>NW_028276399.1:0-328286 GCF_052056855.1 Sturnus vulgaris
TAAGGACGCTCTCGCTCGCCTTTCAAGGAGCGATTCCTAACAGCAGAAGCAGCAGAGGCACAAACTGCATGACGAGAAGGGACAACGTAGAACACGTCTCTGTCCTGGCACATTTTCGTGTGCGAAACTTCCCTCCGGGTCTTCGGGCCACTTGCGAAGCCCTGTGTACTGCGAGCGCTGCTACTCGCAGCTGAGAAGGACCGTGGAGCTAGCGGCGAATTCGGTGAGCTCTTCGCTGCACTGCGCCGCTCGCAAGCGGCTTCGTTCTTCGCCTTCTGCCGTCCGGCGAGAGCTGAACTCCAGCGGTCAGTTGCAGCTCTGCCCAACAGCGTGTTCTCAGTTCTGCGGGCAAGCAACGCCCTCTTGCCACTTGGCCCCGAGAGCAAAGCCCCGAGCGAGCACTCGACTCAGTGCAATGCACCCGGAAGGACGCTCTCGCTCGCCTTTCAAGGAGCGATTCCTAACAGCAGGAAGCAGCAGAGGCACAAACTGCATGACGAGAAGGGACAACGTAGAACACGTCCTCTGTCCCTGGCACATTTCCGTGTGCGAAACTTCCCTCCGGGTCTTCGGGCCTTGCGAAGCCCTGTGTACTGCGAGCGCTGCTACTCGCAGCTGAGAAGGACCGTGGAGCTAGCGGCGAATTCGGAGAGCTCTTCGCTGCAACTGCGCCGCTCGCAAGCGGCTTCGTTCTTCGCCTTCTGCCGTCCGGCGAGAGCTGAACTCCAGCGGTCAGTTGCAGCTCTGCCCAACAGCGTGTTCTCAGTTCTGCGGGCAAGCACGCCATCTTGCCTTGGCCCCGAGTGCAAAGTCCCGAGCGAGCACTCGACTCAGTGCAATGCACCCCGGAAGGACGCTCTCGCTCGTCTTTCAAGGAGCGATTCCTAACAGCAGAAGCAGCAGAGGCACAAAACTGCATGACGAGAAGGGACAACGTAGAACACGCTTCTCTGTCCTGGCACATTTTTCGTGTGCGAAACTTCCCTCCGGGTCATCGGGCCTTGCGAAGCCCTGTGTACTGCGAGCGCTGCTACTCGCAGCTGAGAAGGACCGTGGAGCTAGCGGCGAATTCGGAGAGCTCTTCGCTGCACTGCGCCGCTCGCAAGCGGCTTCGTTCTTCGCCTTCTGCCGTCCGGGCGAGAGCTGAACTCCCAGCGGTCAGTTGCAGCTCTGCCCAACAGCGTGTTCTCAGTTCTGCGAGCAAGCACGCCCTCTTGCCTTGGCCCCGAGAGCAAAGCCCCGAGCGAGCACTCGACTCAGTGCAATGCACCCGGAAGGACGCTCTCGCTCGCCTTTCAAGGAGCGATTCCTAACAGCAGAAGCAGCAGAGGCACAAACTGCATGACGAGAAGGGACAACGTAGAACACGTCTCTGTCCTGGCACATTTTCGTGTGCGATACTTCCCTCCGGGTCTTCGGGCCTTGCGAAGCCCTGTGTACTGCGAGCGCTGCTAACTCGCAGCTGAGAAGGACCGTGGAGCTAGCGGCGAATTCGGAGAGCTCTTCGCTGCACTGCGCCCGCTCGCAAGCGGCTTCGTTCTTCGCACTTCTGCCGTCCGGCGAGAGCTGAACTCCAGCGGTCAGTTGCAGCTCTGCCCACAACAGCGTGTTCTCAGTTCTGCGGGCAAGCACGCCCCTCTTGCCTTGGCCCCGAGAGCAAAGTCCCGAGCGAGCACTCGACTCAGTGCAATGCACCCGGAAGGACGCTCTCGCTCGCCTTTCAAGGAGCGATTCCTAACAGCAGAAGCAGCAGAGGCACAAACTGCATGAACGAGAAGGGACAACGTAGAACACGTCTCTGTCCTGGGCACATTTTCGTGTGCGATACTTCCCTCCGGGGTCTTCGGGCCTTGCGAAGCCCTGTGTACTGCGAGCGCTGCTACTCGCAGCTGAGAAGGACCGTGGAGCTAGCGGCGAATTCGGAGAGCTCTTCGCTGCACTGCGCCGCTCGCAAGTGGCTTCGTTCTTCGCCTTCTGCCGTCCGGCGAGAGCTGAACTCCAGCGGTCAGTTGCAGCTCTGCCCAACAGCGTGTTCTCAGTTCTGCGGGCAAGCACGCCCTCTTGCCTTGGCCCCGAGAGCAAAGTCCCGAGCGAGCACTCGACTCAGTGCAATGCACCCGGAAGGACGCTCTCGCTCGCCTTTCAAGGAGCGATTCCTAACAGCAGAAGCAGCAGAGGCACAAACTGCATGACGAGAAGGGACAACGTAGAACACGTCTCTGTCCTGGCACATTTTCGTGTGCGATACTTCCCTCCGGGTCTTCGGGCCTTGCGAAGCCCTGTGTACTGCGAGCGCTGCTACTCGCAGCTGAGAAGGACCGTGGAGCTAGCGGCGAATTCGGAGAGCTCTTCGCTGCACTGCGCCGCTCGCAAGCGGCTTCGTTCTTCGCCTTCTGCCGTCCGGCGAGAGCTGAACTCCAGCGGTCAGTTGCAGCTCTGCCCAACAGCGTGTTCTCAGTTCTGCGGGCAAGCACGCCCTCTTGCCTTGGCCCCGAGTGCAAAGTCCCGAGCGAGCACTCGACTCAGTGCAATGCACCCGGAAGGACGCTCCTCGCTCGTCTTTCAAGGAGCGATTACCTACAGCAGAAGCAGCAGAGGCACAAACTGCATGACGAGAAGGGACAACGTAGAACACGTCTCTGTCCTGGCGCATTTTCGTGTGCGATACTTCCCTCTGGGTCTTCGGGCCTTGCGAAGCTCTGTGTACTGCGAGCCCTGCTACTCGCAGCTGAGAAGGACCGTGGAGCTAGCGGCGAATTCGGAGAGCTCTTCGCTGCACTGCGCCGCTCGCAAGCGGCTTCGTTCTTCGCCTTCTGCCGTCCGGCGAGAGCTGAACTCCAGCGGTCAGTTGCAGCTCTGCCCAACAGCGTGTTCTCAGTTCTGCGGGCAAGCACGCCCTCTTGCCTTGGCCCCGAGAGCAAAGTCCCGAGCGAGCACTCGACTCAGTGCAATGCACCCGGAAGGACGCTCTCGCTCGTCTTTCAAAGGAGCCGATTACCTACAGCAGAAGCAGCAGAGGCACAAACTGCATGACGAGAAGGGGACAACGTAGAACACGTCTCTGTCCTGGCGCATTTTCGTGTGCGATACTTCCTCCCTCCGGGTCTTCGGGCCTTGCGAAGCTCTGTGTACTGCGAGCGCTGCTACACGCAGCTGAGAAGGACCGTGGAGCTAGCGGCGAATTCGAGAGAGCTCTTCGCTGCACTGCGCCGCTCGCAAGCGGCTTCGTTCTTCGCCTTCTGCCGTCCGGCGAGAGCTGAACTCCAGCGGTCAGTTGCAGCTCTGCCCAAACAGCGTGTTCTCGGTTCTGCGGGCAAGCACGCCCTCTTGCCTTGGCCCCGAGTGCAAAGTCCCGAGCGAGCACTCGACTCAGTGCAATGCACCCGGAAGGACGCTCTCGCTCGTCTTTCAAGGAGCGATTACCTACAGCAGAAGCAGCAGAGGCACAAACTGCATGACGAGAAGGGACAACGTAGAACACGTCTCTGTCCTGGCGCATTTTCGTGTGCGATACTTCCCTCCGGGTCTTCGGGCCTTGCGAAGCTCTGCTGTACTGCGAGCGCTGCTACTCGCAGCTGAGAAGGACCGTGGAGCTAGCGGCGAATTCGGAGAGCTCTTCGCTGCACTGCGCCGCTCGCAAGCGGCTTCGTTCTTCGCCTTCTGCCGTCCGGCGAGAGCTGAACTCCAGCGGTCAGTTGCAGCTCTGCCCAACAGCGTGTTCTCAGTTCTGCGGGCAAGCACGCCCTCTTGCCTTGGCCCCGAGTGCAAAGTCCCGAGCGAGCACTCGACTCAGTGCAATGCACCCGGAAGGACGCTCCTCGCTCGCCTTTCAAGGAGCGATTCCTAACAGCAGAAGCAGCAGAGGCACAAACTGCATGACGAGAAGGGACAACGTAGAACACGTCTCTGTCCTGGCGCATTTTCGTGTGCGATACTTCCCTCCGGGTCTTCGGTCCTTGCGAAGCTCTGGTGTACTGCGAGCGCTGCTACTCGCAGCTGAGAAGGACCGTGGAGCTAGCGGCGAATTCGGAGAGCTCTTCGCTGCACCTGCGCCGCTCGCAAGCGGCTTCGTTCTTCGCCTTCTGCCGTCCGGCGAGAGCTGAACTCCAGCGGTCAGTTGCAGCTCTGCCCAGCAGCGTGTTCTCAGTTCTGCGGGCAAGCACGCCCTCTTGCCTTGGCCCCGAGTGCAAAGTCCCGAGCGAGCACTCGACTCAGTGCAATGCACCCGGAAGGACGCTCTCGCTCTTCTTTCAAGGGAGCGATTCCTAACAGCAGAAGCAGCAGAGGCACAAACTGCATGACGAGAAGGGACAACGTAGAACACGTCTCTGTCCTGGCGCATTTTCGTGTGCGAAACTTCCCTCCGAGTCTTCGGGCCTTGCGAAGCCCTGTGTACTGCGAGCGCTGCTACTCGCAGCTGAGAAGGACCGTGGAGCTAGCGGCGAATTCGGAGAGCTCTTCGCTGCACTGCGCCGCTCGCAAGCGGCTTCGTTCTTCGCCTTCTGCCGTCCGGCGAGAGCTGAACTCCAGCGGTCAGTTGCAGCTCTGCCCAACAGCGTGTTCTCAGTTTCTGCGGGCAAGCACGCCCTCTTGCCTTGGCCCCGAGAGCAAAGCCCCGAGCGAGCACTCGACTCAGTGCAATGCACCCGGAAGGACGCTCTCGCTCGCCTTTCAAGGAGCGATTCCTAACAGCAGAAGCAGCAGAGGCACAAACTGCATGACGAGAAGGGACAACGTAGAACACGGTCTCTGTCCTGGCACATTTTCGTGTGCGAAACTTCCCTCCGGGTCTTCGGGCCTTGCGAAGCCCTGTGTACTGCGAGCGCTGCTACTCGCAGCTGAGAAGGACCGTGGAGCTAGCGGCGAATTCGGAGAGCTCTTCGCTGCACTGCGCCGCTCGCAAGCGGCTTCGTTCTTCGCCCTTCTGCCGTCCGGCGAGAGCTGAACTCCAGCGGTCAGTTGCAGCTCTGCCCAACAGCGTGTTCTCAGTTCTGCGGGCAAGCACGCCCTCTTGCCTTGGCCCCGAGTGCAAAGTCCCGAGCGAGCACTCGACTCAGTGCAATGCACCCGGAAGGACGCTCTCGCTCGCCTTTCAAGGAGCGATTCCTAACAGCAGAAGCAGCAGAGGCACAAACTGCATGACGAGAAGGGACAACGTAGAACACGTCTCTGTCCATGCACATTTTCGTGTGCGATACTTCCCTCCGGGTCTTCGGGCCTTGCGAAGCCCTGTGTACTGCGAGCGCTGCTACTCGCAGCTGAGAAGGACCGTGGAGCTAGCGGCGAATTCGGAGAGCTCTTCGCTGCACTGCGCCGCTCGCAAGCGGCTTCGTTCTTCGCCTTCTGCCGTCCGGCGAGAGCTGAACTCCAGCGGTCAGTTGCAGGCACTGCCCAACAGCGTGTTCTCAGTTCTGCGGGCAAGCACGCCCTCTTGCCTTGGCCCCGAGAGCAAAGCCCCGAGCGAGCACTCGACTCAGTGCAATGCACCCCGGAAGGACGCTCTCGCTCGCCTTTCAAGGAGCGATTCCTAACAGCAGAAGCAGAAGAGGCACAAACTGCATGACGAGAAGGGACAACGTAGAACACGTCTCTGTCCTGGCACATTTTCGTGTGCGAAACTTCCCTCGGGTCATCGGGGCCTTGCGAAGCCCTGTGTACTGCGAGCGCTGCTACTCGCAGCTGAGAAGGACCGTGGAGCTAGCGGCGAATTCGGAGAGCTCTTCGCTGCACTGCGCCGCTCGCAAGCGGCTTCGTTCTTCGCCTTCTGCCGTCCGGCGAGAGCTGAACTCCAGCGGTCAGTTGCAGCTCTGCCCAACAGCGTGTTCTCAGTTCTGCGAGCAAGCACGCCCTCTTGCCTTGGCCCCGAGAGCAAAGCCCCGAGCGAGCACTCGACTCAGTGCAATGCACCCGGAAGGACGCTCTCGCTCGCCTTTCAAGGAGCGATTCCTAACAGCAGAAGCAGCAGAGGCACAAACTGCATGACGAGAAGGGACAACGTAGAACACGTCTCTGTCCTGGCACATTTTCGTGTGCGATACTTCCCTCCGGGTCTTCGGGCCTTGCGAAGCCCTGTGTACTGCGAGCGCTGCTACTCGCAGCTGAGAAGGACCGTGTGGAGCTAGCGGCGAATTCGGAGAGCTCTTCGCTGCACTGCGCCGCTCGCAAGTGGCTTCGTTCTTCGCCTTCTGCCGTCCGGCGAGAGCTGAACTCCAGCGGTCAGTTGCAGCTCTGCCCAACAGCGTGTTCTCAGTTCTGCGGGCAAGCACGCCCTCTTGCCTTGGCCCCGAGTGCAAAGTCCCGAGCGAGCACTCGACTCAGTGCAATGCACCCGGAAGGACGCTCTCGCTCGTCTTTCAAGGAGCGATTACCTACAGCAGAAGCAGCAGAGGCACAAACTGCATGACGAGAAGGGACAACGTAGAACACGTCTCTGTCCTGGCGCATTTTCGTGTGCGATACTTCCCTCCGGGTCTTCGGCCTTGCGAAGCTCTGTGTACTGCGAGCCCTGCTACTCGCAGCTGAGAAGGACCGTGGAGCTAGCGGCGAATTCGGAGAGCTCTTCGCTGCACTGCGCCGCTCGCAAGCGGCTTCGTTCTTCGCCTTCTGCCGTCTCGGCGAGAGCTGAACTCCAGCGGTCAGTTGCAGCTCTGCCCAACAGCGTGTTCTCAGTTCTGCGGGCAAGCACGCCCTCTTGCCTTGGCCCCGAGTGCAAAGCCCCGAGCGAGCACTCGACTCAGTGCAATGCACCCGGAAGGACGCTCTCGCTCGTCTTTCAAGGAGCGATTACCTACAGCAGAAGCAGCAGAGGCACAAACTGCATGACGAGAAGGGACAACGTAGAACACGTCTCTGTCCTGGCGCATTTTCGTGTGCGATACTTCCCTCCGGGTCTTCGGGCCTTGCGAAGCTCTGTGTACTGCGAGCGCTGCTACTCGCAGCTGAGAAGGACCGTGGAGCTAGCGGCGAATTCGGAGAGCTCTTCGCTGCACTGCGCCGCTCGCAAGCGGCTTCGTTCTTCGCCTTCTGCCGTCCGGCGAGAGCTGAACTCCAGCGGTTCAGTTGCAGCTCTGCCCAGCAGCGTGTTCTCAGTTCTGCGGGCAAGCACGCCCTCTTGCCTTGTGCCCCGAGTGCAAAGTCCCGAGCGAGCACTCGACTCAGTGCAATGCACCCGGAAGGACGCTCTCGCTCTTCTTTCAAGGAGCGATTCCTAACAGCAGAAGCAGCAGAGGCACAAACTGCATGACGAGAAGGGACAACGTAGAACACGTCTCTGTCCTGGCGCATTTTCGTGTGCGATACTTCCCTCCGGGTCTTCGGGCCTTGCGAAGCTCTGTGTACTGCGAGCGCTGCTACTCGCAGCTGAGAAGGACCGTGGAGCTAGCGGCGAATTCGGGAGAGCTCTTCGCTGCACTGCGCCGCTCCGCAAGCGGCTTCGTTCTTCGCCTTCTGCCGTCCGGCGAGAGCTGAACTCCAGCGGTCAGTTGCAGCTCTGCCCAACAGCGTGTTCTCAGTTTCTGCGGGCAAGCACGCCCTCTTGCCTTGGCCCCGAGTGCAAAGTCCCGAGCGAGCACTCGACTCAGTGCAATGCACCCGGAAGGACGCTCTCGCTCGCCTTTCAAGGAGCGATTCCTAACAGCAGAAGCAGCAGAGGCACAAACTGCATGACGAGAAGGGACAACGTAGAACACGTCTCTGTCCTGGCACATTTTCGTGTGCGAAACTTCCCTCCGGGTCTTCGGGCCTTGCGAAGCCCTGTGTACTGCGAGCGCTGCTACTCGCAGCTGAGAAGGACCGTGGAGCTAGCGGCGAATTCGGTGAGCTCTTCGCTGCACTGCGCCGCTCGCAAGCGGCTTCGTTCTTCGCCTTCTGCCGTCCGGCGAGAAGCTGAACTCCAGCGGTCAGTTGCAGCTCTGCCCAACAGCGTGTTCTCAGTTCTGCGGGCAAGCACGCCCTCTTTGCCTTGGCCACCGAGAGCAAAGCCCCGAGCGAGCACTCGACTCAGTGCAATGCACCCGGAAGGACGCTCTCGCTCGCCTTTCAAGGAGCGATTCCTAACAAGCAGAAGCAGCAGAGGCACAAACTGCATGACGAGAAGGGACAACGTAGAACACGTCTCTGTCCTGGCACATTTCCGTGTGCGAAACTTCCCTCCGGGTCTTCGAGGCCTTGCGAAGCCCTGTGTACTGCGAGCGCTGCTACTCGCAGCTGAGAAGGACCGTGGAGCTAGCGGCGAATTCGGAGAGCTCTTCGCTGCACTGCGCCGCTCGCAAGCGGCTTCGTTCTTCGCCTTCTGCCGTCCGGCGAGAGCTGAACTCCAGCGGTCAGTTGCAGCTCTGCCCAAACAGCGTGTTCTCAGTTCTGCGGGCAAGCACGCCATCTTGCCTTGGCCCCGAGTGCAAAGTCCCGAGCGAGCACTCGACTCAGTGCAATGCACCCGGAAGGACGCTCTCGCTCGTCTTTCAAGGAGCGATTCCTAACAGCAGAAGCAGCAGAGGCACAAACTGCATGACGAGAAGGGACAACGTAGAACACGTCTCTGTCCTGGCACATTTTCGTGTGCGAAACTTCCCTCCGGGTCTTCGGGCCTTGCGAAGCCCTGTGTACTGCGAGCGCTGCTACTCGCAGCTGAGAAGGACCGTGGAGCTAGCGGCGAATTCGGAGAGCTCTTCGCTGCACTGCGCCGCTCGCAAGCGGCTTCGTTCTTCGCCTTCTGCCGTCCGGCGAGAGCTGAACTCCAGCGGTCAGTTGCAGCTCTGCCCAACAGCGTGTTCTCAGTTCTGCGAGCAAGCACGCCCTCTTGCCTTGGCCCCGAGAGCAAAGCCCCGAGCGAGCACTCGACTCAGTGCAATGCACCCGGAAGGACGCTCTCGCTCGCCTTTCAAGGAGCGATTCCTAACAGCAGAAGCAGCAGAGGCACAAACTGCATGACGAGAAGGGACAACGTAGAACACGTCTCTGTCCTGGCACATTTTCGTGTGCGATACTTCCCTCCGGGTCTTCCGGGCCTTGCGAAGCCCTGTGTACTGCGAGCGCTGCTACTCGCAGCTGAGAAGGACCGTGGAGCTAGCGGCGAATTCGGAGAGCTCTTCGCTGCACTGCGCCGCTCGCAAGCGGCTTCGTTCTTCGCCTTCTGCCGTCCGGCGAGAGCTGAACTCCAGCGGTCAGTTGCAGCTCTGCCCAACAGCGTGTTCTCAGTTCTGCGGGCAAGCACGCCCTCTTGCCTTGGCCCCGAGTGCAAAGTCCCCGAGCGAGCACTCGACTCAGTGCAATGCACCCGGAAGGACGCTCTCGCTCGTCTTTCAAGGAGCGATTACCTACAGCAGAAGCAGCAGAGGCACAAACTGCATGACGAGAAGGGACAACGTAGAACACGTCTCTGTCCTGGCGCATTTTCGTGTGCGATACTTCCCCTCCGGGTCTTCGGGCCTTGCGAAGCTCTGTGTACTGCGAGCGCTGCTACTCGCAGCTGAGAAGGACCGTGGAGCTAGCGGCGAATTCGGAGAGCTCTTCGCTGCACTGCGCCGCTCGCAAGCGGCTTCGTTCTTCGCCTTCTGCCGTCCGGCGAGAGCTGAACTCCAGCGGTCAGTTGCAGCTCTGCCCAACAGCGTGTTCTCAGTTCTGCGGGCAAGCACGCCCTCTTGCCTTGGCCCCGAGAGAGCAAAGTCCCGAGCGAGCACTCGACTCAGTGCAATGCACCCGGAAGGACGCTCTCGCTCGTCTTTCAAGGAGCGATTACCTACAGCAGAAGCAGCAGAGGCACAAACTGCATGACGAGAAGGGACAACGTAGAACACGTCTCTGTCCTGGCGCATTTTCGTGTGCGATACTTCCCTACCGGGTCTTCGGGCCTTGCGAAGCTCTGTGTACTGCGAGCGCTGCTACACGCAGCTGAGAAGGACCGTGGAGCTAGCGGCGAATTCGGAGAGCTCTTCGCTGCACTGCGCCGCTCGCAAGCGGCTTCGTTCTTCGCCTTTCTGCCGTCCGGCGAGAGCTGAACTCCAGCGGTCAGTTGCAGCTCTGCCCAACAGCGTGTTCTCGGTTCTGCGGGCAAGCACGCCCTCTTGCCTTGGCCCCGAGTGCAAAGTCCCGAGCGAGCACTCGACTCAGTGCAATGCACCCGGAAGGACGCTCTCGCTCGTCTTTCAAGGAGCGATTACCTACAGCAGAAGCAGCAGAGGCACAAACTGCATGACGAGAAGGGACAACGTAGAACACGTCTCTGTCCTGGCGCATTTTCGTGTGCGATACTTCCCTCCGGGTCTTCGGGCCTTGCGAAGCTCTGTGTACTGCGAGCGCTGCTACTCGCAGCTGAGAAGGACCGTGGAGCTAGCGGCGAATTCGGAGAGCTCTTCGCTGCACTGCGCCGCTCGCAAGCGGCTTCGTTCTTCGCCTTCTGCCGTCCGGCGAGAGCTGAACTCCAGCGGTCAGTTGCAGCTCTGCCCAACAGCGTGTTCTCAGTTCTGCGGGCAAGCACGCCCCTCTTGCCTTGGCCCCCGAGTGCAAAGTCCCGAGCGAGCACTCGACTCAGTGCAATGCACCCGGAAGGACGCTCTCGCTCGCCTTTCAAGGAGCGATTCCTAACAGCAGAAGCAGCAGAGGCACAAACTGCATGACGAGAAGGGACAACGTAGAACACGTCTCTGTCCTGGCGCATTTTCGTGTGCGATACTTCCCTCCGGGTCTTCGGTCCTTGCCGAAGCTCTGTGTACTGCGAGCGCTGCTACTCGCAGCTGAGAAGGACCGTGGAGCTAGCGGCGAATTCGGAGAGCTCTTCGCTGCACTGCGCCGCTCGCAAGCGGCTTCGTTCTTCGCCTTCTGCCGTCCGGCGAGAGCTGAACTCCAGCGTGTCAGTTGCAGCTCTGCCCAACAGCGTGTTCTCGGTTCTGCGGGGCAAGCACGCCCTCTTGCCTTGGCCCCTGAGTGCAAAGTCCCGAGCGAGCACTCGACTCAGTGCAATGCACCCGGAAGGACGCTCTCGCTCGCCTTTCAAGGAGCGATTCCTAACAGCAGAAGCAGCAGAGGCACAAACTGCATGACGAGAAGGGACAACGTAGAACACGTCTCTGTCCTGGCACATTTCCGTGTGCGAAACTTCCCTCCGGGTCTTCGGGCCTTGCGAAGCCCTGTGTACTGCGAGCGCTGCTACTCGCAGCTGAGAAGGACCGTGGAGGCTAGCGGCGAATTCGGTGAGCTCTTCGCTGCACTGCGCCGCTCGCAAGCGGCTTCGTTCTTCGCCTTCTGCCGTCCGGCGAGAGCTGAACTCCAGCGGTCAGTTGCAGCTCTGCCCAACAGCGTGTTCTCAGTTCTGCGGGCAAGCACGCCCTCTTGCCTTGGCCCCGAGAGCAAAGCCCCGAGCGAGCACTCGACTCAGTGCAATGCACCCGGAAGGACGCTCTCGCTCGCCTTTCAAGGAGCGATTCCTAACAGCAGAAGCAGCAGAGGCACAAACTGCATGACGAGAAGGGACAACGTAGAACACGTCTCTGTCCTGGCACATTTCCGTGTGCGAAACTTCCCTCCGGGTCTTCGGGCCTTGCGAAGCCCTGTGTACTGCGAGCGCTGCTACTCGCAGCTGAGAAGGACCGTGGAGCTAGCGGCGAATTCGGAGAGCTCTTCGCTGCACTGCGCCGCTCGCAAGCGGCTTCGTTCTTCGCCTTCTGCCGTCCGGCGAGAGCTGAACTCCAGCGGTCAGTTGCAGCTCTGCCCAACAGCGTGTTCTCAGTTCTGCGGGCAAGCACGCCATCTTGCCTTGGCCCCGAGTGCAAAGTCCCGAGCGAGCACTCGACTCAGTGCAATGCACCCGGAAGGACGCTCTCGCTCGCCTTTCAAGGAGCGATTCCTAACAGCAGAAGCAGCAGAGGCACAAACTGCATGACGAGAAGGGACAACGTAGAACACGTCTCTGTCCTGGCACATTTTCGTGTGCGATACTTCCCTCCGGGTCTTCGGGCCTTGCGAAGCCCTGTGTACTGCGAGCGCTGCTACTCGCAGCTGAGAAGGACCGTGGAGCTAGCGGCGAATTCGGAGAGCTCTTCGCTGCACTGCGCCGCTCGCAAGTGGCTTCGTTCTTCGCCTTCTGCCGTCCGGCGAGAGCTGAACTCCAGCGGTCAGTTGCAGCTCTGCCCAACAGCGTGTTCTCAGTTCTGCGGGCAAGCACGCCCTCTTGCCTTGGCCCCGAGAGCAAAGTCCCGAGCGAGCACTCGACTCAGTGCAATGCACCCGGAAGGACGCTCTCGCTCGCCTTTCAAGGAGCGATTCCTAACAGCAGAAGCAGCAGAGGCACAAACTGCATGACGAGAAGGGACAACGTAGAACACGTCTCTGTCCTGGCACATTTTCGTGTGCGATACTTCCCTCCGGGTCTTCGGGCCTTGCGAAGCCCTGTGTACTGCGAGCGCTGCTACTCGCAGCTGAGAAGGACCGTGGAGCTAGCGGCGAATTCGGAGAGCTCTTCGCTGCACTGCGCCGCTCGCAAGCGGCTTCGTTCTTCGCCTTCTGCCGTCCGGCGAGAGCTGAACTCCAGCGGTCAGTTGCAGCTCTGCCCAACAGCGTGTTCTCAGTTCTGCGGGCAAGCACGCCCTCTTGCCTTGGCCCCGAGTGCAAAGTCCCGAGCGAGCACTCGACTCAGTGCAATGCACCCGGAAGGACGCTCTCGCTCGTCTTTCAAGGAGCGATTACCTACAGCAGAAGCAGCAGAGGCACAAACTGCATGACGAGAAGGGACAACGTAGAACACGTCTCTGTCCTGGCGCATTTTCGTGTGCGATACTTCCCTCTGGGTCTTCGGGCCTTGCGAAGCTCTGTGTACTGCGAGCCCTGCTACTCGCAGCTGAGAAGGACCGTGGAGCTAGCGGCGAATTCGGAGAGCTCTTCGCTGCACTGCGCCGCTCGCAAGCGGCTTCGTTCTTCGCCTTCTGCCGTCCGGCGAGAGCTGAACTCCAGCGGTCAGTTGCAGCTCTGCCCAACAGCGTGTTCTCAGTTCTGCGGGCAAGCACGCCCTCTTGCCTTGGCCCCGAGAGCAAAGTCCCGAGCGAGCACTCGACTCAGTGCAATGCACCCGGAAGGACGCTCTCGCTCGTCTTTCAAGGAGCGATTACCTACAGCAGAAGCAGCAGAGGCACAAACTGCATGACGAGAAGGGACAACGTAGAACACGTCTCTGTCCTGGCGCATTTTCGTGTGCGATACTTCCCTCCGGGTCTTCGGGCCTTGCGAAGCTCTGTGTACTGCGAGCGCTGCTACACGCAGCTGAGAAGGACCGTGGAGCTAGCGGCGAATTCGGAGAGCTCTTCGCTGCACTGCGCCGCTCGCAAGCGGCTTCGTTCTTCGCCTTCTGCCGTCCGGCGAGAGCTGAACTCCAGCGGTCAGTTGCAGCTCTGCCCAACAGCGTGTTCTCGGTTCTGCGGGCAAGCACGCCCTCTTGCCTTGGCCCCGAGTGCAAAGTCCCGAGCGAGCACTCGACTCAGTGCAATGCACCCGGAAGGACGCTCTCGCTCGTCTTTCAAGGAGCGATTACCTACAGCAGAAGCAGCAGAGGCACAAACTGCATGACGAGAAGGGACAACGTAGAACACGTCTCTGTCCTGGCGCATTTTCGTGTGCGATACTTCCCTCCGGGTCTTCGGGCCTTGCGAAGCTCTGTGTACTGCGAGCGCTGCTACTCGCAGCTGAGAAGGACCGTGGAGCTAGCGGCGAATTCGGAGAGCTCTTCGCTGCACTGCGCCGCTCGCAAGCGGCTTCGTTCTTCGCCTTCTGCCGTCCGGCGAGAGCTGAACTCCAGCGGTCAGTTGCAGCTCTGCCCAACAGCGTGTTCTCAGTTCTGCGGGCAAGCACGCCCTCTTGCCTTGGCCCCGAGTGCAAAGTCCCGAGCGAGCACTCGACTCAGTGCAATGCACCCGGAAGGACGCTCTCGCTCGCCTTTCAAGGAGCGATTCCTAACAGCAGAAGCAGCAGAGGCACAAACTGCATGACGAGAAGGGACAACGTAGAACACGTCTCTGTCCTGGCGCATTTTCGTGTGCGATACTTCCCTCCGGGTCTTCGGTCCTTGCGAAGCTCTGTGTACTGCGAGCGCTGCTACTCGCAGCTGAGAAGGACCGTGGAGCTAGCGGCGAATTCGGAGAGCTCTTCGCTGCACTGCGCCGCTCGCAAGCGGCTTCGTTCTTCGCCTTCTGCCGTCCGGCGAGAGCTGAACTCCAGCGGTCAGTTGCAGCTCTGCCCAGCAGCGTGTTCTCAGTTCTGCGGGCAAGCACGCCCTCTTGCCTTGGCCCCGAGTGCAAAGTCCCGAGCGAGCACTCGACTCAGTGCAATGCACCCGGAAGGACGCTCTCGCTCTTCTTTCAAGGAGCGATTCCTAACAGCAGAAGCAGCAGAGGCACAAACTGCATGACGAGAAGGGACAACGTAGAACACGTCTCTGTCCTGGCGCATTTTCGTGTGCGAAACTTCCCTCCGAGTCTTCGGGCCTTGCGAAGCCCTGTGTACTGCGAGCGCTGCTACTCGCAGCTGAGAAGGACCGTGGAGCTAGCGGCGAATTCGGAGAGCTCTTCGCTGCACTGCGCCGCTCGCAAGCGGCTTCGTTCTTCGCCTTCTGCCGTCCGGCGAGAGCTGAACTCCAGCGGTCAGTTGCAGCTCTGCCCAACAGCGTGTTCTCAGTTCTGCGGGCAAGCACGCCCTCTTGCCTTGGCCCCGAGAGCAAAGCCCCGAGCGAGCACTCGACTCAGTGCAATGCACCCGGAAGGACGCTCTCGCTCGCCTTTCAAGGAGCGATTCCTAACAGCAGAAGCAGCAGAGGCACAAACTGCATGACGAGAAGGGACAACGTAGAACACGTCTCTGTCCTGGCACATTTCCGTGTGCGAAACTTCCCTCCGGGTCTTCGGGCCTTGCGAAGCCCTGTGTACTGCGAGCGCTGCTACTCGCAGCTGAGAAGGACCGTGGAGCTAGCGGCGAATTCGGAGAGCTCTTCGCTGCACTGCGCCGCTCGCAAGCGGCTTCGTTCGTCGCCTTCTGCCGTCCGGCGAGAGCTGAACTCCAGCGGTCAGTTGCAGCTCTGCCCAACAGCGTGTTCTCAGTTCTGCGGGCAAGCACGCCCTCTTGCCTTGGCCCCGAGTGCAAAGTCCCGAGCGAGCACTCGACTCAGTGCAATGCACCCGGAAGGACGCTCTCGCTCGCCTTTCAAGGAGCGATTCCTAACAGCAGAAGCAGCAGAGGCACAAACTGCATGACGAGAAGGGACAACGTAGAACACGTCTCTGTCCTGGCACATTTTCGTGTGCGATACTTCCCTCCGGGTCTTCGGGCCTTGCGAAGCCCTGTGTACTGCGAGCGCTGCTACTCGCAGCTGAGAAGGACCGTGGAGCTAGCGGCGAATTCGGAGAGCTCTTCGCTGCACTGCGCCGCTCGCAAGCGGCTTCGTTCTTCGCCTTCTGCCGTCCGGCGA
Organism: Sturnus vulgaris; assembly: GCF_052056855.1. Taxonomy (NCBI): domain Eukaryota; kingdom Metazoa; phylum Chordata; class Aves; order Passeriformes; family Sturnidae; genus Sturnus; species Sturnus vulgaris. The sequence goes on from NW_028276399.1 coordinate 15,443, forward strand.
GAGCTGAACTCCAGCGGTCAGTTGCAGCTCTGCCCAACAGCGTGTTCTCAGTTCTGCGGGCAAGCACGCCCTCTTGCCTTGGCCCCGAGAGCAAAGCCCCGAGCGAGCACTCGACTCAGTGCAATGCACCCGGAAGGACGCTCTCGCTCGCCTTTCAAGGAGCGATTCCTAACAGCAGAAGCAGAAGAGGCACAAACTGCATGACGAGAAGGGACAACGTAGAACACGTCTCTGTCCTGGCACATTTTCGTGTGCGAAACTTCCCTCCGGGTCATCGGGCCTTGCGAAGCCCTGTGTACTGCGAGCGCTGCTACTCGCAGCTGAGAAGGACCGTGGAGCTAGCGGCGAATTCGGAGAGCTCTTCGCTGCACTGCGCCGCTCGCAAGCGGCTTCGTTCTTCGCCTTCTGCCGTCCGGCGAGAGCTGAACTCCAGCGGTCAGTTGCAGCTCTGCCCAACAGCGTGTTCTCAGTTCTGCGAGCAAGCACGCCCTCTTGCCTTGGCCCCGAGAGCAAAGCCCGAGCGAGCACTCGACTCAGTGCAATGCACCCGGAAGGACGCTCTCGCTCGCCTTTCAAGGAGCGATTCCTAACAGCAGAAGCAGCAGAGGCACAAACTGCATGACGAGAAGGGACAACGTAGAACACGTCTCTGTCCTGGCACATTTTCGTGTGCGATACTTCCCTCCGGGTCTTCGGGCCTTGCGAAGCCCTGTGTACTGCGAGCGCTGCTACTCGCAGCTGAGAAGGACCGTGGAGCTAGCGGCGAATTCGGAGAGCTCTTCGCTGCACTGCGCCGCTCGCAAGCGGCTTCGTTCTTCGCCTTCTGCCGTCCGGCGAGAGCTGAACTCCAGCGGTCAGTTGCAGCTCTGCCCAACAGCGTGTTCTCAGTTCTGCGGGCAAGCACGCCCTCTTGCCTTGGCCCCGAGTGCAAAGTCCCGAGCGAGCACTCGACTCAGTGCAATGCACCCGGAAGGACGCTCTCGCTCGTCTTTCAAGGAGCGATTACCTACAGCAGAAGCAGCAGAGGCACAAACTGCATGACGAGAAGGGACAACGTAGAACACGTCTCTGTCCTGGCGCATTTTCGTGTGCGATACTTCCCTCCGGGTCTTCGGGCCTTGCGAAGCTCTGTGTACTGCGAGCCCTGCTACTCGCAGCTGAGAAGGACCGTGGAGCTAGCGGCGAATTCGGAGAGCTCTTCGCTGCACTGCGCCGCTCGCAAGCGGCTTCGTTCTTCGCCTTCTGCCGTCCGGCGAGAGCTGAACTCCAGCGGTCAGTTGCAGCTCTGCCCAACAGCGTGTTCTCAGTTCTGCGGGCAAGCACGCCCTCTTGCCTTGGCCCCGAGTGCAAAGCCCCGAGCGAGCACTCGACTCAGTGCAATGCACCCGGAAGGACGCTCTCGCTCGCCTTTCAAGGAGCGATTACCTACAGCAGAAGCAGCAGAGGCACAAACTGCATGACGAGAAGGGACAACGTAGAACACGTCTCTGTCCTGGCGCATTTTCGTGTGCGATACTTCCCTCCGGGTCTTCGGGCCTTGCGAAGCTCTGTGTACTGCGAGCGCTGCTACTCGCAGCTGAGAAGGACCGTGGAGCTAGCGGCGAATTCGGAGAGCTCTTCGCTGCACTGCGCCGCTCGCAAGCGGCTTCGTTCTTCGCCTTCTGCCGTCCGGCGAGAGCTGAACTCCAGCGGTCAGTTGCAGCTCTGCCCAGCAGCGTGTTCTCAGTTCTGCGGGCAAGCACGCCCTCTTGCCTTGGCCCCGAGTGCAAAGTCCCGAGCGAGCACTCGACTCAGTGCAATGCACCCGGAAGGACGCTCTCGCTCTTCTTTCAAGGAGCGATTCCTAACAGCAGAAGCAGCAGAGGCACAAACTGCATGACGAGAAGGGACAACGTAGAACACGTCTCTGTCCTGGCGCATTTTCGTGTGCGATACTTCCCTCCGGGTCTTCGGGCCTTGCGAAGCTCTGTGTACTGCGAGCGCTGCTACTCGCAGCTGAGAAGGACCGTGGAGCTAGCGGCGAATTCGGAGAGCTCTTCGCTGCACTGCGCCGCTCGCAAGCGGCTTCGTTCTTCGCCTTCTGCCGTCCGGCGAGAGCTGAACTCCAGCGGTCAGTTGCAGCTCTGCCCAACAGCGTGTTCTCAGTTCTGCGGGCAAGCACGCCCTCTTGCCTTGGCCCCGAGTGCAAAGTCCCGAGCGAGCACTCGACTCAGTGCAATGCACCCGGAAGGACGCTCTCGCTCGCCTTTCAAGGAGCGATTCCTAACAGCAGAAGCAGCAGAGGCACAAACTGCATGACGAGAAGGGACAACGTAGAACACGTCTCTGTCCTGGCACATTTTCGTGTGCGAAACTTCCCTCCGGGTCTTCGGGCCTTGCGAAGCCCTGTGTACTGCGAGCGCTGCTACTCGCAGCTGAGAAGGACCGTGGAGCTAGCGGCGAATTCGGTGAGCTCTTCGCTGCACTGCGCCGCTCGCAAGCGGCTTCGTTCTTCGCCTTCTGCCGTCCGGCGAGAGCTGAACTCCAGCGGTCAGTTGCAGCTCTGCCCAACAGCGTGTTCTCAGTTCTGCGGGCAAGCACGCCCTCTTGCCTTGGCCCCGAGAGCAAAGCCCCGAGCGAGCACTCGACTCAGTGCAATGCACCCGGAAGGACGCTCTCGCTCGCCTTTCAAGGAGCGATTCCTAACAGCAGAAGCAGCAGAGGCACAAACTGCATGACGAGAAGGGACAACGTAGAACACGTCTCTGTCCTGGCACATTTCCGTGTGCGAAACTTCCCTCCGGGTCTTCGGGCCTTGCGAAGCCCTGTGTACTGCGAGCGCTGCTACTCGCAGCTGAGAAGGACCGTGGAGCTAGCGGCGAATTCGGAGAGCTCTTCGCTGCACTGCGCCGCTCGCAAGCGGCTTCGTTCTTCGCCTTCTGCCGTCCGGCGAGAGCTGAACTCCAGCGGTCAGTTGCAGCTCTGCCCAACAGCGTGTTCTCAGTTCTGCGGGCAAGCACGCCATCTTGCCTTGGCCCCGAGTGCAAAGTCCCGAGCGAGCACTCGACTCAGTGCAATGCACCCGGAAGGACGCTCTCGCTCGTCTTTCAAGGAGCGATTCCTAACAGCAGAAGCAGCAGAGGCACAAACTGCATGACGAGAAGGGACAACGTAGAACACGTCTCTGTCCTGGCACATTTTCGTGTGCGAAACTTCCCTCCGGGTCTTCGGGCCTTGCGAAGCCCTGTGTACTGCGAGCGCTGCTACTCGCAGCTGAGAAGGACCGTGGAGCTAGCGGCGAATTCGGAGAGCTCTTCGCTGCACTGCGCCGCTCGCAAGCGGCTTCGTTCTTCGCCTTCTGCCGTCCGGCGAGAGCTGAACTCCAGCGGTCAGTTGCAGCTCTGCCCAACAGCGTGTTCTCAGTTCTGCGAGCAAGCACGCCCTCTTGCCTTGGCCCCGAGAGCAAAGCCCCGAGCGAGCACTCGACTCAGTGCAATGCACCCGGAAGGACGCTCTCGCTCGCCTTTCAAGGAGCGATTCCTAACAGCAGAAGCAGCAGAGGCACAAACTGCATGACGAGAAGGGACAACGTAGAACACGTCTCTGTCCTGGCACATTTTCGTGTGCGATACTTCCCTCCGGGTCTTCGGGCCTTGCGAAGCCCTGTGTACTGCGAGCGCTGCTACTCGCAGCTGAGAAGGACCGTGGAGCTAGCGGCGAATTCGGAGAGCTCTTCGCTGCACTGCGCCGCTCGCAAGCGGCTTCGTTCTTCGCCTTCTGCCGTCCGGCGAGAGCTGAACTCCAGCGGTCAGTTGCAGCTCTGCCCAACAGCGTGTTCTCAGTTCTGCGGGCAAGCACGCCCTCTTGCCTTGGCCCCGAGTGCAAAGTCCCGAGCGAGCACTCGACTCAGTGCAATGCACCCGGAAGGACGCTCTCGCTCGTCTTTCAAGGAGCGATTACCTACAGCAGAAGCAGCAGAGGCACAAACTGCATGACGAGAAGGGACAACGTAGAACACGTCTCTGTCCTGGCGCATTTTCGTGTGCGATACTTCCCTCCGGGTCTTCGGGCCTTGCGAAGCTCTGTGTACTGCGAGCGCTGCTACTCGCAGCTGAGAAGGACCGTGGAGCTAGCGGCGAATTCGGAGAGCTCTTCGCTGCACTGCGCCGCTCGCAAGCGGCTTCGTTCTTCGCCTTCTGCCGTCCGGCGAGAGCTGAACTCCAGCGGTCAGTTGCAGCTCTGCCCAACAGCGTGTTCTCAGTTCTGCGGGCAAGCACGCCCTCTTGCCTTGGCCCCGAGTGCAAAGTCCCGAGCGAGCACTCGACTCAGTGCAATGCACCCGGAAGGACGCTCTCGCTCGCCTTTCAAGGAGCGATTCCTAACAGCAGAAGCAGCAGAGGCACAAACTGCATGACGAGAAGGGACAACGTAGAACACGTCTCTGTCCTGGCGCATTTTCGTGTGCGATACTTCCCTCCGGGTCTTCGGTCCTTGCGAAGCTCTGTGTACTGCGAGCGCTGCTACTCGCAGCTGAGAAGGACCGTGGAGCTAGCGGCGAATTCGGAGAGCTCTTCGCTGCACTGCGCCGCTCGCAAGCGGCTTCGTTCTTCGCCTTCTGCCGTCCGGCGAGAGCTGAACTCCAGCGGTCAGTTGCAGCTCTGCCCAACAGCGTGTTCTCGGTTCTGCGGGCAAGCACGCCCTCTTGCCTTGGCCCCGAGTGCAAAGTCCCGAGCGAGCACTCGACTCAGTGCAATGCACCCGGAAGGACGCTCTCGCTCGCCTTTCAAGGAGCGATTCCTAACAGCAGAAGCAGCAGAGGCACAAACTGCATGACGAGAAGGGACAACGTAGAACACGTCTCTGTCCTGGCACATTTCCGTGTGCGAAACTTCCCTCCGGGTCTTCGGGCCTTGCGAAGCCCTGTGTACTGCGAGCGCTGCTACTCGCAGCTGAGAAGGACCGTGGAGCTAGCGGCGAATTCGGTGAGCTCTTCGCTGCACTGCGCCGCTCGCAAGCGGCTTCGTTCTTCGCCTTCTGCCGTCCGGCGAGAGCTGAACTCCAGCGGTCAGTTGCAGCTCTGCCCAACAGCGTGTTCTCAGTTCTGCGGGCAAGCACGCCCTCTTGCCTTGGCCCCGAGAGCAAAGCCCCGAGCGAGCACTCGACTCAGTGCAATGCACCCGGAAGGACGCTCTCGCTCGCCTTTCAAGGAGCGATTCCTAACAGCAGAAGCAGCAGAGGCACAAACTGCATGACGAGAAGGGACAACGTAGAACACGTCTCTGTCCTGGCACATTTCCGTGTGCGAAACTTCCCTCCGGGTCTTCGGGCCTTGCGAAGCCCTGTGTACTGCGAGCGCTGCTACTCGCAGCTGAGAAGGACCGTGGAGCTAGCGGCGAATTCGGAGAGCTCTTCGCTGCACTGCGCCGCTCGCAAGCGGCTTCGTTCTTCGCCTTCTGCCGTCCGGCGAGAGCTGAACTCCAGCGGTCAGTTGCAGCTCTGCCCAACAGCGTGTTCTCAGTTCTGCGGGCAAGCACGCCATCTTGCCTTGGCCCCGAGTGCAAAGTCCCGAGCGAGCACTCGACTCAGTGCAATGCACCCGGAAGGACGCTCTCGCTCGTCTTTCAAGGAGCGATTCCTAACAGCAGAAGCAGCAGAGGCACAAACTGCATGACGAGAAGGGACAACGTAGAACACGTCTCTGTCCTGGCACATTTTCGTGTGCGAAACTTCCCTCCGGGTCATCGGGCCTTGCGAAGCCCTGTGTACTGCGAGCGCTGCTACTCGCAGCTGAGAAGGACCGTGGAGCTAGCGGCGAATTCGGAGAGCTCTTCGCTGCACTGCGCCGCTCGCAAGCGGCTTCGTTCTTCGCCTTCTGCCGTCCGGCGAGAGCTGAACTCCAGCGGTCAGTTGCAGCTCTGCCCAACAGCGTGTTCTCAGTTCTGCGAGCAAGCACGCCCTCTTGCCTTGGCCCCGAGAGCAAAGCCCCGAGCGAGCACTCGACTCAGTGCAATGCACCCGGAAGGACGCTCTCGCTCGCCTTTCAAGGAGCGATTCCTAACAGCAGAAGCAGCAGAGGCACAAACTGCATGACGAGAAGGGACAACGTAGAACACGTCTCTGTCCTGGCACATTTTCGTGTGCGATACTTCCCTCCGGGTCTTCGGGCCTTGCGAAGCCCTGTGTACTGCGAGCGCTGCTACTCGCAGCTGAGAAGGACCGTGGAGCTAGCGGCGAATTCGGAGAGCTCTTCGCTGCACTGCGCCGCTCGCAAGTGGCTTCGTTCTTCGCCTTCTGCCGTCCGGCGAGAGCTGAACTCCAGCGGTCAGTTGCAGCTCTGCCCAACAGCGTGTTCTCAGTTCTGCGGGCAAGCACGCCCTCTTGCCTTGGCCCCGAGAGCAAAGTCCCGAGCGAGCACTCGACTCAGTGCAATGCACCCGGAAGGACGCTCTCGCTCGCCTTTCAAGGAGCGATTCCTAACAGCAGAAGCAGCAGAGGCACAAACTGCATGACGAGAAGGGACAACGTAGAACACGTCTCTGTCCTGGCACATTTTCGTGTGCGATACTTCCCTCCGGGTCTTCGGGCCTTGCGAAGCCCTGTGTACTGCGAGCGCTGCTACTCGCAGCTGAGAAGGACCGTGGAGCTAGCGGCGAATTCGGAGAGCTCTTCGCTGCACTGCGCCGCTCGCAAGCGGCTTCGTTCTTCGCCTTCTGCCGTCCGGCGAGAGCTGAACTCCAGCGGTCAGTTGCAGCTCTGCCCAACAGCGTGTTCTCAGTTCTGCGGGCAAGCACGCCCTCTTGCCTTGGCCCCGAGTGCAAAGTCCCGAGCGAGCACTCGACTCAGTGCAATGCACCCGGAAGGACGCTCTCGCTCGTCTTTCAAGGAGCGATTACCTACAGCAGAAGCAGCAGAGGCACAAACTGCATGACGAGAAGGGACAACGTAGAACACGTCTCTGTCCTGGCGCATTTTCGTGTGCGATACTTCCCTCCGGGTCTTCGGGCCTTGCGAAGCTCTGTGTACTGCGAGCCCTGCTACTCGCAGCTGAGAAGGACCGTGGAGCTAGCGGCGAATTCGGAGAGCTCTTCGCTGCACTGCGCCGCTCGCAAGCGGCTTCGTTCTTCGCCTTCTGCCGTCCGGCGAGAGCTGAACTCCAGCGGTCAGTTGCAGCTCTGCCCAACAGCGTGTTCTCAGTTCTGCGGGCAAGCACGCCCTCTTGCCTTGGCCCCGAGAGCAAAGTCCCGAGCGAGCACTCGACTCAGTGCAATGCACCCGGAAGGACGCTCTCGCTCGTCTTTCAAGGAGCGATTACCTACAGCAGAAGCAGCAGAGGCACAAACTGCATGACGAGAAGGGACAACGTAGAACACGTCTCTGTCCTGGCGCATTTTCGTGTGCGATACTTCCCTCCGGGTCTTCGGGCCTTGCGAAGCTCTGTGTACTGCGAGCGCTGCTACACGCAGCTGAGAAGGACCGTGGAGCTAGCGGCGAATTCGGAGAGCTCTTCGCTGCACTGCGCCGCTCGCAAGCGGCTTCGTTCTTCGCCTTCTGCCGTCCGGCGAGAGCTGAACTCCAGCGGTCAGTTGCAGCTCTGCCCAACAGCGTGTTCTCGGTTCTGCGGGCAAGCACGCCCTCTTGCCTTGGCCCCGAGTGCAAAGTCCCGAGCGAGCACTCGACTCAGTGCAATGCACCCGGAAGGACGCTCTCGCTCGTCTTTCAAGGAGCGATTACCTACAGCAGAAGCAGCAGAGGCACAAACTGCATGACGAGAAGGGACAACGTAGAACACGTCTCTGTCCTGGCGCATTTTCGTGTGCGATACTTCCCTCCGGGTCTTCGGGCCTTGCGAAGCCCTGTGTACTGCGAGCGCTGCTACTCGCAGCTGAGAAGGACCGTGGAGCTAGCGGCGAATTCGGTGAGCTCTTCGCTGCACTGCGCCGCTCGCAAGCGGCTTCGTTCTTCGCCTTCTGCCGTCCGGCGAGAGCTGAACTCCAGCGGTCAGTTGCAGCTCTGCCCAACAGCGTGTTCTCAGTTCTGCGGGCAAGCACGCCCTCTTGCCTTGGCCCCGAGAGCAAAGCCCCGAGCGAGCACTCGACTCAGTGCAATGCACCCGGAAGGACGCTCTCGCTCGCCTTTCAAGGAGCGATTCCTAACAGCAGAAGCAGCAGAGGCACAAACTGCATGACGAGAAGGGACAACGTAGAACACGTCTCTGTCCTGGCACATTTCCGTGTGCGAAACTTCCCTCCGGGTCTTCGGGCCTTGCGAAGCCCTGTGTACTGCGAGCGCTGCTACTCGCAGCTGAGAAGGACCGTGGAGCTAGCGGCGAATTCGGAGAGCTCTTCGCTGCACTGCGCCGCTCGCAAGCGGCTTCGTTCTTCGCCTTCTGCCGTCCGGCGAGAGCTGAACTCCAGCGGTCAGTTGCAGCTCTGCCCAACAGCGTGTTCTCAGTTCTGCGGGCAAGCACGCCATCTTGCCTTGGCCCCGAGTGCAAAGTCCCGAGCGAGCACTCGACTCAGTGCAATGCACCCGGAAGGACGCTCTCGCTCGTCTTTCAAGGAGCGATTCCTAACAGCAGAAGCAGCAGAGGCACAAACTGCATGACGAGAAGGGACAACGTAGAACACGTCTCTGTCCTGGCACATTTTCGTGTGCGAAACTTCCCTCCGGGTCATCGGGCCTTGCGAAGCCCTGTGTACTGCGAGCGCTGCTACTCGCAGCTGAGAAGGACCGTGGAGCTAGCGGCGAATTCGGAGAGCTCTTCGCTGCACTGCGCCGCTCGCAAGCGGCTTCGTTCTTCGCCTTCTGCCGTCCGGCGAGAGCTGAACTCCAGCGGTCAGTTGCAGCTCTGCCCAACAGCGTGTTCTCAGTTCTGCGAGCAAGCACGCCCTCTTGCCTTGGCCCCGAGAGCAAAGCCCCGAGCGAGCACTCGACTCAGTGCAATGCACCCGGAAGGACGCTCTCGCTCGCCTTTCAAGGAGCGATTCCTAACAGCAGAAGCAGCAGAGGCACAAACTGCATGACGAGAAGGGACAACGTAGAACACGTCTCTGTCCTGGCACATTTTCGTGTGCGATACTTCCCTCCGGGTCTTCGGGCCTTGCGAAGCCCTGTGTACTGCGAGCGCTGCTACTCGCAGCTGAGAAGGACAGTGGAGCTAGCGGCGAATTCGGAGAGCTCTTCGCTGCACTGCGCCGCTCGCAAGTGGCTTCGTTCTTCGCCTTCTGCCGTCCGGCGAGAGCTGAACTCCAGCGGTCAGTTGCAGCTCTGCCCAACAGCGTGTTCTCAGTTCTGCGGGCAAGCACGCCCTCTTGCCTTGGCCCCGAGAGCAAAGTCCCGAGCGAGCACTCGACTCAGTGCAATGCACCCGGAAGGACGCTCTCGCTCGCCTTTCAAGGAGCGATTCCTAACAGCAGAAGCAGCAGAGGCACAAACTGCATGACGAGAAGGGACAACGTAGAACACGTCTCTGTCCTGGCACATTTTCGTGTGCGATACTTCCCTCCGGGTCTTCGGGCCTTGCGAAGCCCTGTGTACTGCGAGCGCTGCTACTCGCAGCTGAGAAGGACCGTGGAGCTAGCGGCGAATTCGGAGAGCTCTTCGCTGCACTGCGCCGCTCGCAAGCGGCTTCGTTCTTCGCCTTCTGCCGTCCGGCGAGAGCTGAACTCCAGCGGTCAGTTGCAGCTCTGCCCAACAGCGTGTTCTCAGTTCTGCGGGCAAGCACGCCCTCTTGCCTTGGCCCCGAGTGCAAAGTCCCGAGCGAGCACTCGACTCAGTGCAATGCACCCGGAAGGACGCTCTCGCTCGTCTTTCAAGGAGCGATTACCTACAGCAGAAGCAGCAGAGGCACAAACTGCATGACGAGAAGGGACAACGTAGAACACGTCTCTGTCCTGGCGCATTTTCGTGTGCGATACTTCCCTCCGGGTCTTCGGGCCTTGCGAAGCTCTGTGTACTGCGAGCGCTGCTACACGCAGCTGAGAAGGACCGTGGAGCTAGCGGCGAATTCGGAGAGCTCTTCGCTGCACTGCGCCGCTCGCAAGCGGCTTCGTTCTTCGCCTTCTGCCGTCCGGCGAGAGCTGAACTCCAGCGGTCAGTTGCAGCTCTGCCCAACAGCGTGTTCTCGGTTCTGCGGGCAAGCACGCCCTCTTGCCTTGGCCCCGAGTGCAAAGTCCCGAGCGAGCACTCGACTCAGTGCAATGCACCCGGAAGGACGCTCTCGCTCGTCTTTCAAGGAGCGATTACCTACAGCAGAAGCAGCAGAGGCACAAACTGCATGACGAGAAGGGACAACGTAGAACACGTCTCTGTCCTGGCGCATTTTCGTGTGCGATACTTCCCTCCGGGTCTTCGGTCCTTGCGAAGCTCTGTGTACTGCGAGCGCTGCTACTCGCAGCTGAGAAGGACCGTGGAGCTAGCGGCGAATTCGGAGAGCTCTTCGCTGCACTGCGCCGCTCGCAAGCGGCTTCGTTCTTCGCCTTCTGCCGTCCGGCGAGAGCTGAACTCCAGCGGTCAGTTGCAGCTCTGCCCAACAGCGTGTTCTCAGTTCTGCGGGCAAGCACGCCCTCTTGCCTTGGCCCCGAGTGCAAAGTCCCGAGCGAGCACTCGACTCAGTGCAATGCACCCGGAAGGACGCTCTCGCTCGCCTTTCAAGGAGCGATTCCTAACAGCAGAAGCAGCAGAGGCACAAACTGCATGACGAGAAGGGACAACGTAGAACACGTCTCTGTCCTGGCGCATTTTCGTGTGCGATACTTCCCTCCGGGTCTTCGGGCCTTGCGAAGCTCTGTGTACTGCGAGCGCTGCTACTCGCAGCTGAGAAGGACCGTGGAGCTAGCGGCGAATTCGGAGAGCTCTTCGCTGCACTGCGCCGCTCGCAAGCGGCTTCGTTCTTCGCCTTCTGCCGTCCGGCGAGAGCTGAACTCCAGCGGTCAGTTGCAGCTCTGCCCAACAGCGTGTTCTCAGTTCTGCGGGCAAGCACGCCCTCTTGCCTTGGCCCCGAGTGCAAAGTCCCGAGCGAGCACTCGACTCAGTGCAATGCACCCGGAAGGACGCTCTCGCTCGCCTTTCAAGGAGCGATTCCTAACAGCAGAAGCAGCAGAGGCACAAACTGCATGACGAGAAGGGACAACGTAGAACACGTCTCTGTCCTGGCACATTTTCGTGTGCGAAACTTCCCTCCGGGTCTTCGGGCCTTGCGAAGCCCTGTGTACTGCGAGCGCTGCTACTCGCAGCTGAGAAGGACCGTGGAGCTAGCGGCGAATTCGGTGAGCTCTTCGCTGCACTGCGCCGCTCGCAAGCGGCTTCGTTCTTCGCCTTCTGCCGTCCGGCGAGAGCTGAACTCCAGCGGTCAGTTGCAGCTCTGCCCAACAGCGTGTTCTCAGTTCTGCGGGCAAGCACGCCCTCTTGCCTTGGCCCCGAGAGCAAAGCCCCGAGCGAGCACTCGACTCAGTGCAATGCACCCGGAAGGACGCTCTCGCTCGCCTTTCAAGGAGCGATTCCTAACAGCAGAAGCAGCAGAGGCACAAACTGCATGACGAGAAGGGACAACGTAGAACACGTCTCTGTCCTGGCACATTTCCGTGTGCGAAACTTCCCTCCGGGTCTTCGGGCCTTGCGAAGCCCTGTGTACTGCGAGCGCTGCTACTCGCAGCTGAGAAGGACCGTGGAGCTAGCGGCGAATTCGGAGAGCTCTTCGCTGCACTGCGCCGCTCGCAAGCGGCTTCGTTCTTCGCCTTCTGCCGTCCGGCGAGAGCTGAACTCCAGCGGTCAGTTGCAGCTCTGCCCAACAGCGTGTTCTCAGTTCTGCGGGCAAGCACGCCATCTTGCCTTGGCCCCGAGTGCAAAGTCCCGAGCGAGCACTCGACTCAGTGCAATGCACCCGGAAGGACGCTCTCGCTCGTCTTTCAAGGAGCGATTCCTAACAGCAGAAGCAGCAGAGGCACAAACTGCATGACGAGAAGGGACAACGTAGAACACGTCTCTGTCCTGGCACATTTTCGTGTGCGAAACTTCCCTCCGGGTCTTCGGTCCTTGCGAAGCCCTGTGTACTGCGAGCGCTGCTACTCGCAGCTGAGAAGGACCGTGGAGCTAGCGGCGAATTCGGAGAGCTCTTCGCTGCACTGCGCCGCTCGCAAGCGGCTTCGTTCTTCGCCTTCTGCCGTCCGGCGAGAGCTGAACTCCAGCGGTCAGTTGCAGCTCTGCCCAACAGCGTGTTCTCAGTTCTGCGAGCAAGCACGCCCTCTTGCCTTGGCCCCGAGAGCAAAGCCCCGAGCGAGCACTCGACTCAGTGCAATGCACCCGGAAGGACGCTCTCGCTCGCCTTTCAAGGAGCGATTCCTAACAGCAGAAGCAGCAGAGGCACAAACTGCATGACGAGAAGGGACAACGTAGAACACGTCTCTGTCCTGGCACATTTTCGTGTGCGATACTTCCCTCCGGGTCTTCGGGCCTTGCGAAGCCCTGTGTACTGCGAGCGCTGCTACTCGCAGCTGAGAAGGACCGTGGAGCTAGCGGCGAATTCGGAGAGCTCTTCGCTGCACTGCGCCGCTCGCAAGCGGCTTCGTTCTTCGCCTTCTGCCGTCCGGCGAGAGCTGAACTCCAGCGGTCAGTTGCAGCTCTGCCCAACAGCGTGTTCTCAGTTCTGCGGGCAAGCACGCCCTCTTGCCTTGGCCCCGAGAGCAAAGTCCCGAGCGAGCACTCGACTCAGTGCAATGCACCCGGAAGGACGCTCTCGCTCGCCTTTCAAGGAGCGATTCCTAACAGCAGAAGCAGCAGAGGCACAAACTGCATGACGAGAAGGGACAACGTAGAACACGTCTCTGTCCTGGCACATTTTCGTGTGCGATACTTCCCTCCGGGTCTTCGGGCCTTGCGAAGCCCTGTGTACTGCGAGCGCTGCTACTCGCAGCTGAGAAGGACCGTGGAGCTAGCGGCGAATTCGGAGAGCTCTTCGCTGCACTGCGCCGCTCGCAAGCGGCTTCGTTCTTCGCCTTCTGCCGTCCGGCGAGAGCTGAACTCCAGCGGTCAGTTGCAGCTCTGCCCAACAGCGTGTTCTCAGTTCTGCGGGCAAGCACGCCCTCTTGCCTTGGCCCCGAGTGCAAAGTCCCGAGCGAGCACTCGACTCAGTGCAATGCACCCGGAAGGACGCTCTCGCTCGTCTTTCAAGGAGCGATTACCTACAGCAGAAGCAGCAGAGGCACAAACTGCATGACGAGAAGGGACAACGTAGAACACGTCTCTGTCCTGGCGCATTTTCGTGTGCGATACTTCCCTCCGGGTCTTCGGGCCTTGCGAAGCTCTGTGTACTGCGAGCCCTGCTACTCGCAGCTGAGAAGGACCGTGGAGCTAGCGGCGAATTCGGAGAGCTCTTCGCTGCACTGCGCCGCTCGCAAGCGGCTTCGTTCTTCGCCTTCTGCCGTCCGGCGAGAGCTGAACTCCAGCGGTCAGTTGCAGCTCTGCCCAACAGCGTGTTCTCGGTTCTGCGGGCAAGCACGCCCTCTTGCCTTGGCCCCGAGTGCAAAGTCCCGAGCGAGCACTCGACTCAGTGCAATGCACCCGGAAGGACGCTCTCGCTCGTCTTTCAAGGAGCGATTACCTACAGCAGAAGCAGCAGAGGCACAAACTGCATGACGAGAAGGGACAACGTAGAACACGTCTCTGTCCTGGCGCATTTTCGTGTGCGATACTTCCCTCCGGGTCTTCGGTCCTTGCGAAGCTCTGTGTACTGCGAGCGCTGCTACTCGCAGCTGAGAAGGACCGTGGAGCTAGCGGCGAATTCGGAGAGCTCTTCGCTGCACTGCGCCGCTCGCAAGCGGCTTCGTTCGTCGCCTTCTGCCGTCCGGCGAGAGCTGAACTCCAGCGGTCAGTTGCAGCTCTGCCCAACAGCGTGTTCTCAGTTCTGCGGGCAAGCACGCCCTCTTGCCTTGGCCCCGAGTGCAAAGTCCCGAGCGAGCACTCGACTCAGTGCAATGCACCCGGAAGGACGCTCTCGCTCGCCTTTCAAGGAGCGATTCCTAACAGCAGAAGCAGCAGAGGCACAAACTGCATGACGAGAAGGGACAACGTAGAACACGTCTCTGTCCTGGCACATTTTCGTGTGCGATACTTCCCTCCGGGTCTTCGGGCCTTGCGAAGCCCTGTGTACTGCGAGCGCTGCTACTCGCAGCTGAGAAGGACCGTGGAGCTAGCGGCGAATTCGGAGAGCTCTTCGCTGCACTGCGCCGCTCGCAAGCGGCTTCGTTCTTCGCCTTCTGCCGTCCGGCGAGAGCTGAACTCCAGCGGTCAGTTGCAGCTCTGCCCAGCAGCGTGTTCTCAGTTCTGCGGGCAAGCACGCCCTCTTGCCTTGGCCCCGAGTGCAAAGTCCCGAGCGAGCACTCGACTCAGTGCAATGCACCCGGAAGGACGCTCTCGCTCTTCTTTCAAGGAGCGATTCCTAACAGCAGAAGCAGCAGAGGCACAAACTGCATGACGAGAAGGGACAACGTAGAACACGTCTCTGTCCTGGCGCATTTTCGTGTGCGAAACTTCCCTCCGAGTCTTCGGGCCTTGCGAAGCCCTGTGTACTGCGAGCGCTGCTACTCGCAGCTGAGAAGGACCGTGGAGCTAGCGGCGAATTCGGAGAGCTCTTCGCTGCACTGCGCCGCTCGCAAGCGGCTTCGTTCTTCGCCTTCTGCCGTCCGGCGAGAGCTGAACTCCAGCGGTCAGTTGCAGCTCTGCCCAACAGCGTGTTCTCAGTTCTGCGGGCAAGCACGCCCTCTTGCCTTGGCCCCGAGAGCAAAGCCCCGAGCGAGCACTCGACTCAGTGCAATGCACCCGGAAGGACGCTCTCGCTCGCCTTTCAAGGAGCGATTCCTAACAGCAGAAGCAGCAGAGGCACAAACTGCATGACGAGAAGGGACAACGTAGAACACGTCTCTGTCCTGGCACATTTTCGTGTGCGAAACTTCCCTCCGGGTCTTCGGGCCTTGCGAAGCCCTGTGTACTGCGAGCGCTGCTACTCGCAGCTGAGAAGGACCGTGGAGCTAGCGGCGAATTCGGAGAGCTCTTCGCTGCACTGCGCCGCTCGCAAGCGGCTTCGTTCGTCGCCTTCTGCCGTCCGGCGAGAGCTGAACTCCAGCGGTCAGTTGCAGCTCTGCCCAACAGCGTGTTCTCAGTTCTGCGGGCAAGCACGCCCTCTTGCCTTGGCCCCGAGTGCAAAGTCCCGAGCGAGCACTCGACTCAGTGCAATGCACCCGGAAGGACGCTCTCGCTCGCCTTTCAAGGAGCGATTCCTAACAGCAGAAGCAGCAGAGGCACAAACTGCATGACGAGAAGGGACAACGTAGAACACGTCTCTGTCCTGGCACATTTTCGTGTGCGATACTTCCCTCCGGGTCTTCGGGCCTTGCGAAGCCCTGTGTACTGCGAGCGCTGCTACTCGCAGCTGAGAAGGACCGTGGAGCTAGCGGCGAATTCGGAGAGCTCTTCGCTGCACTGCGCCGCTCGCAAGCGGCTTCGTTCTTCGCCTTCTGCCGTCCGGCGAGAGCTGAACTCCAGCGGTCAGTTGCAGCTCTGCCCAACAGCGTGTTCTCAGTTCTGCGGGCAAGCACGCCCTCTTGCCTTGGCCCCGAGAGCAAAGCCCCGAGCGAGCACTCGACTCAGTGCAATGCACCCGGAAGGACGCTCTCGCTCGCCTTTCAAGGAGCGATTCCTAACAGCAGAAGCAGCAGAGGCACAAACTGCATGACGAGAAGGGACAACGTAGAACACGTCTCTGTCCTGGCACATTTTCGTGTGCGATACTTCCCTCCGGGTCTTCGGGCCTTGCGAAGCCCTGTGTACTGCGAGCGCTGCTACTCGCAGCTGAGAAGGACCGTGGAGCTAGCGGCGAATTCGGAGAGCTCTTCGCTGCACTGCGCCGCTCGCAAGTGGCTTCGTTCTTCGCCTTCTGCCGTCCGGCGACAGCTGAACTCCAGCGGTCAGTTGCAGCTCTGCCCAACAGCGTGTTCTCAGTTCTGCGAGCAAGCACGCCCTCTTGCCTTGGCCCCGAGAGCAAAGCCCCGAGCGAGCACTCGACTCAGTGCAATGCACCCGGAAGGACGCTCTCGCTCGCCTTTCAAGGAGCGATTCCTAACAGCAGAAGCAGCAGAGGCACAAACTGCATGACGAGAAGGGACAACGTAGAACACGTCTCTGTCCTGGCACATTTTCGTGTGCGATACTTCCCTCCGGGTCTTCGGGCCTTGCGAAGCCCTGTGTACTGCGAGCGCTGCTACTCGCAGCTGAGAAGGACCGTGGAGCTAGCGGCGAATTCGGAGAGCTCTTCGCTGCACTGCGCCGCTCGCAAGCGGCTTCGTTCTTCGCCTTCTGCCGTCCGGCGAGAGCTGAACTCCAGCGGTCAGTTGCAGCTCTGCCCAACAGCGTGTTCTCAGTTCTGCGGGCAAGCACGCCCTCTTGCCTTGGCCCCGAGAGCAAAGCCCCGAGCGAGCACTCGACTCAGTGCAATGCACCCGGAAGGACGCTCTCGCTCGTCTTTCAAGGAGCGATTCCTAACAGCAGAAGCAGCAGAGGCACAAACTGCATGACGAGAAGGGACAACGTAGAACACGTCTCTGTCCTGGCGCATTTTCGTGTGCGATACTTCCCTCCGGGTCTTCGGGCCTTGCGAAGCTCTGTGTACTGCGAGCCCTGCTACTCGCAGCTGAGAAGGACCGTGGAGCTAGCGGCGAATTCGGAGAGCTCTTCGCTGCACTGCGCCGCTCGCAAGCGGCTTCGTTCTTCGCCTTCTGCCGTCCGGCGAGAGCTGAACTCCAGCGGTCAGTTGCAGCTCTGCCCAACAGCGTGTTCTCAGTTCTGCGGGCAAGCACGCCCTCTTGCCTTGGCCCCGAGTGCAAAGTCCCGAGCGAGCACTCGACTCAGTGCAATGCACCCGGAAGGACGCTCTCGCTCGTCTTTCAAGGAGCGATTCCTAACAGCAGAAGCAGCAGAGGCACAAACTGCATGACGAGAAGGGACAACGTAGAACACGTCTCTGTCCTGGCACATTTTCGTGTGCGAAACTTCCCTCCGGGTCATCGGGCCTTGCGAAGCCCTGTGTACTGCGAGCGCTGCTACTCGCAGCTGAGAAGGACCGTGGAGCTAGCGGCGAATTCGGAGAGCTCTTCGCTGCACTGCGCCGCTCGCAAGCGGCTTCGTTCTTCGCCTTCTGCCGTCCGGCGAGAGCTGAACTCCAGCGGTCAGTTGCAGCTCTGCCCAACAGCGTGTTCTCAGTTCTGCGAGCAAGCACGCCCTCTTGCCTTGGCCCCGAGAGCAAAGCCCCGAGCGAGCACTCGACTCAGTGCAATGCACCCGGAAGGACGCTCTCGCTCGCCTTTCAAGGAGCGATTCCTAACAGCAGAAGCAGCAGAGGCACAAACTGCATGACGAGAAGGGACAACGTAGAACACGTCTCTGTCCTGGCACATTTTCGTGTGCGATACTTCCCTCCGGGTCTTCGGGCCTTGCGAAGCCCTGTGTACTGCGAGCGCTGCTACTCGCAGCTGAGAAGGACCGTGGAGCTAGCGGCGAATTCGGAGAGCTCTTCGCTGCACTGCGCCGCTCGCAAGTGGCTTCGTTCTTCGCCTTCTGCCGTCCGGCGAGAGCTGAACTCCAGCGGTCAGTTGCAGCTCTGCCCAACAGCGTGTTCTCAGTTCTGCGGGCAAGCACGCCCTCTTGCCTTGGCCCCGAGAGCAAAGTCCCGAGCGAGCACTCGACTCAGTGCAATGCACCCGGAAGGACGCTCTCGCTCGCCTTTCAAGGAGCGATTCCTAACAGCAGAAGCAGCAGAGGCACAAACTGCATGACGAGAAGGGACAACGTAGAACACGTCTCTGTCCTGGCACATTTTCGTGTGCGATACTTCCCTCCGGGTCTTCGGGCCTTGCGAAGCCCTGTGTACTGCGAGCGCTGCTACTCGCAGCTGAGAAGGACCGTGGAGCTAGCGGCGAATTCGGAGAGCTCTTCGCTGCACTGCGCCGCTCGCAAGCGGCTTCGTTCTTCGCCTTCTGCCGTCCGGCGAGAGCTGAACTCCAGCGGTCAGTTGCAGCTCTGCCCAACAGCGTGTTCTCAGTTCTGCGGGCAAGCACGCCCTCTTGCCTTGGCCCCGAGTGCAAAGTCCCGAGCGAGCACTCGACTCAGTGCAATGCACCCGGAAGGACGCTCTCGCTCGTCTTTCAAGGAGCGATTCCTAACAGCAGAAGCAGCAGAGGCACAAACTGCATGACGAGAAGGGACAACGTAGAACACGTCTCTGTCCTGGCGCATTTTCGTGTGCGATACTTCCCTCCGGGTCTTCGGGCCTTGCGAAGCTCTGTGTACTGCGAGCCCTGCTACTCGCAGCTGAGAAGGACCGTGGAGCTAGCGGCGAATTCGGAGAGCTCTTCGCTGCACTGCGCCGCTCGCAAGCGGCTTCGTTCTTCGCCTTCTGCCGTCCGGCGAGAGCTGAACTCCAGCGGTCAGTTGCAGCTCTGCCCAACAGCGTGTTCTCAGTTCTGCGGGCAAGCACGCCCTCTTGCCTTGGCCCCGAGAGCAAAGTCCCGAGCGAGCACTCGACTCAGTGCAATGCACCCGGAAGGACGCTCTCGCTCGTCTTTCAAGGAGCGATTACCTACAGCAGAAGCAGCAGAGGCACAAACTGCATGACGAGAAGGGACAACGTAGAACACGTCTCTGTCCTGGCGCATTTTCGTGTGCGATACTTCCCTCCGGGTCTTCGGGCCTTGCGAAGCTCTGTGTACTGCGAGCGCTGCTACACGCAGCTGAGAAGGACCGTGGAGCTAGCGGCGAATTCGGAGAGCTCTTCGCTGCACTGCGCCGCTCGCAAGCGGCTTCGTTCTTCGCCTTCTGCCGTCCGGCGAGAGCTGAACTCCAGCGGTCAGTTGCAGCTCTGCCCAACAGCGTGTTCTCGGTTCTGCGGGCAAGCACGCCCTCTTGCCTTGGCCCCGAGTGCAAAGTCCCGAGCGAGCACTCGACTCAGTGCAATGCACCCGGAAGGACGCTCTCGCTCGTCTTTCAAGGAGCGATTACCTACAGCAGAAGCAGCAGAGGCACAAACTGCATGACGAGAAGGGACAACGTAGAACACGTCTCTGTCCTGGCGCATTTTCGTGTGCGATACTTCCCTCCGGGTCTTCGGGCCTTGCGAAGCTCTGTGTACTGCGAGCGCTGCTACTCGCAGCTGAGAAGGACCGTGGAGCTAGCGGCGAATTCGGAGAGCTCTTCGCTGCACTGCGCCGCTCGCAAGCGGCTTCGTTCTTCGCCTTCTGCCGTCCGGCGAGAGCTGAACTCCAGCGGTCAGTTGCAGCTCTGCCCAACAGCGTGTTCTCAGTTCTGCGGGCAAGCACGCCCTCTTGCCTTGGCCCCGAGTGCAAAGTCCCGAGCGAGCACTCGACTCAGTGCAATGCACCCGGAAGGACGCTCTCGCTCGCCTTTCAAGGAGCGATTCCTAACAGCAGAAGCAGCAGAGGCACAAACTGCATGACGAGAAGGGACAACGTAGAACACGTCTCTGTCCTGGCGCATTTTCGTGTGCGATACTTCCCTCCGGGTCTTCGGTCCTTGCGAAGCTCTGTGTACTGCGAGCGCTGCTACTCGCAGCTGAGAAGGACCGTGGAGCTAGCGGCGAATTCGGAGAGCTCTTCGCTGCACTGCGCCGCTCGCAAGCGGCTTCGTTCTTCGCCTTCTGCCGTCCGGCGAGAGCTGAACTCCAGCGGTCAGTTGCAGCTCTGCCCAGCAGCGTGTTCTCAGTTCTGCGGGCAAGCACGCCCTCTTGCCTTGGCCCCGAGTGCAAAGTCCCGAGCGAGCACTCGACTCAGTGCAATGCACCCGGAAGGACGCTCTCGCTCTTCTTTCAAGGAGCGATTCCTAACAGCAGAAGCAGCAGAGGCACAAACTGCATGACGAGAAGGGACAACGTAGAACACGTCTCTGTCCTGGCGCATTTTCGTGTGCGAAACTTCCCTCCGAGTCTTCGGGCCTTGCGAAGCCCTGTGTACTGCGAGCGCTGCTACTCGCAGCTGAGAAGGACCGTGGAGCTAGCGGCGAATTCGGAGAGCTCTTCGCTGCACTGCGCCGCTCGCAAGCGGCTTCGTTCTTCGCCTTCTGCCGTCCGGCGAGAGCTGAACTCCAGCGGTCAGTTGCAGCTCTGCCCAACAGCGTGTTCTCGGTTCTGCGGGCAAGCACGCCCTCTTGCCTTGGCCCCGAGTGCAAAGTCCCGAGCGAGCACTCGACTCAGTGCAATGCACCCGGAAGGACGCTCTCGCTCGTCTTTCAAGGAGCGATTACCTACAGCAGAAGCAGCAGAGGCACAAACTGCATGACGAGAAGGGACAACGTAGAACACGTCTCTGTCCTGGCGCATTTTCGTGTGCGATACTTCCCTCCGGGTCTTCGGTCCTTGCGAAGCTCTGTGTACTGCGAGCGCTGCTACTCGCAGCTGAGAAGGACCGTGGAGCTAGCGGCGAATTCGGAGAGCTCTTCGCTGCACTGCGCCGCTCGCAAGCGGCTTCGTTCTTCGCCTTCTGCCGTCCGGCGAGAGCTGAACTCCAGCGGTCAGTTGCAGCTCTGCCCAACAGCGTGTTCTCAGTTCTGCGGGCAAGCACGCCCTCTTGCCTTGGCCCCGAGTGCAAAGTCCCGAGCGAGCACTCGACTCAGTGCAATGCACCCGGAAGGACGCTCTCGCTCGCCTTTCAAGGAGCGATTCCTAACAGCAGAAGCAGCAGAGGCACAAACTGCATGACGAGAAGGGACAACGTAGAACACGTCTCTGTCCTGGCGCATTTTCGTGTGCGATACTTCCCTCCGGGTCTTCGGTCCTTGCGAAGCTCTGTGTACTGCGAGCGCTGCTACTCGCAGCTGAGAAGGACCGTGGAGCTAGCGGCGAATTCGGAGAGCTCTTCGCTGCACTGCGCCGCTCGCAAGCGGCTTCGTTCTTCGCCTTCTGCCGTCCGGCGAGAGCTGAACTCCAGCGGTCAGTTGCAGCTCTGCCCAGCAGCGTGTTCTCAGTTCTGCGGGCAAGCACGCCCTCTTGCCTTGGCCCCGAGTGCAAAGTCCCGAGCGAGCACTCGACTCAGTGCAATGCACCCGGAAGGACGCTCTCGCTCTTCTTTCAAGGAGCGATTCCTAACAGCAGAAGCAGCAGAGGCACAAACTGCATGACGAGAAGGGACAACGTAGAACACGTCTCTGTCCTGGCGCATTTTCGTGTGCGAAACTTCCCTCCGAGTCTTCGGGCCTTGCGAAGCCCTGTGTACTGCGAGCGCTGCTACTCGCAGCTGAGAAGGACCGTGGAGCTAGCGGCGAATTCGGAGAGCTCTTCGCTGCACTGCGCCGCTCGCAAGCGGCTTCGTTCTTCGCCTTCTGCCGTCCGGCGAGAGCTGAACTCCAGCGGTCAGTTGCAGCTCTGCCCAACAGCGTGTTCTCAGTTCTGCGGGCAAGCACGCCCTCTTGCCTTGGCCCCGAGAGCAAAGTCCCGAGCGAGCACTCGACTCAGTGCAATGCACCCGGAAGGACGCTCTCGCTCGCCTTTCAAGGAGCGATTACCTACAGCAGAAGCAGCAGAGGCACAAACTGCATGACGAGAAGGGACAACGTAGAACACGTCTCTGTCCTGGCGCATTTTCGTGTGCGATACTTCCCTCTGGGTCTTCGGGCCTTGCGAAGCTCTGTGTACTGCGAGCCCTGCTACTCGCAGCTGAGAAGGACCGTGGAGCTAGCGGCGAATTCGGAGAGCTCTTCGCTGCACTGCGCCGCTCGCAAGCGGCTTCGTTCTTCGCCTTCTGCCGTCCGGCGAGAGCTGAACTCCAGCGGTCAGTTGCAGCTCTGCCCAACAGCGTGTTCTCAGTTCTGCGGGCAAGCACGCCCTCTTGCCTTGGCCCCGAGAGCAAAGTCCCGAGCGAGCACTCGACTCAGTGCAATGCACCCGGAAGGACGCTCTCGCTCGTCTTTCAAGGAGCGATTACCTACAGCAGAAGCAGCAGAGGCACAAACTGCATGACGAGAAGGGACAACGTAGAACACGTCTCTGTCCTGGCGCATTTTCGTGTGCGATACTTCCCTCCGGGTCTTCGGTCCTTGCGAAGCTCTGTGTACTGCGAGCGCTGCTACTCGCAGCTGAGAAGGACCGTGGAGCTAGCGGCGAATTCGGAGAGCTCTTCGCTGCACTGCGCCGCTCGCAAGCGGCTTCGTTCTTCGCCTTCTGCCGTCCGGCGAGAGCTGAACTCCAGCGGTCAGTTGCAGCTCTGCCCAGCAGCGTGTTCTCAGTTCTGCGGGCAAGCACGCCCTCTTGCCTTGGCCCCGAGTGCAAAGTCCCGAGCGAGCACTCGACTCAGTGCAATGCACCCGGAAGGACGCTCTCGCTCTTCTTTCAAGGAGCGATTCCTAACAGCAGAAGCAGCAGAGGCACAAACTGCATGACGAGAAGGGACAACGTAGAACACGTCTCTGTCCTGGCGCATTTTCGTGTGCGAAACTTCCCTCCGAGTCTTCGGGCCTTGCGAAGCCCTGTGTACTGCGAGCGCTGCTACTCGCAGCTGAGAAGGACCGTGGAGCTAGCGGCGAATTCGGAGAGCTCTTCGCTGCACTGCGCCGCTCGCAAGCGGCTTCGTTCTTCGCCTTCTGCCGTCCGGCGAGAGCTGAACTCCAGCGGTCAGTTGCAGCTCTGCCCAACAGCGTGTTCTCAGTTCTGCGGGCAAGCACGCCCTCTTGCCTTGGCCCCGAGAGCAAAGTCCCGAGCGAGCACTCGACTCAGTGCAATGCACCCGGAAGGACGCTCTCGCTCGCCTTTCAAGGAGCGATTACCTACAGCAGAAGCAGCAGAGGCACAAACTGCATGACGAGAAGGGACAACGTAGAACACGTCTCTGTCCTGGCGCATTTTCGTGTGCGATACTTCCCTCTGGGTCTTCGGGCCTTGCGAAGCTCTGTGTACTGCGAGCCCTGCTACTCGCAGCTGAGAAGGACCGTGGAGCTAGCGGCGAATTCGGAGAGCTCTTCGCTGCACTGCGCCGCTCGCAAGCGGCTTCGTTCTTCGCCTTCTGCCGTCCGGCGAGAGCTGAACTCCAGCGGTCAGTTGCAGCTCTGCCCAACAGCGTGTTCTCAGTTCTGCGGGCAAGCACGCCCTCTTGCCTTGGCCCCGAGAGCAAAGTCCCGAGCGAGCACTCGACTCAGTGCAATGCACCCGGAAGGACGCTCTCGCTCGTCTTTCAAGGAGCGATTACCTACAGCAGAAGCAGCAGAGGCACAAACTGCATGACGAGAAGGGACAACGTAGAACACGTCTCTGTCCTGGCGCATTTTCGTGTGCGATACTTCCCTCCGGGTCTTCGGGCCTTGCGAAGCTCTGTGTACTGCGAGCGCTGCTACACGCAGCTGAGAAGGACCGTGGAGCTAGCGGCGAATTCGGAGAGCTCTTCGCTGCACTGCGCCGCTCGCAAGCGGCTTCGTTCTTCGCCTTCTGCCGTCCGGCGAGAGCTGAACTCCAGCGGTCAGTTGCAGCTCTGCCCAACAGCGTGTTCTCGGTTCTGCGGGCAAGCACGCCCTCTTGCCTTGGCCCCGAGTGCAAAGTCCCGAGCGAGCACTCGACTCAGTGCAATGCACCCGGAAGGACGCTCTCGCTCGTCTTTCAAGGAGCGATTACCTACAGCAGAAGCAGCAGAGGCACAAACTGCATGACGAGAAGGGACAACGTAGAACACGTCTCTGTCCTGGCGCATTTTCGTGTGCGATACTTCCCTCCGGGTCTTCGGGCCTTGCGAAGCTCTGTGTACTGCGAGCGCTGCTACTCGCAGCTGAGAAGGACCGTGGAGCTAGCGGCGAATTCGGAGAGCTCTTCGCTGCACTGCGCCGCTCGCAAGCGGCTTCGTTCTTCGCCTTCTGCCGTCCGGCGAGAGCTGAACTCCAGCGGTCAGTTGCAGCTCTGCCCAACAGCGTGTTCTCAGTTCTGCGGGCAAGCACGCCCTCTTGCCTTGGCCCCGAGTGCAAAGTCCCGAGCGAGCACTCGACTCAGTGCAATGCACCCGGAAGGACGCTCTCGCTCGCCTTTCAAGGAGCGATTCCTAACAGCAGAAGCAGCAGAGGCACAAACTGCATGACGAGAAGGGACAACGTAGAACACGTCTCTGTCCTGGCGCATTTTCGTGTGCGATACTTCCCTCCGGGTCTTCGGTCCTTGCGAAGCTCTGTGTACTGCGAGCGCTGCTACTCGCAGCTGAGAAGGACCGTGGAGCTAGCGGCGAATTCGGAGAGCTCTTCGCTGCACTGCGCCGCTCGCAAGCGGCTTCGTTCTTCGCCTTCTGCCGTCCGGCGAGAGCTGAACTCCAGCGGTCAGTTGCAGCTCTGCCCAGCAGCGTGTTCTCAGTTCTGCGGGCAAGCACGCCCTCTTGCCTTGGCCCCGAGTGCAAAGTCCCGAGCGAGCACTCGACTCAGTGCAATGCACCCGGAAGGACGCTCTCGCTCTTCTTTCAAGGAGCGATTCCTAACAGCAGAAGCAGCAGAGGCACAAACTGCATGACGAGAAGGGACAACGTAGAACACGTCTCTGTCCTGGCGCATTTTCGTGTGCGAAACTTCCCTCCGAGTCTTCGGGCCTTGCGAAGCCCTGTGTACTGCGAGCGCTGCTACTCGCAGCTGAGAAGGACCGTGGAGCTAGCGGCGAATTCGGAGAGCTCTTCGCTGCACTGCGCCGCTCGCAAGCGGCTTCGTTCTTCGCCTTCTGCCGTCCGGCGAGAGCTGAACTCCAGCGGTCAGTTGCAGCTCTGCCCAACAGCGTGTTCTCAGTTCTGCGGGCAAGCACGCCCTCTTGCCTTGGCCCCGAGAGCAAAGCCCCGAGCGAGCACTCGACTCAGTGCAATGCACCCGGAAGGACGCTCTCGCTCGCCTTTCAAGGAGCGATTCCTAACAGCAGAAGCAGCAGAGGCACAAACTGCATGACGAGAAGGGACAACGTAGAACACGTCTCTGTCCTGGCACATTTTCGTGTGCGAAACTTCCCTCCGGGTCTTCGGGCCTTGCGAAGCCCTGTGTACTGCGAGCGCTGCTACTCGCAGCTGAGAAGGACCGTGGAGCTAGCGGCGAATTCGGAGAGCTCTTCGCTGCACTGCGCCGCTCGCAAGCGGCTTCGTTCGTCGCCTTCTGCCGTCCGGCGAGAGCTGAACTCCAGCGGTCAGTTGCAGCTCTGCCCAACAGCGTGTTCTCAGTTCTGCGGGCAAGCACGCCCTCTTGCCTTGGCCCCGAGTGCAAAGTCCCGAGCGAGCACTCGACTCAGTGCAATGCACCCGGAAGGACGCTCTCGCTCGCCTTTCAAGGAGCGATTCCTAACAGCAGAAGCAGCAGAGGCACAAACTGCATGACGAGAAGGGACAACGTAGAACACGTCTCTGTCCTGGCACATTTTCGTGTGCGATACTTCCCTCCGGGTCTTCGGGCCTTGCGAAGCCCTGTGTACTGCGAGCGCTGCTACTCGCAGCTGAGAAGGACCGTGGAGCTAGCGGCGAATTCGGAGAGCTCTTCGCTGCACTGCGCCGCTCGCAAGCGGCTTCGTTCTTCGCCTTCTGCCGTCCGGCGAGAGCTGAACTCCAGCGGTCAGTTGCAGCACTGCCCAACAGCGTGTTCTCAGTTCTGCGGGCAAGCACGCCCTCTTGCCTTGGCCCCGAGAGCAAAGCCCCGAGCGAGCACTCGACTCAGTGCAATGCACCCGGAAGGACGCTCTCGCTCGCCTTTCAAGGAGCGATTCCTAACAGCAGAAGCAGAAGAGGCACAAACTGCATGACGAGAAGGGACAACGTAGAACACGTCTCTGTCCTGGCACATTTTCGTGTGCGAAACTTCCCTCCGGGTCATCGGGCCTTGCGAAGCCCTGTGTACTGCGAGCGCTGCTACTCGCAGCTGAGAAGGACCGTGGAGCTAGCGGCGAATTCGGAGAGCTCTTCGCTGCACTGCGCCGCTCGCAAGCGGCTTCGTTCTTCGCCTTCTGCCGTCCGGCGAGAGCTGAACTCCAGCGGTCAGTTGCAGCTCTGCCCAACAGCGTGTTCTCAGTTCTGCGAGCAAGCACGCCCTCTTGCCTTGGCCCCGAGAGCAAAGCCCGAGCGAGCACTCGACTCAGTGCAATGCACCCGGAAGGACGCTCTCGCTCGCCTTTCAAGGAGCGATTCCTAACAGCAGAAGCAGCAGAGGCACAAACTGCATGACGAGAAGGGACAACGTAGAACACGTCTCTGTCCTGGCACATTTTCGTGTGCGATACTTCCCTCCGGGTCTTCGGGCCTTGCGAAGCCCTGTGTACTGCGAGCGCTGCTACTCGCAGCTGAGAAGGACCGTGGAGCTAGCGGCGAATTCGGAGAGCTCTTCGCTGCACTGCGCCGCTCGCAAGTGGCTTCGTTCTTCGCCTTCTGCCGTCCGGCGAGAGCTGAACTCCAGCGGTCAGTTGCAGCTCTGCCCAACAGCGTGTTCTCAGTTCTGCGGGCAAGCACGCCCTCTTGCCTTGGCCCCGAGTGCAAAGTCCCGAGCGAGCACTCGACTCAGTGCAATGCACCCGGAAGGACGCTCTCGCTCGTCTTTCAAGGAGCGATTCCCTACAGCAGAAGCAGCAGAGGCACAAACTGCATGACGAGAAGGGACAACGTAGAACACGTCTCTGTCCTGGCGCATTTTCGTGTGCGATACTTCCCTCCGGGTCTTCGGGCCTTGCGAAGCTCTGTGTACTGCGAGCGCTGCTACTCGCAGCTGAGAAGGACCGTGGAGCTAGCGGCGAATTCGGAGAGCTCTTCGCTGCACTGCGCCGCTCGCAAGCGGCTTCGTCTTCGCCTTCTGCCGTCCGGCGAGAGCTGAACTCCAGCGGTCAGTTGCAGCTCTGCCCAACAGCGTGTTCTCAGTTCTGCGGGCAAGCACGCCCTCTTGCCTTGGCCCCGAGTGCAAAGCCCCGAGCGAGCACTCGACTCAGTGCAATGCACCCGGAAGGACGCTCTCGCTCGTCTTTCAAGGAGCGATTACCTACAGCAGAAGCAGCAGAGCACAAACTGCATGACGAGAAGGGACAACGTAGAACACGTCTCTGTCCTGGCGCATTTTCGTGTGCGATACTTCCCTCCGGGTCTTCGGGCCTTGCGAAGCTCTGTGTACTGCGAGCGCTGCTACTCGCAGCTGAGAAGGACCGTGGAGCTAGCGGCGAATTCGGAGAGCTCTTCGCTGCACTGCGCCGCTCGCAAGCGGCTTCGTTCTTCGCCTTCTGCCGTCCGGCGAGAGCTGAACTCCAGCGGTCAGTTGCAGCTCTGCCCAGCAGCGTGTTCTCAGTTCTGCGGGCAAGCACGCCCTCTTGCCTTGGCCCCGAGTGCAAAGTCCCCGAGCGAGCACTCGACTCAGTGCAATGCACCCGGAAGGACGCTCTCGCTCTTCTTTCAAGGAGCGATTCCTAACAGCAGAAGCAGCAGAGGCACAAACTGCATGACGAGAAGGGACAACGTAGAACACGTCTCTGTCCTGGCGCATTTTCGTGTGCGATACTTCCCTCCGGGTCTTCGGGCCTTGCGAAGCTCTGTGTACCTGCGAGCGCTGCTACTCGCAGCTGAGAAGGACCGTGGAGCTAGCGGCGAATTCGGAGAGCTCTTCGCTGCACTGCGCCGCTCGCAAGCGGCTTCGTTCTTCGCCTTCTGCCGTCCGGCGAGAGCTGAACTCCAGCGGTCAGTTGCAGCTCTGCCCAACAGCGTGTTCTCAGTTCTGCGGGCAAGCACGCCCTCTTGCCTTGGCCCCGAGTGCAAAGTCCCGAGCGAGCACTCGACTCAGTGCAATGCACCCGGAAGGACGCTCTCGCTCGCCTTTCAAGGAGCGATTCCTAACAGCAGAAGCAGCAGAGGCACAAACTGCATGACGAGAAGGGACAACGTAGAACACGTCTCTGTCCTGGCACATTTTCGTGTGCGAAACTTCCCTCCGGGTCTTCGGGCCTTGCGAAGCCCTGTGTACTGCGAGCGCTGCTACTCGCAGCTGAGAAGGACCGTGGAGCTAGCGGCGAATTCGGTGAGCTCTTCGCTGCACTGCGCCGCTCGCAAGCGGCTTCGTTCTTCGCCTTCTGCCGTCCGGCGAGAGCTGAACTCCAGCGGTCAGTTGCAGCTCTGCCCAACAGCGTGTTCTCAGTTCTGCGGGCAAGCACGCCCTCTTGCCTTGGCCCCGAGAGCAAAGCCCCGAGCGAGCACTCGACTCAGTGCAATGCACCCGGAAGGACGCTCTCGCTCGCCTTTCAAGGAGCGATTCCTAACAGCAGAAGCAGCAGAGGCACAAACTGCATGACGAGAAGGGACAACGTAGAACACGTCTCTGTCCTGGCACATTTCCGTGTGCGAAACTTCCCTCCGGGTCTTCGGGCCTTGCGAAGCCCTGTGTACTGCGAGCGCTGCTACTCGCAGCTGAGAAGGACCGTGGAGCTAGCGGCGAATTCGGAGAGCTCTTCGCTGCACTGCGCCGCTCGCAAGCGGCTTCGTTCTTCGCCTTCTGCCGTCCGGCGAGAGCTGAACTCCAGCGGTCAGTTGCAGCTCTGCCCAACAGCGTGTTCTCAGTTCTGCGGGCAAGCACGCCCTCTTGCCTTGGCCCCGAGTGCAAAGCCCCGAGCGAGCACTCGACTCAGTGCAATGCACCCGGAAGGACGCTCTCGCTCGTCTTTCAAGGAGCGATTACCTACAGCAGAAGCAGCAGAGGCACAAACTGCATGACGAGAAGGGACAACGTAGAACACGTCTCTGTCCTGGCGCATTTTCGTGTGCGATACTTCCCTCCGGGTCTTCGGGCCTTGCGAAGCTCTGTGTACTGCGAGCGCTGCTACTCGCAGCTGAGAAGGACCGTGGAGCTAGCGGCGAATTCGGAGAGCTCTTCGCTGCACTGCGCCGCTCGCAAGCGGCTTCGTTCTTCGCCTTCTGCCGTCCGGCGAGAGCTGAACTCCAGCGGTCAGTTGCAGCTCTGCCCAGCAGCGTGTTCTCAGTTCTGCGGGCAAGCACGCCCTCTTGCCTTGGCCCCGAGTGCAAAGTCCCGAGCGAGCACTCGACTCAGTGCAATGCACCCGGAAGGACGCTCTCGCTCTTCTTTCAAGGAGCGATTCCTAACAGCAGAAGCAGCAGAGGCACAAACTGCATGACGAGAAGGGACAACGTAGAACACGTCTCTGTCCTGGCGCATTTTCGTGTGCGATACTTCCCTCCGGGTCTTCGGGCCTTGCGAAGCTCTGTGTACTGCGAGCGCTGCTACTCGCAGCTGAGAAGGACCGTGGAGCTAGCGGCGAATTCGGAGAGCTCTTCGCTGCACTGCGCCGCTCGCAAGCGGCTTCGTTCTTCGCCTTCTGCCGTCCGGCGAGAGCTGAACTCCAGCGGTCAGTTGCAGCTCTGCCCAACAGCGTGTTCTCAGTTCTGCGGGCAAGCACGCCCTCTTGCCTTGGCCCCGAGTGCAAAGTCCCGAGCGAGCACTCGACTCAGTGCAATGCACCCGGAAGGACGCTCTCGCTCGCCTTTCAAGGAGCGATTCCTAACAGCAGAAGCAGCAGAGGCACAAACTGCATGACGAGAAGGGACAACGTAGAACACGTCTCTGTCCTGGCACATTTTCGTGTGCGAAACTTCCCTCCGGGTCTTCGGGCCTTGCGAAGCCCTGTGTACTGCGAGCGCTGCTACTCGCAGCTGAGAAGGACCGTGGAGCTAGCGGCGAATTCGGTGAGCTCTTCGCTGCACTGCGCCGCTCGCAAGCGGCTTCGTTCTTCGCCTTCTGCCGTCCGGCGAGAGCTGAACTCCAGCGGTCAGTTGCAGCTCTGCCCAACAGCGTGTTCTCAGTTCTGCGGGCAAGCACGCCCTCTTGCCTTGGCCCCGAGAGCAAAGCCCCGAGCGAGCACTCGACTCAGTGCAATGCACCCGGAAGGACGCTCTCGCTCGCCTTTCAAGGAGCGATTCCTAACAGCAGAAGCAGCAGAGGCACAAACTGCATGACGAGAAGGGACAACGTAGAACACGTCTCTGTCCTGGCACATTTCCGTGTGCGAAACTTCCCTCCGGGTCTTCGGGCCTTGCGAAGCCCTGTGTACTGCGAGCGCTGCTACTCGCAGCTGAGAAGGACCGTGGAGCTAGCGGCGAATTCGGAGAGCTCTTCGCTGCACTGCGCCGCTCGCAAGCGGCTTCGTTCTTCGCCTTCTGCCGTCCGGCGAGAGCTGAACTCCAGCGGTCAGTTGCAGCTCTGCCCAACAGCGTGTTCTCAGTTCTGCGGGCAAGCACGCCATCTTGCCTTGGCCCCGAGTGCAAAGTCCCGAGCGAGCACTCGACTCAGTGCAATGCACCCGGAAGGACGCTCTCGCTCGTCTTTCAAGGAGCGATTCCTAACAGCAGAAGCAGCAGAGGCACAAACTGCATGACGAGAAGGGACAACGTAGAACACGTCTCTGTCCTGGCACATTTTCGTGTGCGAAACTTCCCTCCGGGTCTTCGGGCCTTGCGAAGCCCTGTGTACTGCGAGCGCTGCTACTCGCAGCTGAGAAGGACCGTGGAGCTAGCGGCGAATTCGGAGAGCTCTTCGCTGCACTGCGCCGCTCGCAAGCGGCTTCGTTCTTCGCCTTCTGCCGTCCGGCGAGAGCTGAACTCCAGCGGTCAGTTGCAGCTCTGCCCAACAGCGTGTTCTCAGTTCTGCGAGCAAGCACGCCCTCTTGCCTTGGCCCCGAGAGCAAAGCCCCGAGCGAGCACTCGACTCAGTGCAATGCACCCGGAAGGACGCTCTCGCTCGCCTTTCAAGGAGCGATTCCTAACAGCAGAAGCAGCAGAGGCACAAACTGCATGACGAGAAGGGACAACGTAGAACACGTCTCTGTCCTGGCACATTTTCGTGTGCGATACTTCCCTCCGGGTCTTCGGGCCTTGCGAAGCCCTGTGTACTGCGAGCGCTGCTACTCGCAGCTGAGAAGGACCGTGGAGCTAGCGGCGAATTCGGAGAGCTCTTCGCTGCACTGCGCCGCTCGCAAGCGGCTTCGTTCTTCGCCTTCTGCCGTCCGGCGAGAGCTGAACTCCAGCGGTCAGTTGCAGCTCTGCCCAACAGCGTGTTCTCAGTTCTGCGGGCAAGCACGCCCTCTTGCCTTGGCCCCGAGTGCAAAGTCCCGAGCGAGCACTCGACTCAGTGCAATGCACCCGGAAGGACGCTCTCGCTCGTCTTTCAAGGAGCGATTACCTACAGCAGAAGCAGCAGAGGCACAAACTGCATGACGAGAAGGGACAACGTAGAACACGTCTCTGTCCTGGCGCATTTTCGTGTGCGATACTTCCCTCCGGGTCTTCGGTCCTTGCGAAGCTCTGTGTACTGCGAGCGCTGCTACTCGCAGCTGAGAAGGACCGTGGAGCTAGCGGCGAATTCGGAGAGCTCTTCGCTGCACTGCGCCGCTCGCAAGCGGCTTCGTTCTTCGCCTTCTGCCGTCCGGCGAGAGCTGAACTCCAGCGGTCAGTTGCAGCTCTGCCCAACAGCGTGTTCTCAGTTCTGCGGGCAAGCACGCCCTCTTGCCTTGGCCCCGAGAGCAAAGTCCCGAGCGAGCACTCGACTCAGTGCAATGCACCCGGAAGGACGCTCTCGCTCGTCTTTCAAGGAGCGATTACCTACAGCAGAAGCAGCAGAGGCACAAACTGCATGACGAGAAGGGACAACGTAGAACACGTCTCTGTCCTGGCGCATTTTCGTGTGCGATACTTCCCTCCGGGTCTTCGGGCCTTGCGAAGCTCTGTGTACTGCGAGCGCTGCTACACGCAGCTGAGAAGGACCGTGGAGCTAGCGGCGAATTCGGAGAGCTCTTCGCTGCACTGCGCCGCTCGCAAGCGGCTTCGTTCTTCGCCTTCTGCCGTCCGGCGAGAGCTGAACTCCAGCGGTCAGTTGCAGCTCTGCCCAACAGCGTGTTCTCGGTTCTGCGGGCAAGCACGCCCTCTTGCCTTGGCCCCGAGTGCAAAGTCCCGAGCGAGCACTCGACTCAGTGCAATGCACCCGGAAGGACGCTCTCGCTCGTCTTTCAAGGAGCGATTACCTACAGCAGAAGCAGCAGAGGCACAAACTGCATGACGAGAAGGGACAACGTAGAACACGTCTCTGTCCTGGCGCATTTTCGTGTGCGATACTTCCCTCCGGGTCTTCGGGCCTTGCGAAGCTCTGTGTACTGCGAGCGCTGCTACTCGCAGCTGAGAAGGACCGTGGAGCTAGCGGCGAATTCGGAGAGCTCTTCGCTGCACTGCGCCGCTCGCAAGCGGCTTCGTTCTTCGCCTTCTGCCGTCCGGCGAGAGCTGAACTCCAGCGGTCAGTTGCAGCTCTGCCCAACAGCGTGTTCTCAGTTCTGCGGGCAAGCACGCCCTCTTGCCTTGGCCCCGAGTGCAAAGTCCCGAGCGAGCACTCGACTCAGTGCAATGCACCCGGAAGGACGCTCTCGCTCGCCTTTCAAGGAGCGATTCCTAACAGCAGAAGCAGCAGAGGCACAAACTGCATGACGAGAAGGGACAACGTAGAACACGTCTCTGTCCTGGCGCATTTTCGTGTGCGATACTTCCCTCCGGGTCTTCGGTCCTTGCGAAGCTCTGTGTACTGCGAGCGCTGCTACTCGCAGCTGAGAAGGACCGTGGAGCTAGCGGCGAATTCGGAGAGCTCTTCGCTGCACTGCGCCGCTCGCAAGCGGCTTCGTTCTTCGCCTTCTGCCGTCCGGCGAGAGCTGAACTCCAGCGGTCAGTTGCAGCTCTGCCCAACAGCGTGTTCTCGGTTCTGCGGGCAAGCACGCCCTCTTGCCTTGGCCCCGAGTGCAAAGTCCCGAGCGAGCACTCGACTCAGTGCAATGCACCCGGAAGGACGCTCTCGCTCGCCTTTCAAGGAGCGATTCCTAACAGCAGAAGCAGCAGAGGCACAAACTGCATGACGAGAAGGGACAACGTAGAACACGTCTCTGTCCTGGCACATTTCCGTGTGCGAAACTTCCCTCCGGGTCTTCGGGCCTTGCGAAGCCCTGTGTACTGCGAGCGCTGCTACTCGCAGCTGAGAAGGACCGTGGAGCTAGCGGCGAATTCGGTGAGCTCTTCGCTGCACTGCGCCGCTCGCAAGCGGCTTCGTTCTTCGCCTTCTGCCGTCCGGCGAGAGCTGAACTCCAGCGGTCAGTTGCAGCTCTGCCCAACAGCGTGTTCTCAGTTCTGCGGGCAAGCACGCCCTCTTGCCTTGGCCCCGAGAGCAAAGCCCCGAGCGAGCACTCGACTCAGTGCAATGCACCCGGAAGGACGCTCTCGCTCGCCTTTCAAGGAGCGATTCCTAACAGCAGAAGCAGCAGAGGCACAAACTGCATGACGAGAAGGGACAACGTAGAACACGTCTCTGTCCTGGCACATTTCCGTGTGCGAAACTTCCCTCCGGGTCTTCGGGCCTTGCGAAGCCCTGTGTACTGCGAGCGCTGCTACTCGCAGCTGAGAAGGACCGTGGAGCTAGCGGCGAATTCGGAGAGCTCTTCGCTGCACTGCGCCGCTCGCAAGCGGCTTCGTTCTTCGCCTTCTGCCGTCCGGCGAGAGCTGAACTCCAGCGGTCAGTTGCAGCTCTGCCCAACAGCGTGTTCTCAGTTCTGCGGGCAAGCACGCCATCTTGCCTTGGCCCCGAGTGCAAAGTCCCGAGCGAGCACTCGACTCAGTGCAATGCACCCGGAAGGACGCTCTCGCTCGTCTTTCAAGGAGCGATTCCTAACAGCAGAAGCAGCAGAGGCACAAACTGCATGACGAGAAGGGACAACGTAGAACACGTCTCTGTCCTGGCACATTTTCGTGTGCGAAACTTCCCTCCGGGTCATCGGGCCTTGCGAAGCCCTGTGTACTGCGAGCGCTGCTACTCGCAGCTGAGAAGGACCGTGGAGCTAGCGGCGAATTCGGAGAGCTCTTCGCTGCACTGCGCCGCTCGCAAGCGGCTTCGTTCTTCGCCTTCTGCCGTCCGGCGAGAGCTGAACTCCAGCGGTCAGTTGCAGCTCTGCCCAACAGCGTGTTCTCAGTTCTGCGAGCAAGCACGCCCTCTTGCCTTGGCCCCGAGAGCAAAGCCCCGAGCGAGCACTCGACTCAGTGCAATGCACCCGGAAGGACGCTCTCGCTCGCCTTTCAAGGAGCGATTCCTAACAGCAGAAGCAGCAGAGGCACAAACTGCATGACGAGAAGGGACAACGTAGAACACGTCTCTGTCCTGGCACATTTTCGTGTGCGATACTTCCCTCCGGGTCTTCGGGCCTTGCGAAGCCCTGTGTACTGCGAGCGCTGCTACTCGCAGCTGAGAAGGACCGTGGAGCTAGCGGCGAATTCGGAGAGCTCTTCGCTGCACTGCGCCGCTCGCAAGTGGCTTCGTTCTTCGCCTTCTGCCGTCCGGCGAGAGCTGAACTCCAGCGGTCAGTTGCAGCTCTGCCCAACAGCGTGTTCTCAGTTCTGCGGGCAAGCACGCCCTCTTGCCTTGGCCCCGAGTGCAAAGTCCCGAGCGAGCACTCGACTCAGTGCAATGCACCCGGAAGGACGCTCTCGCTCGTCTTTCAAGGAGCGATTACCTACAGCAGAAGCAGCAGAGGCACAAACTGCATGACGAGAAGGGACAACGTAGAACACGTCTCTGTCCTGGCGCATTTTCGTGTGCGATACTTCCCTCCGGGTCTTCGGGCCTTGCGAAGCTCTGTGTACTGCGAGCCCTGCTACTCGCAGCTGAGAAGGACCGTGGAGCTAGCGGCGAATTCGGAGAGCTCTTCGCTGCACTGCGCCGCTCGCAAGCGGCTTCGTTCTTCGCCTTCTGCCGTCCGGCGAGAGCTGAACTCCAGCGGTCAGTTGCAGCTCTGCCCAGCAGCGTGTTCTCAGTTCTGCGGGCAAGCACGCCCTCTTGCCTTGGCCCCGAGTGCAAAGTCCCGAGCGAGCACTCGACTCAGTGCAATGCACCCGGAAGGACGCTCTCGCTCTTCTTTCAAGGAGCGATTCCTAACAGCAGAAGCAGCAGAGGCACAAACTGCATGACGAGAAGGGACAACGTAGAACACGTCTCTGTCCTGGCGCATTTTCGTGTGCGAAACTTCCCTCCGAGTCTTCGGGCCTTGCGAAGCCCTGTGTACTGCGAGCGCTGCTACTCGCAGCTGAGAAGGACCGTGGAGCTAGCGGCGAATTCGGAGAGCTCTTCGCTGCACTGCGCCGCTCGCAAGCGGCTTCGTTCTTCGCCTTCTGCCGTCCGGCGAGAGC
Source organism: Sturnus vulgaris (assembly GCF_052056855.1). Lineage (NCBI taxonomy): Eukaryota > Metazoa > Chordata > Aves > Passeriformes > Sturnidae > Sturnus > Sturnus vulgaris. The sequence continues at coordinate 50,641 of NW_028276399.1, forward strand.
TGAACTCCAGCGGTCAGTTGCAGCTCTGCCCAACAGCGTGTTCTCAGTTCTGCGGGCAAGCACGCCCTCTTGCCTTGGCCCCGAGAGCAAAGTCCCGAGCGAGCACTCGACTCAGTGCAATGCACCCGGAAGGACGCTCTCGCTCGCCTTTCAAGGAGCGATTACCTACAGCAGAAGCAGCAGAGGCACAAACTGCATGACGAGAAGGGACAACGTAGAACACGTCTCTGTCCTGGCGCATTTTCGTGTGCGATACTTCCCTCTGGGTCTTCGGGCCTTGCGAAGCTCTGTGTACTGCGAGCCCTGCTACTCGCAGCTGAGAAGGACCGTGGAGCTAGCGGCGAATTCGGAGAGCTCTTCGCTGCACTGCGCCGCTCGCAAGCGGCTTCGTTCTTCGCCTTCTGCCGTCCGGCGAGAGCTGAACTCCAGCGGTCAGTTGCAGCTCTGCCCAACAGCGTGTTCTCAGTTCTGCGGGCAAGCACGCCCTCTTGCCTTGGCCCCGAGAGCAAAGTCCCGAGCGAGCACTCGACTCAGTGCAATGCACCCGGAAGGACGCTCTCGCTCGTCTTTCAAGGAGCGATTACCTACAGCAGAAGCAGCAGAGGCACAAACTGCATGACGAGAAGGGACAACGTAGAACACGTCTCTGTCCTGGCGCATTTTCGTGTGCGATACTTCCCTCCGGGTCTTCGGTCCTTGCGAAGCTCTGTGTACTGCGAGCGCTGCTACTCGCAGCTGAGAAGGACCGTGGAGCTAGCGGCGAATTCGGAGAGCTCTTCGCTGCACTGCGCCGCTCGCAAGCGGCTTCGTTCTTCGCCTTCTGCCGTCCGGCGAGAGCTGAACTCCAGCGGTCAGTTGCAGCTCTGCCCAGCAGCGTGTTCTCAGTTCTGCGGGCAAGCACGCCCTCTTGCCTTGGCCCCGAGTGCAAAGTCCCGAGCGAGCACTCGACTCAGTGCAATGCACCCGGAAGGACGCTCTCGCTCTTCTTTCAAGGAGCGATTCCTAACAGCAGAAGCAGCAGAGGCACAAACTGCATGACGAGAAGGGACAACGTAGAACACGTCTCTGTCCTGGCGCATTTTCGTGTGCGAAACTTCCCTCCGAGTCTTCGGGCCTTGCGAAGCCCTGTGTACTGCGAGCGCTGCTACTCGCAGCTGAGAAGGACCGTGGAGCTAGCGGCGAATTCGGAGAGCTCTTCGCTGCACTGCGCCGCTCGCAAGCGGCTTCGTTCTTCGCCTTCTGCCGTCCGGCGAGAGCTGAACTCCAGCGGTCAGTTGCAGCTCTGCCCAACAGCGTGTTCTCAGTTCTGCGGGCAAGCACGCCCTCTTGCCTTGGCCCCGAGAGCAAAGTCCCGAGCGAGCACTCGACTCAGTGCAATGCACCCGGAAGGACGCTCTCGCTCGCCTTTCAAGGAGCGATTACCTACAGCAGAAGCAGCAGAGGCACAAACTGCATGACGAGAAGGGACAACGTAGAACACGTCTCTGTCCTGGCGCATTTTCGTGTGCGATACTTCCCTCTGGGTCTTCGGGCCTTGCGAAGCTCTGTGTACTGCGAGCCCTGCTACTCGCAGCTGAGAAGGACCGTGGAGCTAGCGGCGAATTCGGAGAGCTCTTCGCTGCACTGCGCCGCTCGCAAGCGGCTTCGTTCTTCGCCTTCTGCCGTCCGGCGAGAGCTGAACTCCAGCGGTCAGTTGCAGCTCTGCCCAACAGCGTGTTCTCAGTTCTGCGGGCAAGCACGCCCTCTTGCCTTGGCCCCGAGAGCAAAGTCCCGAGCGAGCACTCGACTCAGTGCAATGCACCCGGAAGGACGCTCTCGCTCGTCTTTCAAGGAGCGATTACCTACAGCAGAAGCAGCAGAGGCACAAACTGCATGACGAGAAGGGACAACGTAGAACACGTCTCTGTCCTGGCGCATTTTCGTGTGCGATACTTCCCTCCGGGTCTTCGGGCCTTGCGAAGCTCTGTGTACTGCGAGCGCTGCTACACGCAGCTGAGAAGGACCGTGGAGCTAGCGGCGAATTCGGAGAGCTCTTCGCTGCACTGCGCCGCTCGCAAGCGGCTTCGTTCTTCGCCTTCTGCCGTCCGGCGAGAGCTGAACTCCAGCGGTCAGTTGCAGCTCTGCCCAACAGCGTGTTCTCGGTTCTGCGGGCAAGCACGCCCTCTTGCCTTGGCCCCGAGTGCAAAGTCCCGAGCGAGCACTCGACTCAGTGCAATGCACCCGGAAGGACGCTCTCGCTCGTCTTTCAAGGAGCGATTACCTACAGCAGAAGCAGCAGAGGCACAAACTGCATGACGAGAAGGGACAACGTAGAACACGTCTCTGTCCTGGCGCATTTTCGTGTGCGATACTTCCCTCCGGGTCTTCGGGCCTTGCGAAGCTCTGTGTACTGCGAGCGCTGCTACTCGCAGCTGAGAAGGACCGTGGAGCTAGCGGCGAATTCGGAGAGCTCTTCGCTGCACTGCGCCGCTCGCAAGCGGCTTCGTTCTTCGCCTTCTGCCGTCCGGCGAGAGCTGAACTCCAGCGGTCAGTTGCAGCTCTGCCCAACAGCGTGTTCTCAGTTCTGCGGGCAAGCACGCCCTCTTGCCTTGGCCCCGAGTGCAAAGTCCCGAGCGAGCACTCGACTCAGTGCAATGCACCCGGAAGGACGCTCTCGCTCGCCTTTCAAGGAGCGATTCCTAACAGCAGAAGCAGCAGAGGCACAAACTGCATGACGAGAAGGGACAACGTAGAACACGTCTCTGTCCTGGCGCATTTTCGTGTGCGATACTTCCCTCCGGGTCTTCGGTCCTTGCGAAGCTCTGTGTACTGCGAGCGCTGCTACTCGCAGCTGAGAAGGACCGTGGAGCTAGCGGCGAATTCGGAGAGCTCTTCGCTGCACTGCGCCGCTCGCAAGCGGCTTCGTTCTTCGCCTTCTGCCGTCCGGCGAGAGCTGAACTCCAGCGGTCAGTTGCAGCTCTGCCCAGCAGCGTGTTCTCAGTTCTGCGGGCAAGCACGCCCTCTTGCCTTGGCCCCGAGTGCAAAGTCCCGAGCGAGCACTCGACTCAGTGCAATGCACCCGGAAGGACGCTCTCGCTCTTCTTTCAAGGAGCGATTCCTAACAGCAGAAGCAGCAGAGGCACAAACTGCATGACGAGAAGGGACAACGTAGAACACGTCTCTGTCCTGGCGCATTTTCGTGTGCGAAACTTCCCTCCGAGTCTTCGGGCCTTGCGAAGCCCTGTGTACTGCGAGCGCTGCTACTCGCAGCTGAGAAGGACCGTGGAGCTAGCGGCGAATTCGGAGAGCTCTTCGCTGCACTGCGCCGCTCGCAAGCGGCTTCGTTCTTCGCCTTCTGCCGTCCGGCGAGAGCTGAACTCCAGCGGTCAGTTGCAGCTCTGCCCAACAGCGTGTTCTCAGTTCTGCGGGCAAGCACGCCCTCTTGCCTTGGCCCCGAGAGCAAAGCCCCGAGCGAGCACTCGACTCAGTGCAATGCACCCGGAAGGACGCTCTCGCTCGCCTTTCAAGGAGCGATTCCTAACAGCAGAAGCAGCAGAGGCACAAACTGCATGACGAGAAGGGACAACGTAGAACACGTCTCTGTCCTGGCACATTTTCGTGTGCGAAACTTCCCTCCGGGTCTTCGGGCCTTGCGAAGCCCTGTGTACTGCGAGCGCTGCTACTCGCAGCTGAGAAGGACCGTGGAGCTAGCGGCGAATTCGGAGAGCTCTTCGCTGCACTGCGCCGCTCGCAAGCGGCTTCGTTCGTCGCCTTCTGCCGTCCGGCGAGAGCTGAACTCCAGCGGTCAGTTGCAGCTCTGCCCAACAGCGTGTTCTCAGTTCTGCGGGCAAGCACGCCCTCTTGCCTTGGCCCCGAGTGCAAAGTCCCGAGCGAGCACTCGACTCAGTGCAATGCACCCGGAAGGACGCTCTCGCTCGCCTTTCAAGGAGCGATTCCTAACAGCAGAAGCAGCAGAGGCACAAACTGCATGACGAGAAGGGACAACGTAGAACACGTCTCTGTCCTGGCACATTTTCGTGTGCGATACTTCCCTCCGGGTCTTCGGGCCTTGCGAAGCCCTGTGTACTGCGAGCGCTGCTACTCGCAGCTGAGAAGGACCGTGGAGCTAGCGGCGAATTCGGAGAGCTCTTCGCTGCACTGCGCCGCTCGCAAGCGGCTTCGTTCTTCGCCTTCTGCCGTCCGGCGAGAGCTGAACTCCAGCGGTCAGTTGCAGCACTGCCCAACAGCGTGTTCTCAGTTCTGCGGGCAAGCACGCCCTCTTGCCTTGGCCCCGAGAGCAAAGCCCCGAGCGAGCACTCGACTCAGTGCAATGCACCCGGAAGGACGCTCTCGCTCGCCTTTCAAGGAGCGATTCCTAACAGCAGAAGCAGAAGAGGCACAAACTGCATGACGAGAAGGGACAACGTAGAACACGTCTCTGTCCTGGCACATTTTCGTGTGCGAAACTTCCCTCCGGGTCATCGGGCCTTGCGAAGCCCTGTGTACTGCGAGCGCTGCTACTCGCAGCTGAGAAGGACCGTGGAGCTAGCGGCGAATTCGGAGAGCTCTTCGCTGCACTGCGCCGCTCGCAAGCGGCTTCGTTCTTCGCCTTCTGCCGTCCGGCGAGAGCTGAACTCCAGCGGTCAGTTGCAGCTCTGCCCAACAGCGTGTTCTCAGTTCTGCGAGCAAGCACGCCCTCTTGCCTTGGCCCCGAGAGCAAAGCCCGAGCGAGCACTCGACTCAGTGCAATGCACCCGGAAGGACGCTCTCGCTCGCCTTTCAAGGAGCGATTCCTAACAGCAGAAGCAGCAGAGGCACAAACTGCATGACGAGAAGGGACAACGTAGAACACGTCTCTGTCCTGGCACATTTTCGTGTGCGATACTTCCCTCCGGGTCTTCGGGCCTTGCGAAGCCCTGTGTACTGCGAGCGCTGCTACTCGCAGCTGAGAAGGACCGTGGAGCTAGCGGCGAATTCGGAGAGCTCTTCGCTGCACTGCGCCGCTCGCAAGTGGCTTCGTTCTTCGCCTTCTGCCGTCCGGCGAGAGCTGAACTCCAGCGGTCAGTTGCAGCTCTGCCCAACAGCGTGTTCTCAGTTCTGCGGGCAAGCACGCCCTCTTGCCTTGGCCCCGAGTGCAAAGTCCCGAGCGAGCACTCGACTCAGTGCAATGCACCCGGAAGGACGCTCTCGCTCGTCTTTCAAGGAGCGATTCCCTACAGCAGAAGCAGCAGAGGCACAAACTGCATGACGAGAAGGGACAACGTAGAACACGTCTCTGTCCTGGCGCATTTTCGTGTGCGATACTTCCCTCCGGGTCTTCGGGCCTTGCGAAGCTCTGTGTACTGCGAGCGCTGCTACTCGCAGCTGAGAAGGACCGTGGAGCTAGCGGCGAATTCGGAGAGCTCTTCGCTGCACTGCGCCGCTCGCAAGCGGCTTCGTTCTTCGCCTTCTGCCGTCCGGCGAGAGCTGAACTCCAGCGGTCAGTTGCAGCTCTGCCCAACAGCGTGTTCTCAGTTCTGCGGGCAAGCACGCCCTCTTGCCTTGGCCCCGAGTGCAAAGCCCCGAGCGAGCACTCGACTCAGTGCAATGCACCCGGAAGGACGCTCTCGCTCGTCTTTCAAGGAGCGATTACCTACAGCAGAAGCAGCAGAGGCACAAACTGCATGACGAGAAGGGACAACGTAGAACACGTCTCTGTCCTGGCGCATTTTCGTGTGCGATACTTCCCTCCGGGTCTTCGGGCCTTGCGAAGCTCTGTGTACTGCGAGCGCTGCTACTCGCAGCTGAGAAGGACCGTGGAGCTAGCGGCGAATTCGGAGAGCTCTTCGCTGCACTGCGCCGCTCGCAAGCGGCTTCGTTCTTCGCCTTCTGCCGTCCGGCGAGAGCTGAACTCCAGCGGTCAGTTGCAGCTCTGCCCAGCAGCGTGTTCTCAGTTCTGCGGGCAAGCACGCCCTCTTGCCTTGGCCCCGAGTGCAAAGTCCCGAGCGAGCACTCGACTCAGTGCAATGCACCCGGAAGGACGCTCTCGCTCTTCTTTCAAGGAGCGATTCCTAACAGCAGAAGCAGCAGAGGCACAAACTGCATGACGAGAAGGGACAACGTAGAACACGTCTCTGTCCTGGCGCATTTTCGTGTGCGATACTTCCCTCCGGGTCTTCGGGCCTTGCGAAGCTCTGTGTACTGCGAGCGCTGCTACTCGCAGCTGAGAAGGACCGTGGAGCTAGCGGCGAATTCGGAGAGCTCTTCGCTGCACTGCGCCGCTCGCAAGCGGCTTCGTTCTTCGCCTTCTGCCGTCCGGCGAGAGCTGAACTCCAGCGGTCAGTTGCAGCTCTGCCCAACAGCGTGTTCTCAGTTCTGCGGGCAAGCACGCCCTCTTGCCTTGGCCCCGAGTGCAAAGTCCCGAGCGAGCACTCGACTCAGTGCAATGCACCCGGAAGGACGCTCTCGCTCGCCTTTCAAGGAGCGATTCCTAACAGCAGAAGCAGCAGAGGCACAAACTGCATGACGAGAAGGGACAACGTAGAACACGTCTCTGTCCTGGCACATTTTCGTGTGCGAAACTTCCCTCCGGGTCTTCGGGCCTTGCGAAGCCCTGTGTACTGCGAGCGCTGCTACTCGCAGCTGAGAAGGACCGTGGAGCTAGCGGCGAATTCGGTGAGCTCTTCGCTGCACTGCGCCGCTCGCAAGCGGCTTCGTTCTTCGCCTTCTGCCGTCCGGCGAGAGCTGAACTCCAGCGGTCAGTTGCAGCTCTGCCCAACAGCGTGTTCTCAGTTCTGCGGGCAAGCACGCCCTCTTGCCTTGGCCCCGAGAGCAAAGCCCCGAGCGAGCACTCGACTCAGTGCAATGCACCCGGAAGGACGCTCTCGCTCGCCTTTCAAGGAGCGATTCCTAACAGCAGAAGCAGCAGAGGCACAAACTGCATGACGAGAAGGGACAACGTAGAACACGTCTCTGTCCTGGCACATTTCCGTGTGCGAAACTTCCCTCCGGGTCTTCGGGCCTTGCGAAGCCCTGTGTACTGCGAGCGCTGCTACTCGCAGCTGAGAAGGACCGTGGAGCTAGCGGCGAATTCGGAGAGCTCTTCGCTGCACTGCGCCGCTCGCAAGCGGCTTCGTTCTTCGCCTTCTGCCGTCCGGCGAGAGCTGAACTCCAGCGGTCAGTTGCAGCTCTGCCCAACAGCGTGTTCTCAGTTCTGCGGGCAAGCACGCCATCTTGCCTTGGCCCCGAGTGCAAAGTCCCGAGCGAGCACTCGACTCAGTGCAATGCACCCGGAAGGACGCTCTCGCTCGTCTTTCAAGGAGCGATTCCTAACAGCAGAAGCAGCAGAGGCACAAACTGCATGACGAGAAGGGACAACGTAGAACACGTCTCTGTCCTGGCACATTTTCGTGTGCGAAACTTCCCTCCGGGTCTTCGGGCCTTGCGAAGCCCTGTGTACTGCGAGCGCTGCTACTCGCAGCTGAGAAGGACCGTGGAGCTAGCGGCGAATTCGGAGAGCTCTTCGCTGCACTGCGCCGCTCGCAAGCGGCTTCGTTCTTCGCCTTCTGCCGTCCGGCGAGAGCTGAACTCCAGCGGTCAGTTGCAGCTCTGCCCAACAGCGTGTTCTCAGTTCTGCGAGCAAGCACGCCCTCTTGCCTTGGCCCCGAGAGCAAAGCCCCGAGCGAGCACTCGACTCAGTGCAATGCACCCGGAAGGACGCTCTCGCTCGCCTTTCAAGGAGCGATTCCTAACAGCAGAAGCAGCAGAGGCACAAACTGCATGACGAGAAGGGACAACGTAGAACACGTCTCTGTCCTGGCACATTTTCGTGTGCGATACTTCCCTCCGGGTCTTCGGGCCTTGCGAAGCCCTGTGTACTGCGAGCGCTGCTACTCGCAGCTGAGAAGGACCGTGGAGCTAGCGGCGAATTCGGAGAGCTCTTCGCTGCACTGCGCCGCTCGCAAGCGGCTTCGTTCTTCGCCTTCTGCCGTCCGGCGAGAGCTGAACTCCAGCGGTCAGTTGCAGCTCTGCCCAACAGCGTGTTCTCAGTTCTGCGGGCAAGCACGCCCTCTTGCCTTGGCCCCGAGTGCAAAGTCCCGAGCGAGCACTCGACTCAGTGCAATGCACCCGGAAGGACGCTCTCGCTCGTCTTTCAAGGAGCGATTACCTACAGCAGAAGCAGCAGAGGCACAAACTGCATGACGAGAAGGGACAACGTAGAACACGTCTCTGTCCTGGCGCATTTTCGTGTGCGATACTTCCCTCCGGGTCTTCGGTCCTTGCGAAGCTCTGTGTACTGCGAGCGCTGCTACTCGCAGCTGAGAAGGACCGTGGAGCTAGCGGCGAATTCGGAGAGCTCTTCGCTGCACTGCGCCGCTCGCAAGCGGCTTCGTTCTTCGCCTTCTGCCGTCCGGCGAGAGCTGAACTCCAGCGGTCAGTTGCAGCTCTGCCCAACAGCGTGTTCTCAGTTCTGCGGGCAAGCACGCCCTCTTGCCTTGGCCCCGAGAGCAAAGTCCCGAGCGAGCACTCGACTCAGTGCAATGCACCCGGAAGGACGCTCTCGCTCGTCTTTCAAGGAGCGATTACCTACAGCAGAAGCAGCAGAGGCACAAACTGCATGACGAGAAGGGACAACGTAGAACACGTCTCTGTCCTGGCGCATTTTCGTGTGCGATACTTCCCTCCGGGTCTTCGGGCCTTGCGAAGCTCTGTGTACTGCGAGCGCTGCTACACGCAGCTGAGAAGGACCGTGGAGCTAGCGGCGAATTCGGAGAGCTCTTCGCTGCACTGCGCCGCTCGCAAGCGGCTTCGTTCTTCGCCTTCTGCCGTCCGGCGAGAGCTGAACTCCAGCGGTCAGTTGCAGCTCTGCCCAACAGCGTGTTCTCGGTTCTGCGGGCAAGCACGCCCTCTTGCCTTGGCCCCGAGTGCAAAGTCCCGAGCGAGCACTCGACTCAGTGCAATGCACCCGGAAGGACGCTCTCGCTCGTCTTTCAAGGAGCGATTACCTACAGCAGAAGCAGCAGAGGCACAAACTGCATGACGAGAAGGGACAACGTAGAACACGTCTCTGTCCTGGCGCATTTTCTTGTGCGATACTTCCCTCCGGGTCTTCGGGCCTTGCGAAGCTCTGTGTACTGCGAGCGCTGCTACTCGCAGCTGAGAAGGACCGTGGAGCTAGCGGCGAATTCGGAGAGCTCTTCGCTGCACTGCGCCGCTCGCAAGCGGCTTCGTTCTTCGCCTTCTGCCGTCCGGCGAGAGCTGAACTCCAGCGGTCAGTTGCAGCTCTGCCCAACAGCGTGTTCTCAGTTCTGCGGGCAAGCACGCCCTCTTGCCTTGGCCCCGAGTGCAAAGTCCCGAGCGAGCACTCGACTCAGTGCAATGCACCCGGAAGGACGCTCTCGCTCGCCTTTCAAGGAGCGATTCCTAACAGCAGAAGCAGCAGAGGCACAAACTGCATGACGAGAAGGGACAACGTAGAACACGTCTCTGTCCTGGCGCATTTTCGTGTGCGATACTTCCCTCCGGGTCTTCGGTCCTTGCGAAGCTCTGTGTACTGCGAGCGCTGCTACTCGCAGCTGAGAAGGACCGTGGAGCTAGCGGCGAATTCGGAGAGCTCTTCGCTGCACTGCGCCGCTCGCAAGCGGCTTCGTTCTTCGCCTTCTGCCGTCCGGCGAGAGCTGAACTCCAGCGGTCAGTTGCAGCTCTGCCCAACAGCGTGTTCTCGGTTCTGCGGGCAAGCACGCCCTCTTGCCTTGGCCCCGAGTGCAAAGTCCCGAGCGAGCACTCGACTCAGTGCAATGCACCCGGAAGGACGCTCTCGCTCGCCTTTCAAGGAGCGATTCCTAACAGCAGAAGCAGCAGAGGCACAAACTGCATGACGAGAAGGGACAACGTAGAACACGTCTCTGTCCTGGCACATTTCCGTGTGCGAAACTTCCCTCCGGGTCTTCGGGCCTTGCGAAGCCCTGTGTACTGCGAGCGCTGCTACTCGCAGCTGAGAAGGACCGTGGAGCTAGCGGCGAATTCGGTGAGCTCTTCGCTGCACTGCGCCGCTCGCAAGCGGCTTCGTTCTTCGCCTTCTGCCGTCCGGCGAGAGCTGAACTCCAGCGGTCAGTTGCAGCTCTGCCCAACAGCGTGTTCTCAGTTCTGCGGGCAAGCACGCCCTCTTGCCTTGGCCCCGAGAGCAAAGCCCCGAGCGAGCACTCGACTCAGTGCAATGCACCCGGAAGGACGCTCTCGCTCGCCTTTCAAGGAGCGATTCCTAACAGCAGAAGCAGCAGAGGCACAAACTGCATGACGAGAAGGGACAACGTAGAACACGTCTCTGTCCTGGCACATTTCCGTGTGCGAAACTTCCCTCCGGGTCTTCGGGCCTTGCGAAGCCCTGTGTACTGCGAGCGCTGCTACTCGCAGCTGAGAAGGACCGTGGAGCTAGCGGCGAATTCGGAGAGCTCTTCGCTGCACTGCGCCGCTCGCAAGCGGCTTCGTTCTTCGCCTTCTGCCGTCCGGCGAGAGCTGAACTCCAGCGGTCAGTTGCAGCTCTGCCCAACAGCGTGTTCTCAGTTCTGCGGGCAAGCACGCCATCTTGCCTTGGCCCCGAGTGCAAAGTCCCGAGCGAGCACTCGACTCAGTGCAATGCACCCGGAAGGACGCTCTCGCTCGTCTTTCAAGGAGCGATTCCTAACAGCAGAAGCAGCAGAGGCACAAACTGCATGACGAGAAGGGACAACGTAGAACACGTCTCTGTCCTGGCACATTTTCGTGTGCGAAACTTCCCTCCGGGTCATCGGGCCTTGCGAAGCCCTGTGTACTGCGAGCGCTGCTACTCGCAGCTGAGAAGGACCGTGGAGCTAGCGGCGAATTCGGAGAGCTCTTCGCTGCACTGCGCCGCTCGCAAGCGGCTTCGTTCTTCGCCTTCTGCCGTCCGGCGAGAGCTGAACTCCAGCGGTCAGTTGCAGCTCTGCCCAACAGCGTGTTCTCAGTTCTGCGAGCAAGCACGCCCTCTTGCCTTGGCCCCGAGAGCAAAGCCCCGAGCGAGCACTCGACTCAGTGCAATGCACCCGGAAGGACGCTCTCGCTCGCCTTTCAAGGAGCGATTCCTAACAGCAGAAGCAGCAGAGGCACAAACTGCATGACGAGAAGGGACAACGTAGAACACGTCTCTGTCCTGGCACATTTTCGTGTGCGATACTTCCCTCCGGGTCTTCGGGCCTTGCGAAGCCCTGTGTACTGCGAGCGCTGCTACTCGCAGCTGAGAAGGACCGTGGAGCTAGCGGCGAATTCGGAGAGCTCTTCGCTGCACTGCGCCGCTCGCAAGTGGCTTCGTTCTTCGCCTTCTGCCGTCCGGCGAGAGCTGAACTCCAGCGGTCAGTTGCAGCTCTGCCCAACAGCGTGTTCTCAGTTCTGCGGGCAAGCACGCCCTCTTGCCTTGGCCCCGAGAGCAAAGTCCCGAGCGAGCACTCGACTCAGTGCAATGCACCCGGAAGGACGCTCTCGCTCGCCTTTCAAGGAGCGATTCCTAACAGCAGAAGCAGCAGAGGCACAAACTGCATGGCGAGAAGGGACAACGTAGAACACGTCTCTGTCCTGGCACATTTTCGTGTGCGATACTTCCCTCCGGGTCTTCGGGCCTTGCGAAGCCCTGTGTACTGCGAGCGCTGCTACTCGCAGCTGAGAAGGACCGTGGAGCTAGCGGCGAATTCGGAGAGCTCTTCGCTGCACTGCGCCGCTCGCAAGCGGCTTCGTTCTTCGCCTTCTGCCGTCCGGCGAGAGCTGAACTCCAGCGGTCAGTTGCAGCTCTGCCCAACAGCGTGTTCTCAGTTCTGCGGGCAAGCACGCCCTCTTGCCTTGGCCCCGAGTGCAAAGTCCCGAGCGAGCACTCGACTCAGTGCAATGCACCCGGAAGGACGCTCTCGCTCGTCTTTCAAGGAGCGATTACCTACAGCAGAAGCAGCAGAGGCACAAACTGCATGACGAGAAGGGACAACGTAGAACACGTCTCTGTCCTGGCGCATTTTCGTGTGCGATACTTCCCTCCGGGTCTTCGGGCCTTGCAAAGCTCTGTGTACTGCGAGCCCTGCTACTCGCAGCTGAGAAGGACCGTGGAGCTAGCGGCGAATTCGGAGAGCTCTTCGCTGCACTGCGCCGCTCGCAAGCGGCTTCGTTCTTCGCCTTCTGCCGTCCGGCGAGAGCTGAACTCCAGCGGTCAGTTGCAGCTCTGCCCAACAGCGTGTTCTCAGTTCTGCGGGCAAGCACGCCCTCTTGCCTTGGCCCCGAGAGCAAAGTCCCGAGCGAGCACTCGACTCAGTGCAATGCACCCGGAAGGACGCTCTCGCTCGTCTTTCAAGGAGCGATTACCTACAGCAGAAGCAGCAGAGGCACAAACTGCATGACGAGAAGGGACAACGTAGAACACGTCTCTGTCCTGGCGCATTTTCGTGTGCGATACTTCCCTCCGGGTCTTCGGGCCTTGCGAAGCTCTGTGTACTGCGAGCGCTGCTACACGCAGCTGAGAAGGACCGTGGAGCTAGCGGCGAATTCGGAGAGCTCTTCGCTGCACTGCGCCGCTCGCAAGCGGCTTCGTTCTTCGCCTTCTGCCGTCCGGCGAGAGCTGAACTCCAGCGGTCAGTTGCAGCTCTGCCCAACAGCGTGTTCTCGGTTCTGCGGGCAAGCACGCCCTCTTGCCTTGGCCCCGAGTGCAAAGTCCCGAGCGAGCACTCGACTCAGTGCAATGCACCCGGAAGGACGCTCTCGCTCGTCTTTCAAGGAGCGATTACCTACAGCAGAAGCAGCAGAGGCACAAACTGCATGACGAGAAGGGACAACGTAGAACACGTCTCTGTCCTGGCGCATTTTCGTGTGCGATACTTCCCTCCGGGTCTTCGGTCCTTGCGAAGCTCTGTGTACTGCGAGCGCTGCTACTCGCAGCTGAGAAGGACCGTGGAGCTAGCGGCGAATTCGGAGAGCTCTTCGCTGCACTGCGCCGCTCGCAAGCGGCTTCGTTCTTCGCCTTCTGCCGTCCGGCGAGAGCTGAACTCCAGCGGTCAGTTGCAGCTCTGCCCAACAGCGTGTTCTCAGTTCTGCGGGCAAGCACGCCCTCTTGCCTTGGCCCCGAGTGCAAAGTCCCGAGCGAGCACTCGACTCAGTGCAATGCACCCGGAAGGACGCTCTCGCTCGCCTTTCAAGGAGCGATTCCTAACAGCAGAAGCAGCAGAGGCACAAACTGCATGACGAGAAGGGACAACGTAGAACACGTCTCTGTCCTGGCGCATTTTCGTGTGCGATACTTCCCTCCGGGTCTTCGGTCCTTGCGAAGCTCTGTGTACTGCGAGCGCTGCTACTCGCAGCTGAGAAGGACCGTGGAGCTAGCGGCGAATTCGGAGAGCTCTTCGCTGCACTGCGCCGCTCGCAAGCGGCTTCGTTCTTCGCCTTCTGCCGTCCGGCGAGAGCTGAACTCCAGCGGTCAGTTGCAGCTCTGCCCAACAGCGTGTTCTCAGTTCTGCGGGCAAGCACGCCCTCTTGCCTTGGCCCCGAGTGCAAAGTCCCGAGCGAGCACTCGACTCAGTGCAATGCACCCGGAAGGACGCTCTCGCTCGTCTTTCAAGGAGCGATTACCTACAGCAGAAGCAGCAGAGGCACAAACTGCATGACGAGAAGGGACAACGTAGAACACGTCTCTGTCCTGGCGCATTTTCGTGTGCGATACTTCCCTCCGGGTCTTCGGGCCTTGCGAAGCTCTGTGTACTGCGAGCGCTGCTACTCGCAGCTGAGAAGGACCGTGGAGCTAGCGGCGAATTCGGAGAGCTCTTCGCTGCACTGCGCCGCTCGCAAGCGGCTTCGTTCTTCGCCTTCTGCCGTCCGGCGAGAGCTGAACTCCAGCGGTCAGTTGCAGCTCTGCCCAGCAGCGTGTTCTCAGTTCTGCGGGCAAGCACGCCCTCTTGCCTTGGCCCCGAGTGCAAAGTCCCGAGCGAGCACTCGACTCAGTGCAATGCACCCGGAAGGACGCTCTCGCTCTTCTTTCAAGGAGCGATTCCTAACAGCAGAAGCAGCAGAGACACAAACTGCATGACGAGAAGGGACAACGTAGAACACGTCTCTGTCCTGGCGCATTTTCGTGTGCGATACTTCCCTCCGGGTCTTCGGGCCTTGCGAAGCTCTGTGTACTGCGAGCGCTGCTACTCGCAGCTGAGAAGGACCGTGGAGCTAGCGGCGAATTCGGAGAGCTCTTCGCTGCACTGCGCCGCTCGCAAGCGGCTTCGTTCTTCGCCTTCTGCCGTCCGGCGAGAGCTGAACTCCAGCGGTCAGTTGCAGCTCTGCCCAACAGCGTGTTCTCAGTTCTGCGGGCAAGCACGCCCTCTTGCCTTGGCCCCGAGTGCAAAGTCCCGAGCGAGCACTCGACTCAGTGCAATGCACCCGGAAGGACGCTCTCGCTCGCCTTTCAAGGAGCGATTCCTAACAGCAGAAGCAGCAGAGGCACAAACTGCATGACGAGAAGGGACAACGTAGAACACGTCTCTGTCCTGGCACATTTTCGTGTGCGAAACTTCCCTCCGGGTCTTCGGGCCTTGCGAAGCCCTGTGTACTGCGAGCGCTGCTACTCGCAGCTGAGAAGGACCGTGGAGCTAGCGGCGAATTCGGTGAGCTCTTCGCTGCACTGCGCCGCTCGCAAGCGGCTTCGTTCTTCGCCTTCTGCCGTCCGGCGAGAGCTGAACTCCAGCGGTCAGTTGCAGCTCTGCCCAACAGCGTGTTCTCAGTTCTGCGGGCAAGCACGCCCTCTTGCCTTGGCCCCGAGAGCAAAGCCCCGAGCGAGCACTCGACTCAGTGCAATGCACCCGGAAGGACGCTCTCGCTCGCCTTTCAAGGAGCGATTCCTAACAGCAGAAGCAGCAGAGGCACAAACTGCATGACGAGAAGGGACAACGTAGAACACGTCTCTGTCCTGGCACATTTCCGTGTGCGAAACTTCCCTCCGGGTCTTCGGGCCTTGCGAAGCCCTGTGTACTGCGAGCGCTGCTACTCGCAGCTGAGAAGGACCGTGGAGCTAGCGGCGAATTCGGAGAGCTCTTCGCTGCACTGCGCCGCTCGCAAGCGGCTTCGTTCTTCGCCTTCTGCCGTCCGGCGAGAGCTGAACTCCAGCGGTCAGTTGCAGCTCTGCCCAACAGCGTGTTCTCAGTTCTGCGGGCAAGCACGCCATCTTGCCTTGGCCCCGAGTGCAAAGTCCCGAGCGAGCACTCGACTCAGTGCAATGCACCCGGAAGGACGCTCTCGCTCGTCTTTCAAGGAGCGATTCCTAACAGCAGAAGCAGCAGAGGCACAAACTGCATGACGAGAAGGGACAACGTAGAACACGTCTCTGTCCTGGCACATTTTCGTGTGCGAAACTTCCCTCCGGGTCATCGGGCCTTGCGAAGCCCTGTGTACTGCGAGCGCTGCTACTCGCAGCTGAGAAGGACCGTGGAGCTAGCGGCGAATTCGGAGAGCTCTTCGCTGCACTGCGCCGCTCGCAAGCGGCTTCGTTCTTCGCCTTCTGCCGTCCGGCGAGAGCTGAACTCCAGCGGTCAGTTGCAGCTCTGCCCAACAGCGTGTTCTCAGTTCTGCGAGCAAGCACGCCCTCTTGCCTTGGCCCCGAGAGCAAAGCCCCGAGCGAGCACTCGACTCAGTGCAATGCACCCGGAAGGACGCTCTCGCTCGCCTTTCAAGGAGCGATTCCTAACAGCAGAAGCAGCAGAGGCACAAACTGCATGACGAGAAGGGACAACGTAGAACACGTCTCTGTCCTGGCACATTTTCGTGTGCGATACTTCCCTCCGGGTCTTCGGGCCTTGCGAAGCCCTGTGTACTGCGAGCGCTGCTACTCGCAGCTGAGAAGGACAGTGGAGCTAGCGGCGAATTCGGAGAGCTCTTCGCTGCACTGCGCCGCTCGCAAGTGGCTTCGTTCTTCGCCTTCTGCCGTCCGGCGAGAGCTGAACTCCAGCGGTCAGTTGCAGCTCTGCCCAACAGCGTGTTCTCAGTTCTGCGGGCAAGCACGCCCTCTTGCCTTGGCCCCGAGAGCAAAGTCCCGAGCGAGCACTCGACTCAGTGCAATGCACCCGGAAGGACGCTCTCGCTCGCCTTTCAAGGAGCGATTCCTAACAGCAGAAGCAGCAGAGGCACAAACTGCATGACGAGAAGGGACAACGTAGAACACGTCTCTGTCCTGGCACATTTTCGTGTGCGATACTTCCCTCCGGGTCTTCGGGCCTTGCGAAGCCCTGTGTACTGCGAGCGCTGCTACTCGCAGCTGAGAAGGACCGTGGAGCTAGCGGCGAATTCGGAGAGCTCTTCGCTGCACTGCGCCGCTCGCAAGCGGCTTCGTTCTTCGCCTTCTGCCGTCCGGCGAGAGCTGAACTCCAGCGGTCAGTTGCAGCTCTGCCCAACAGCGTGTTCTCAGTTCTGCGGGCAAGCACGCCCTCTTGCCTTGGCCCCGAGTGCAAAGTCCCGAGCGAGCACTCGACTCAGTGCAATGCACCCGGAAGGACGCTCTCGCTCGTCTTTCAAGGAGCGATTACCTACAGCAGAAGCAGCAGAGGCACAAACTGCATGACGAGAAGGGACAACGTAGAACACGTCTCTGTCCTGGCGCATTTTCGTGTGCGATACTTCCCTCCGGGTCTTCGGGCCTTGCGAAGCTCTGTGTACTGCGAGCGCTGCTACACGCAGCTGAGAAGGACCGTGGAGCTAGCGGCGAATTCGGAGAGCTCTTCGCTGCACTGCGCCGCTCGCAAGCGGCTTCGTTCTTCGCCTTCTGCCGTCCGGCGAGAGCTGAACTCCAGCGGTCAGTTGCAGCTCTGCCCAACAGCGTGTTCTCGGTTCTGCGGGCAAGCACGCCCTCTTGCCTTGGCCCCGAGTGCAAAGTCCCGAGCGAGCACTCGACTCAGTGCAATGCACCCGGAAGGACGCTCTCGCTCGTCTTTCAAGGAGCGATTACCTACAGCAGAAGCAGCAGAGGCACAAACTGCATGACGAGAAGGGACAACGTAGAACACGTCTCTGTCCTGGCGCATTTTCGTGTGCGATACTTCCCTCCGGGTCTTCGGTCCTTGCGAAGCTCTGTGTACTGCGAGCGCTGCTACTCGCAGCTGAGAAGGACCGTGGAGCTAGCGGCGAATTCGGAGAGCTCTTCGCTGCACTGCGCCGCTCGCAAGCGGCTTCGTTCTTCGCCTTCTGCCGTCCGGCGAGAGCTGAACTCCAGCGGTCAGTTGCAGCTCTGCCCAACAGCGTGTTCTCAGTTCTGCGGGCAAGCACGCCCTCTTGCCTTGGCCCCGAGTGCAAAGTCCCGAGCGAGCACTCGACTCAGTGCAATGCACCCGGAAGGACGCTCTCGCTCGCCTTTCAAGGAGCGATTCCTAACAGCAGAAGCAGCAGAGGCACAAACTGCATGACGAGAAGGGACAACGTAGAACACGTCTCTGTCCTGGCGCATTTTCGTGTGCGATACTTCCCTCCGGGTCTTCGGGCCTTGCGAAGCTCTGTGTACTGCGAGCGCTGCTACTCGCAGCTGAGAAGGACCGTGGAGCTAGCGGCGAATTCGGAGAGCTCTTCGCTGCACTGCGCCGCTCGCAAGCGGCTTCGTTCTTCGCCTTCTGCCGTCCGGCGAGAGCTGAACTCCAGCGGTCAGTTGCAGCTCTGCCCAACAGCGTGTTCTCAGTTCTGCGGGCAAGCACGCCCTCTTGCCTTGGCCCCGAGTGCAAAGTCCCGAGCGAGCACTCGACTCAGTGCAATGCACCCGGAAGGACGCTCTCGCTCGCCTTTCAAGGAGCGATTCCTAACAGCAGAAGCAGCAGAGGCACAAACTGCATGACGAGAAGGGACAACGTAGAACACGTCTCTGTCCTGGCACATTTTCGTGTGCGAAACTTCCCTCCGGGTCTTCGGGCCTTGCGAAGCCCTGTGTACTGCGAGCGCTGCTACTCGCAGCTGAGAAGGACCGTGGAGCTAGCGGCGAATTCGGTGAGCTCTTCGCTGCACTGCGCCGCTCGCAAGCGGCTTCGTTCTTCGCCTTCTGCCGTCCGGCGAGAGCTGAACTCCAGCGGTCAGTTGCAGCTCTGCCCAACAGCGTGTTCTCAGTTCTGCGGGCAAGCACGCCCTCTTGCCTTGGCCCCGAGAGCAAAGCCCCGAGCGAGCACTCGACTCAGTGCAATGCACCCGGAAGGACGCTCTCGCTCGCCTTTCAAGGAGCGATTCCTAACAGCAGAAGCAGCAGAGGCACAAACTGCATGACGAGAAGGGACAACGTAGAACACGTCTCTGTCCTGGCACATTTCCGTGTGCGAAACTTCCCTCCGGGTCTTCGGGCCTTGCGAAGCCCTGTGTACTGCGAGCGCTGCTACTCGCAGCTGAGAAGGACCGTGGAGCTAGCGGCGAATTCGGAGAGCTCTTCGCTGCACTGCGCCGCTCGCAAGCGGCTTCGTTCTTCGCCTTCTGCCGTCCGGCGAGAGCTGAACTCCAGCGGTCAGTTGCAGCTCTGCCCAACAGCGTGTTCTCAGTTCTGCGGGCAAGCACGCCATCTTGCCTTGGCCCCGAGTGCAAAGTCCCGAGCGAGCACTCGACTCAGTGCAATGCACCCGGAAGGACGCTCTCGCTCGTCTTTCAAGGAGCGATTCCTAACAGCAGAAGCAGCAGAGGCACAAACTGCATGACGAGAAGGGACAACGTAGAACACGTCTCTGTCCTGGCACATTTTCGTGTGCGAAACTTCCCTCCGGGTCATCGGGCCTTGCGAAGCCCTGTGTACTGCGAGCGCTGCTACTCGCAGCTGAGAAGGACCGTGGAGCTAGCGGCGAATTCGGAGAGCTCTTCGCTGCACTGCGCCGCTCGCAAGCGGCTTCGTTCTTCGCCTTCTGCCGTCCGGCGAGAGCTGAACTCCAGCGGTCAGTTGCAGCTCTGCCCAACAGCGTGTTCTCAGTTCTGCGAGCAAGCACGCCCTCTTGCCTTGGCCCCGAGAGCAAAGTCCCGAGCGAGCACTCGACTCAGTGCAATGCACCCGGAAGGACGCTCTCGCTCGCCTTTCAAGGAGCGATTCCTAACAGCAGAAGCAGCAGAGGCACAAACTGCATGACGAGAAGGGACAACGTAGAACACGTCTCTGTCCTGGCACATTTTCGTGTGCGATACTTCCCTCCGGGTCTTCGGGCCTTGCGAAGCCCTGTGTACTGCGAGCGCTGCTACTCGCAGCTGAGAAGGACCGTGGAGCTAGCGGCGAATTCGGAGAGCTCTTCGCTGCACTGCGCCGCTCGCAAGCGGCTTCGTTCTTCGCCTTCTGCCGTCCGGCGAGAGCTGAACTCCAGCGGTCAGTTGCAGCTCTGCCCAACAGCGTGTTCTCAGTTCTGCGGGCAAGCACGCCCTCTTGCCTTGGCCCCGAGTGCAAAGTCCCGAGCGAGCACTCGACTCAGTGCAATGCACCCGGAAGGACGCTCTCGCTCGTCTTTCAAGGAGCGATTACCTACAGCAGAAGCAGCAGAGGCACAAACTGCATGACGAGAAGGGACAACGTAGAACACGTCTCTGTCCTGGCGCATTTTCGTGTGCGATACTTCCCTCCGGGTCTTCGGGCCTTGCGAAGCTCTGTGTACTGCGAGCCCTGCTACTCGCAGCTGAGAAGGACCGTGGAGCTAGCGGCGAATTCGGAGAGCTCTTCGCTGCACTGCGCCGCTCGCAAGCGGCTTCGTTCTTCGCCTTCTGCCGTCCGGCGAGAGCTGAACTCCAGCGGTCAGTTGCAGCTCTGCCCAACAGCGTGTTCTCGGTTCTGCGGGCAAGCACGCCCTCTTGCCTTGGCCCCGAGTGCAAAGTCCCGAGCGAGCACTCGACTCAGTGCAATGCACCCGGAAGGACGCTCTCGCTCGTCTTTCAAGGAGCGATTACCTACAGCAGAAGCAGCAGAGGCACAAACTGCATGACGAGAAGGGACAACGTAGAACACGTCTCTGTCCTGGCGCATTTTCGTGTGCGATACTTCCCTCCGGGTCTTCGGTCCTTGCGAAGCTCTGTGTACTGCGAGCGCTGCTACTCGCAGCTGAGAAGGACCGTGGAGCTAGCGGCGAATTCGGAGAGCTCTTCGCTGCACTGCGCCGCTCGCAAGCGGCTTCGTTCGTCGCCTTCTGCCGTCCGGCGAGAGCTGAACTCCAGCGGTCAGTTGCAGCTCTGCCCAACAGCGTGTTCTCAGTTCTGCGGGCAAGCACGCCCTCTTGCCTTGGCCCCGAGTGCAAAGTCCCGAGCGAGCACTCGACTCAGTGCAATGCACCCGGAAGGACGCTCTCGCTCGCCTTTCAAGGAGCGATTCCTAACAGCAGAAGCAGCAGAGGCACAAACTGCATGACGAGAAGGGACAACGTAGAACACGTCTCTGTCCTGGCACATTTTCGTGTGCGATACTTCCCTCCGGGTCTTCGGGCCTTGCGAAGCCCTGTGTACTGCGAGCGCTGCTACTCGCAGCTGAGAAGGACCGTGGAGCTAGCGGCGAATTCGGAGAGCTCTTCGCTGCACTGCGCCGCTCGCAAGCGGCTTCGTTCTTCGCCTTCTGCCGTCCGGCGAGAGCTGAACTCCAGCGGTCAGTTGCAGCTCTGCCCAGCAGCGTGTTCTCAGTTCTGCGGGCAAGCACGCCCTCTTGCCTTGGCCCCGAGTGCAAAGTCCCGAGCGAGCACTCGACTCAGTGCAATGCACCCGGAAGGACGCTCTCGCTCTTCTTTCAAGGAGCGATTCCTAACAGCAGAAGCAGCAGAGGCACAAACTGCATGACGAGAAGGGACAACGTAGAACACGTCTCTGTCCTGGCGCATTTTCGTGTGCGAAACTTCCCTCCGAGTCTTCGGGCCTTGCGAAGCCCTGTGTACTGCGAGCGCTGCTACTCGCAGCTGAGAAGGACCGTGGAGCTAGCGGCGAATTCGGAGAGCTCTTCGCTGCACTGCGCCGCTCGCAAGCGGCTTCGTTCTTCGCCTTCTGCCGTCCGGCGAGAGCTGAACTCCAGCGGTCAGTTGCAGCTCTGCCCAACAGCGTGTTCTCAGTTCTGCGGGCAAGCACGCCCTCTTGCCTTGGCCCCGAGAGCAAAGCCCCGAGCGAGCACTCGACTCAGTGCAATGCACCCGGAAGGACGCTCTCGCTCGCCTTTCAAGGAGCGATTCCTAACAGCAGAAGCAGCAGAGGCACAAACTGCATGACGAGAAGGGACAACGTAGAACACGTCTCTGTCCTGGCACATTTTCGTGTGCGAAACTTCCCTCCGGGTCTTCGGGCCTTGCGAAGCCCTGTGTACTGCGAGCGCTGCTACTCGCAGCTGAGAAGGACCGTGGAGCTAGCGGCGAATTCGGAGAGCTCTTCGCTGCACTGCGCCGCTCGCAAGCGGCTTCGTTCGTCGCCTTCTGCCGTCCGGCGAGAGCTGAACTCCAGCGGTCAGTTGCAGCTCTGCCCAACAGCGTGTTCTCAGTTCTGCGGGCAAGCACGCCCTCTTGCCTTGGCCCCGAGTGCAAAGTCCCGAGCGAGCACTCGACTCAGTGCAATGCACCCGGAAGGACGCTCTCGCTCGCCTTTCAAGGAGCGATTCCTAACAGCAGAAGCAGCAGAGGCACAAACTGCATGACGAGAAGGGACAACGTAGAACACGTCTCTGTCCTGGCACATTTTCGTGTGCGATACTTCCCTCCGGGTCTTCGGGCCTTGCGAAGCCCTGTGTACTGCGAGCGCTGCTACTCGCAGCTGAGAAGGACCGTGGAGCTAGCGGCGAATTCGGAGAGCTCTTCGCTGCACTGCGCCGCTCGCAAGCGGCTTCGTTCTTCGCCTTCTGCCGTCCGGCGAGAGCTGAACTCCAGCGGTCAGTTGCAGCTCTGCCCAACAGCGTGTTCTCAGTTCTGCGGGCAAGCACGCCCTCTTGCCTTGGCCCCGAGAGCAAAGCCCCGAGCGAGCACTCGACTCAGTGCAATGCACCCGGAAGGACGCTCTCGCTCGCCTTTCAAGGAGCGATTCCTAACAGCAGAAGCAGCAGAGGCACAAACTGCATGACGAGAAGGGACAACGTAGAACACGTCTCTGTCCTGGCACATTTTCGTGTGCGATACTTCCCTCCGGGTCTTCGGGCCTTGCGAAGCCCTGTGTACTGCGAGCGCTGCTACTCGCAGCTGAGAAGGACCGTGGAGCTAGCGGCGAATTCGGAGAGCTCTTCGCTGCACTGCGCCGCTCGCAAGCGGCTTCGTTCTTCGCCTTCTGCCGTCCGGCGACAGCTGAACTCCAGCGGTCAGTTGCAGCTCTGCCCAACAGCGTGTTCTCAGTTCTGCGAGCAAGCACGCCCTCTTGCCTTGGCCCCGAGAGCAAAGCCCCGAGCGAGCACTCGACTCAGTGCAATGCACCCGGAAGGACGCTCTCGCTCGCCTTTCAAGGAGCGATTCCTAACAGCAGAAGCAGCAGAGGCACAAACTGCATGACGAGAAGGGACAACGTAGAACACGTCTCTGTCCTGGCACATTTTCGTGTGCGATACTTCCCTCCGGGTCTTCGGGCCTTGCGAAGCCCTGTGTACTGCGAGCGCTGCTACTCGCAGCTGAGAAGGACCGTGGAGCTAGCGGCGAATTCGGAGAGCTCTTCGCTGCACTGCGCCGCTCGCAAGCGGCTTCGTTCTTCGCCTTCTGCCGTCCGGCGAGAGCTGAACTCCAGCGGTCAGTTGCAGCTCTGCCCAACAGCGTGTTCTCAGTTCTGCGGGCAAGCACGCCCTCTTGCCTTGGCCCCGAGAGCAAAGCCCCGAGCGAGCACTCGACTCAGTGCAATGCACCCGGAAGGACGCTCTCGCTCGTCTTTCAAGGAGCGATTCCTAACAGCAGAAGCAGCAGAGGCACAAACTGCATGACGAGAAGGGACAACGTAGAACACGTCTCTGTCCTGGCGCATTTTCGTGTGCGATACTTCCCTCCGGGTCTTCGGGCCTTGCGAAGCTCTGTGTACTGCGAGCCCTGCTACTCGCAGCTGAGAAGGACCGTGGAGCTAGCGGCGAATTCGGAGAGCTCTTCGCTGCACTGCGCCGCTCGCAAGCGGCTTCGTTCTTCGCCTTCTGCCGTCCGGCGAGAGCTGAACTCCAGCGGTCAGTTGCAGCTCTGCCCAACAGCGTGTTCTCAGTTCTGCGGGCAAGCACGCCCTCTTGCCTTGGCCCCGAGTGCAAAGTCCCGAGCGAGCACTCGACTCAGTGCAATGCACCCGGAAGGACGCTCTCGCTCGTCTTTCAAGGAGCGATTCCTAACAGCAGAAGCAGCAGAGGCACAAACTGCATGACGAGAAGGGACAACGTAGAACACGTCTCTGTCCTGGCACATTTTCGTGTGCGAAACTTCCCTCCGGGTCATCGGGCCTTGCGAAGCCCTGTGTACTGCGAGCGCTGCTACTCGCAGCTGAGAAGGACCGTG
This sequence comes from Sturnus vulgaris, assembly GCF_052056855.1. Taxonomy (NCBI): domain Eukaryota; kingdom Metazoa; phylum Chordata; class Aves; order Passeriformes; family Sturnidae; genus Sturnus; species Sturnus vulgaris. The sequence continues at coordinate 74,016 of NW_028276399.1, forward strand.
GAGCTAGCGGCGAATTCGGAGAGCTCTTCGCTGCACTGCGCCGCTCGCAAGCGGCTTCGTTCTTCGCCTTCTGCCGTCCGGCGAGAGCTGAACTCCAGCGGTCAGTTGCAGCTCTGCCCAACAGCGTGTTCTCAGTTCTGCGAGCAAGCACGCCCTCTTGCCTTGGCCCCGAGAGCAAAGCCCCGAGCGAGCACTCGACTCAGTGCAATGCACCCGGAAGGACGCTCTCGCTCGCCTTTCAAGGAGCGATTCCTAACAGCAGAAGCAGCAGAGGCACAAACTGCATGACGAGAAGGGACAACGTAGAACACGTCTCTGTCCTGGCACATTTTCGTGTGCGATACTTCCCTCCGGGTCTTCGGGCCTTGCGAAGCCCTGTGTACTGCGAGCGCTGCTACTCGCAGCTGAGAAGGACCGTGGAGCTAGCGGCGAATTCGGAGAGCTCTTCGCTGCACTGCGCCGCTCGCAAGTGGCTTCGTTCTTCGCCTTCTGCCGTCCGGCGAGAGCTGAACTCCAGCGGTCAGTTGCAGCTCTGCCCAACAGCGTGTTCTCAGTTCTGCGGGCAAGCACGCCCTCTTGCCTTGGCCCCGAGAGCAAAGTCCCGAGCGAGCACTCGACTCAGTGCAATGCACCCGGAAGGACGCTCTCGCTCGCCTTTCAAGGAGCGATTCCTAACAGCAGAAGCAGCAGAGGCACAAACTGCATGACGAGAAGGGACAACGTAGAACACGTCTCTGTCCTGGCACATTTTCGTGTGCGATACTTCCCTCCGGGTCTTCGGGCCTTGCGAAGCCCTGTGTACTGCGAGCGCTGCTACTCGCAGCTGAGAAGGACCGTGGAGCTAGCGGCGAATTCGGAGAGCTCTTCGCTGCACTGCGCCGCTCGCAAGCGGCTTCGTTCTTCGCCTTCTGCCGTCCGGCGACAGCTGAACTCCAGCGGTCAGTTGCAGCTCTGCCCAACAGCGTGTTCTCAGTTCTGCGGGCAAGCACGCCCTCTTGCCTTGGCCCCGAGTGCAAAGTCCCGAGCGAGCACTCGACTCAGTGCAATGCACCCGGAAGGACGCTCTCGCTCGTCTTTCAAGGAGCGATTACCTACAGCAGAAGCAGCAGAGGCACAAACTGCATGACGAGAAGGGACAACGTAGAACACGTCTCTGTCCTGGCGCATTTTCGTGTGCGATACTTCCCTCCGGGTCTTCGGGCCTTGCGAAGCTCTGTGTACTGCGAGCCCTGCTACTCGCAGCTGAGAAGGACCGTGGAGCTAGCGGCGAATTCGGAGAGCTCTTCGCTGCACTGCGCCGCTCGCAAGCGGCTTCGTTCTTCGCCTTCTGCCGTCCGGCGAGAGCTGAACTCCAGCGGTCAGTTGCAGCTCTGCCCAACAGCGTGTTCTCAGTTCTGCGGGCAAGCACGCCCTCTTGCCTTGGCCCCGAGAGCAAAGTCCCGAGCGAGCACTCGACTCAGTGCAATGCACCCGGAAGGACGCTCTCGCTCGTCTTTCAAGGAGCGATTACCTACAGCAGAAGCAGCAGAGGCACAAACTGCATGACGAGAAGGGACAACGTAGAACACGTCTCTGTCCTGGCGCATTTTCGTGTGCGATACTTCCCTCCGGGTCTTCGGGCCTTGCGAAGCTCTGTGTACTGCGAGCGCTGCTACACGCAGCTGAGAAGGACCGTGGAGCTAGCGGCGAATTCGGAGAGCTCTTCGCTGCACTGCGCCGCTCGCAAGCGGCTTCGTTCTTCGCCTTCTGCCGTCCGGCGAGAGCTGAACTCCAGCGGTCAGTTGCAGCTCTGCCCAACAGCGTGTTCTCGGTTCTGCGGGCAAGCACGCCCTCTTGCCTTGGCCCCGAGTGCAAAGTCCCGAGCGAGCACTCGACTCAGTGCAATGCACCCGGAAGGACGCTCTCGCTCGTCTTTCAAGGAGCGATTACCTACAGCAGAAGCAGCAGAGGCACAAACTGCATGACGAGAAGGGACAACGTAGAACACGTCTCTGTCCTGGCGCATTTTCGTGTGCGATACTTCCCTCCGGGTCTTCGGGCCTTGCGAAGCTCTGTGTACTGCGAGCGCTGCTACTCGCAGCTGAGAAGGACCGTGGAGCTAGCGGCGAATTCGGAGAGCTCTTCGCTGCACTGCGCCGCTCGCAAGCGGCTTCGTTCTTCGCCTTCTGCCGTCCGGCGAGAGCTGAACTCCAGCGGTCAGTTGCAGCTCTGCCCAACAGCGTGTTCTCAGTTCTGCGGGCAAGCACGCCCTCTTGCCTTGGCCCCGAGTGCAAAGTCCCGAGCGAGCACTCGACTCAGTGCAATGCACCCGGAAGGACGCTCTCGCTCGCCTTTCAAGGAGCGATTCCTAACAGCAGAAGCAGCAGAGGCACAAACTGCATGACGAGAAGGGACAACGTAGAACACGTCTCTGTCCTGGCGCATTTTCGTGTGCGATACTTCCCTCCGGGTCTTCGGTCCTTGCGAAGCTCTGTGTACTGCGAGCGCTGCTACTCGCAGCTGAGAAGGACCGTGGAGCTAGCGGCGAATTCGGAGAGCTCTTCGCTGCACTGCGCCGCTCGCAAGCGGCTTCGTTCTTCGCCTTCTGCCGTCCGGCGAGAGCTGAACTCCAGCGGTCAGTTGCAGCTCTGCCCAGCAGCGTGTTCTCAGTTCTGCGGGCAAGCACGCCCTCTTGCCTTGGCCCCGAGTGCAAAGTCCCGAGCGAGCACTCGACTCAGTGCAATGCACCCGGAAGGACGCTCTCGCTCTTCTTTCAAGGAGCGATTCCTAACAGCAGAAGCAGCAGAGGCACAAACTGCATGACGAGAAGGGACAACGTAGAACACGTCTCTGTCCTGGCGCATTTTCGTGTGCGAAACTTCCCTCCGAGTCTTCGGGCCTTGCGAAGCCCTGTGTACTGCGAGCGCTGCTACTCGCAGCTGAGAAGGACCGTGGAGCTAGCGGCGAATTCGGAGAGCTCTTCGCTGCACTGCGCCGCTCGCAAGCGGCTTCGTTCTTCGCCTTCTGCCGTCCGGCGAGAGCTGAACTCCAGCGGTCAGTTGCAGCTCTGCCCAACAGCGTGTTCTCGGTTCTGCGGGCAAGCACGCCCTCTTGCCTTGGCCCCGAGTGCAAAGTCCCGAGCGAGCACTCGACTCAGTGCAATGCACCCGGAAGGACGCTCTCGCTCGTCTTTCAAGGAGCGATTACCTACAGCAGAAGCAGCAGAGGCACAAACTGCATGACGAGAAGGGACAACGTAGAACACGTCTCTGTCCTGGCGCATTTTCGTGTGCGATACTTCCCTCCGGGTCTTCGGTCCTTGCGAAGCTCTGTGTACTGCGAGCGCTGCTACTCGCAGCTGAGAAGGACCGTGGAGCTAGCGGCGAATTCGGAGAGCTCTTCGCTGCACTGCGCCGCTCGCAAGCGGCTTCGTTCTTCGCCTTCTGCCGTCCGGCGAGAGCTGAACTCCAGCGGTCAGTTGCAGCTCTGCCCAACAGCGTGTTCTCAGTTCTGCGGGCAAGCACGCCCTCTTGCCTTGGCCCCGAGTGCAAAGTCCCGAGCGAGCACTCGACTCAGTGCAATGCACCCGGAAGGACGCTCTCGCTCGTCTTTCAAGGAGCGATTCCTAACAGCAGAAGCAGCAGAGGCACAAACTGCATGACGAGAAGGGACAACGTAGAACACGTCTCTGTCCTGGCGCATTTTCGTGTGCGATACTTCCCTCCGGGTCTTCGGTCCTTGCGAAGCTCTGTGTACTGCGAGCGCTGCTACTCGCAGCTGAGAAGGACCGTGGAGCTAGCGGCGAATTCGGAGAGCTCTTCGCTGCACTGCGCCGCTCGCAAGCGGCTTCGTTCTTCGCCTTCTGCCGTCCGGCGAGAGCTGAACTCCAGCGGTCAGTTGCAGCTCTGCCCAGCAGCGTGTTCTCAGTTCTGCGGGCAAGCACGCCCTCTTGCCTTGGCCCCGAGTGCAAAGTCCCGAGCGAGCACTCGACTCAGTGCAATGCACCCGGAAGGACGCTCTCGCTCTTCTTTCAAGGAGCGATTCCTAACAGCAGAAGCAGCAGAGGCACAAACTGCATGACGAGAAGGGACAACGTAGAACACGTCTCTGTCCTGGCGCATTTTCGTGTGCGAAACTTCCCTCCGAGTCTTCGGGCCTTGCGAAGCCCTGTGTACTGCGAGCGCTGCTACTCGCAGCTGAGAAGGACCGTGGAGCTAGCGGCGAATTCGGAGAGCTCTTCGCTGCACTGCGCCGCTCGCAAGCGGCTTCGTTCTTCGCCTTCTGCCGTCCGGCGAGAGCTGAACTCCAGCGGTCAGTTGCAGCTCTGCCCAACAGCGTGTTCTCAGTTCTGCGGGCAAGCACGCCCTCTTGCCTTGGCCCCGAGAGCAAAGTCCCGAGCGAGCACTCGACTCAGTGCAATGCACCCGGAAGGACGCTCTCGCTCGCCTTTCAAGGAGCGATTCCTAACAGCAGAAGCAGCAGAGGCACAAACTGCATGACGAGAAGGGACAACGTAGAACACGTCTCTGTCCTGGCACATTTTCGTGTGCGAAACTTCCCTCCGGGTCTTCGGGCCTTGCGAAGCCCTGTGTACTGCGAGCGCTGCTACTCGCAGCTGAGAAGGACCGTGGAGCTAGCGGCGAATTCGGAGAGCTCTTCGCTGCACTGCGCCGCTCGCAAGCGGCTTCGTTCTTCGCCTTCTGCCGTCCGGCGAGAGCTGAACTCCAGCGGTCAGTTGCAGCTCTGCCCAACAGCGTGTTCTCAGTTCTGCGGGCAAGCACGCCCTCTTGCCTTGGCCCCGAGAGCAAAGCCCCGAGCGAGCACTCGACTCAGTGCAATGCACCCGGAAGGACGCTCTCGCTCGCCTTTCAAGGAGCGATTCCTAACAGCAGAAGCAGCAGAGGCACAAACTGCATGACGAGAAGGGACAACGTAGAACACGTCTCTGTCCTGGCACATTTTCGTGTGCGAAACTTCCCTCCGGGTCTTCGGGCCTTGCGAAGCCCTGTGTACTGCGAGCGCTGCTACTCGCAGCTGAGAAGGACCGTGGAGCTAGCGGCGAATTCGGAGAGCTCTTCGCTGCACTGCGCCGCTCGCAAGCGGCTTCGTTCTTCGCCTTCTGCCGTCCGGCGAGAGCTGAACTCCAGCGGTCAGTTGCAGCACTGCCCAACAGCGTGTTCTCAGTTCTGCGGGCAAGCACGCCCTCTTGCCTTGGCCCCGAGAGCAAAGCCCCGAGCGAGCACTCGACTCAGTGCAATGCACCCGGAAGGACGCTCTCGCTCGTCTTTCAAGGAGCGATTCCTAACAGCAGAAGCAGCAGAGGCACAAACTGCATGACGAGAAGGGACAACGTAGAACACGTCTCTGTCCTGGCGCATTTTCGTGTGCGATACTTCCCTCCGGGTCTTCGGGCCTTGCGAAGCTCTGTGTACTGCGAGCGCTGCTACTCGCAGCTGAGAAGGACCGTGGAGCTAGCGGCGAATTCGGAGAGCTCTTCGCTGCACTGCGCCGCTCGCAAGCGGCTTCGTTCTTCGCCTTCTGCCGTCCGGCGAGAGCTGAACTCCAGCGGTCAGTTGCAGCTCTGCCCAACAGCGTGTTCTCAGTTCTGCGGGCAAGCACGCCCTCTTGCCTTGGCCCCGAGTGCAAAGTCCCGAGCGAGCACTCGACTCAGTGCAATGCACCCGGAAGGACGCTCTCGCTCGTCTTTCAAGGAGCGATTACCTACAGCAGAAGCAGCAGAGGCACAAACTGCATGACGAGAAGGGACAACGTAGAACACGTCTCTGTCCTGGCGCATTTTCGTGTGCGATACTTCCCTCCGGGTCTTCGGGCCTTGCGAAGCTCTGTGTACTGCGAGCCCTGCTACTCGCAGCTGAGAAGGACCGTGGAGCTAGCGGCGAATTCGGAGAGCTCTTCGCTGCACTGCGCCGCTCGCAAGCGGCTTCGTTCTTCGCCTTCTGCCGTCCGGCGAGAGCTGAACTCCAGCGGTCAGTTGCAGCTCTGCCCAACAGCGTGTTCTCGGTTCTGCGGGCAAGCACGCCCTCTTGCCTTGGCCCCGAGTGCAAAGTCCCGAGCGAGCACTCGACTCAGTGCAATGCACCCGGAAGGACGCTCTCGCTCGTCTTTCAAGGAGCGATTACCTACAGCAGAAGCAGCAGAGGCACAAACTGCATGACGAGAAGGGACAACGTAGAACACGTCTCTGTCCTGGCGCATTTTCGTGTGCGATACTTCCCTCCGGGTCTTCGGTCCTTGCGAAGCTCTGTGTACTGCGAGCGCTGCTACTCGCAGCTGAGAAGGACCGTGGAGCTAGCGGCGAATTCGGAGAGCTCTTCGCTGCACTGCGCCGCTCGCAAGCGGCTTCGTTCGTCGCCTTCTGCCGTCCGGCGAGAGCTGAACTCCAGCGGTCAGTTGCAGCTCTGCCCAACAGCGTGTTCTCAGTTCTGCGGGCAAGCACGCCCTCTTGCCTTGGCCCCGAGTGCAAAGTCCCGAGCGAGCACTCGACTCAGTGCAATGCACCCGGAAGGACGCTCTCGCTCGCCTTTCAAGGAGCGATTCCTAACAGCAGAAGCAGCAGAGGCACAAACTGCATGACGAGAAGGGACAACGTAGAACACGTCTCTGTCCTGGCACATTTTCGTGTGCGATACTTCCCTCCGGGTCTTCGGGCCTTGCGAAGCCCTGTGTACTGCGAGCGCTGCTACTCGCAGCTGAGAAGGACCGTGGAGCTAGCGGCGAATTCGGAGAGCTCTTCGCTGCACTGCGCCGCTCGCAAGCGGCTTCGTTCTTCGCCTTCTGCCGTCCGGCGAGAGCTGAACTCCAGCGGTCAGTTGCAGCTCTGCCCAGCAGCGTGTTCTCAGTTCTGCGGGCAAGCACGCCCTCTTGCCTTGGCCCCGAGTGCAAAGTCCCGAGCGAGCACTCGACTCAGTGCAATGCACCCGGAAGGACGCTCTCGCTCTTCTTTCAAGGAGCGATTCCTAACAGCAGAAGCAGCAGAGGCACAAACTGCATGACGAGAAGGGACAACGTAGAACACGTCTCTGTCCTGGCGCATTTTCGTGTGCGAAACTTCCCTCCGAGTCTTCGGGCCTTGCGAAGCCCTGTGTACTGCGAGCGCTGCTACTCGCAGCTGAGAAGGACCGTGGAGCTAGCGGCGAATTCGGAGAGCTCTTCGCTGCACTGCGCCGCTCGCAAGCGGCTTCGTTCTTCGCCTTCTGCCGTCCGGCGAGAGCTGAACTCCAGCGGTCAGTTGCAGCTCTGCCCAACAGCGTGTTCTCAGTTCTGCGGGCAAGCACGCCCTCTTGCCTTGGCCCCGAGAGCAAAGCCCCGAGCGAGCACTCGACTCAGTGCAATGCACCCGGAAGGACGCTCTCGCTCGCCTTTCAAGGAGCGATTCCTAACAGCAGAAGCAGCAGAGGCACAAACTGCATGACGAGAAGGGACAACGTAGAACACGTCTCTGTCCTGGCACATTTTCGTGTGCGAAACTTCCCTCCGGGTCTTCGGGCCTTGCGAAGCCCTGTGTACTGCGAGCGCTGCTACTCGCAGCTGAGAAGGACCGTGGAGCTAGCGGCGAATTCGGAGAGCTCTTCGCTGCACTGCGCCGCTCGCAAGCGGCTTCGTTCGTCGCCTTCTGCCGTCCGGCGAGAGCTGAACTCCAGCGGTCAGTTGCAGCTCTGCCCAACAGCGTGTTCTCAGTTCTGCGGGCAAGCACGCCCTCTTGCCTTGGCCCCGAGTGCAAAGTCCCGAGCGAGCACTCGACTCAGTGCAATGCACCCGGAAGGACGCTCTCGCTCGCCTTTCAAGGAGCGATTCCTAACAGCAGAAGCAGCAGAGGCACAAACTGCATGACGAGAAGGGACAACGTAGAACACGTCTCTGTCCTGGCACATTTTCGTGTGCGATACTTCCCTCCGGGTCTTCGGGCCTTGCGAAGCCCTGTGTACTGCGAGCGCTGCTACTCGCAGCTGAGAAGGACCGTGGAGCTAGCGGCGAATTCGGAGAGCTCTTCGCTGCACTGCGCCGCTCGCAAGCGGCTTCGTTCTTCGCCTTCTGCCGTCCGGCGAGAGCTGAACTCCAGCGGTCAGTTGCAGCTCTGCCCAACAGCGTGTTCTCAGTTCTGCGGGCAAGCACGCCCTCTTGCCTTGGCCCCGAGAGCAAAGCCCCGAGCGAGCACTCGACTCAGTGCAATGCACCCGGAAGGACGCTCTCGCTCGCCTTTCAAGGAGCGATTCCTAACAGCAGAAGCAGCAGAGGCACAAACTGCATGACGAGAAGGGACAACGTAGAACACGTCTCTGTCCTGGCACATTTTCGTGTGCGATACTTCCCTCCGGGTCTTCGGGCCTTGCGAAGCCCTGTGTACTGCGAGCGCTGCTACTCGCAGCTGAGAAGGACCGTGGAGCTAGCGGCGAATTCGGAGAGCTCTTCGCTGCACTGCGCCGCTCGCAAGCGGCTTCGTTCTTCGCCTTCTGCCGTCCGGCGACAGCTGAACTCCAGCGGTCAGTTGCAGCTCTGCCCAACAGCGTGTTCTCAGTTCTGCGAGCAAGCACGCCCTCTTGCCTTGGCCCCGAGAGCAAAGCCCCGAGCGAGCACTCGACTCAGTGCAATGCACCCGGAAGGACGCTCTCGCTCGCCTTTCAAGGAGCGATTCCTAACAGCAGAAGCAGCAGAGGCACAAACTGCATGACGAGAAGGGACAACGTAGAACACGTCTCTGTCCTGGCACATTTTCGTGTGCGATACTTCCCTCCGGGTCTTCGGGCCTTGCGAAGCCCTGTGTACTGCGAGCGCTGCTACTCGCAGCTGAGAAGGACCGTGGAGCTAGCGGCGAATTCGGAGAGCTCTTCGCTGCACTGCGCCGCTCGCAAGCGGCTTCGTTCTTCGCCTTCTGCCGTCCGGCGAGAGCTGAACTCCAGCGGTCAGTTGCAGCTCTGCCCAACAGCGTGTTCTCAGTTCTGCGGGCAAGCACGCCCTCTTGCCTTGGCCCCGAGAGCAAAGCCCCGAGCGAGCACTCGACTCAGTGCAATGCACCCGGAAGGACGCTCTCGCTCGTCTTTCAAGGAGCGATTCCTAACAGCAGAAGCAGCAGAGGCACAAACTGCATGACGAGAAGGGACAACGTAGAACACGTCTCTGTCCTGGCGCATTTTCGTGTGCGATACTTCCCTCCGGGTCTTCGGGCCTTGCGAAGCTCTGTGTACTGCGAGCCCTGCTACTCGCAGCTGAGAAGGACCGTGGAGCTAGCGGCGAATTCGGAGAGCTCTTCGCTGCACTGCGCCGCTCGCAAGCGGCTTCGTTCTTCGCCTTCTGCCGTCCGGCGAGAGCTGAACTCCAGCGGTCAGTTGCAGCTCTGCCCAACAGCGTGTTCTCAGTTCTGCGGGCAAGCACGCCCTCTTGCCTTGGCCCCGAGTGCAAAGTCCCGAGCGAGCACTCGACTCAGTGCAATGCACCCGGAAGGACGCTCTCGCTCGTCTTTCAAGGAGCGATTCCTAACAGCAGAAGCAGCAGAGGCACAAACTGCATGACGAGAAGGGACAACGTAGAACACGTCTCTGTCCTGGCACATTTTCGTGTGCGAAACTTCCCTCCGGGTCATCGGGCCTTGCGAAGCCCTGTGTACTGCGAGCGCTGCTACTCGCAGCTGAGAAGGACCGTGGAGCTAGCGGCGAATTCGGAGAGCTCTTCGCTGCACTGCGCCGCTCGCAAGCGGCTTCGTTCTTCGCCTTCTGCCGTCCGGCGAGAGCTGAACTCCAGCGGTCAGTTGCAGCTCTGCCCAACAGCGTGTTCTCAGTTCTGCGAGCAAGCACGCCCTCTTGCCTTGGCCCCGAGAGCAAAGCCCCGAGCGAGCACTCGACTCAGTGCAATGCACCCGGAAGGACGCTCTCGCTCGCCTTTCAAGGAGCGATTCCTAACAGCAGAAGCAGCAGAGGCACAAACTGCATGACGAGAAGGGACAACGTAGAACACGTCTCTGTCCTGGCACATTTTCGTGTGCGATACTTCCCTCCGGGTCTTCGGGCCTTGCGAAGCCCTGTGTACTGCGAGCGCTGCTACTCGCAGCTGAGAAGGACCGTGGAGCTAGCGGCGAATTCGGAGAGCTCTTCGCTGCACTGCGCCGCTCGCAAGTGGCTTCGTTCTTCGCCTTCTGCCGTCCGGCGAGAGCTGAACTCCAGCGGTCAGTTGCAGCTCTGCCCAACAGCGTGTTCTCAGTTCTGCGGGCAAGCACGCCCTCTTGCCTTGGCCCCGAGAGCAAAGTCCCGAGCGAGCACTCGACTCAGTGCAATGCACCCGGAAGGACGCTCTCGCTCGCCTTTCAAGGAGCGATTCCTAACAGCAGAAGCAGCAGAGGCACAAACTGCATGACGAGAAGGGACAACGTAGAACACGTCTCTGTCCTGGCACATTTTCGTGTGCGATACTTCCCTCCGGGTCTTCGGGCCTTGCGAAGCCCTGTGTACTGCGAGCGCTGCTACTCGCAGCTGAGAAGGACCGTGGAGCTAGCGGCGAATTCGGAGAGCTCTTCGCTGCACTGCGCCGCTCGCAAGCGGCTTCGTTCTTCGCCTTCTGCCGTCCGGCGACAGCTGAACTCCAGCGGTCAGTTGCAGCTCTGCCCAACAGCGTGTTCTCAGTTCTGCGGGCAAGCACGCCCTCTTGCCTTGGCCCCGAGTGCAAAGTCCCGAGCGAGCACTCGACTCAGTGCAATGCACCCGGAAGGACGCTCTCGCTCGTCTTTCAAGGAGCGATTACCTACAGCAGAAGCAGCAGAGGCACAAACTGCATGACGAGAAGGGACAACGTAGAACACGTCTCTGTCCTGGCGCATTTTCGTGTGCGATACTTCCCTCCGGGTCTTCGGGCCTTGCGAAGCTCTGTGTACTGCGAGCCCTGCTACTCGCAGCTGAGAAGGACCGTGGAGCTAGCGGCGAATTCGGAGAGCTCTTCGCTGCACTGCGCCGCTCGCAAGCGGCTTCGTTCTTCGCCTTCTGCCGTCCGGCGAGAGCTGAACTCCAGCGGTCAGTTGCAGCTCTGCCCAACAGCGTGTTCTCAGTTCTGCGGGCAAGCACGCCCTCTTGCCTTGGCCCCGAGAGCAAAGTCCCGAGCGAGCACTCGACTCAGTGCAATGCACCCGGAAGGACGCTCTCGCTCGTCTTTCAAGGAGCGATTACCTACAGCAGAAGCAGCAGAGGCACAAACTGCATGACGAGAAGGGACAACGTAGAACACGTCTCTGTCCTGGCGCATTTTCGTGTGCGATACTTCCCTCCGGGTCTTCGGGCCTTGCGAAGCTCTGTGTACTGCGAGCGCTGCTACACGCAGCTGAGAAGGACCGTGGAGCTAGCGGCGAATTCGGAGAGCTCTTCGCTGCACTGCGCCGCTCGCAAGCGGCTTCGTTCTTCGCCTTCTGCCGTCCGGCGAGAGCTGAACTCCAGCGGTCAGTTGCAGCTCTGCCCAACAGCGTGTTCTCGGTTCTGCGGGCAAGCACGCCCTCTTGCCTTGGCCCCGAGTGCAAAGTCCCGAGCGAGCACTCGACTCAGTGCAATGCACCCGGAAGGACGCTCTCGCTCGTCTTTCAAGGAGCGATTACCTACAGCAGAAGCAGCAGAGGCACAAACTGCATGACGAGAAGGGACAACGTAGAACACGTCTCTGTCCTGGCGCATTTTCGTGTGCGATACTTCCCTCCGGGTCTTCGGGCCTTGCGAAGCTCTGTGTACTGCGAGCGCTGCTACTCGCAGCTGAGAAGGACCGTGGAGCTAGCGGCGAATTCGGAGAGCTCTTCGCTGCACTGCGCCGCTCGCAAGCGGCTTCGTTCTTCGCCTTCTGCCGTCCGGCGAGAGCTGAACTCCAGCGGTCAGTTGCAGCTCTGCCCAACAGCGTGTTCTCAGTTCTGCGGGCAAGCACGCCCTCTTGCCTTGGCCCCGAGTGCAAAGTCCCGAGCGAGCACTCGACTCAGTGCAATGCACCCGGAAGGACGCTCTCGCTCGCCTTTCAAGGAGCGATTCCTAACAGCAGAAGCAGCAGAGGCACAAACTGCATGACGAGAAGGGACAACGTAGAACACGTCTCTGTCCTGGCGCATTTTCGTGTGCGATACTTCCCTCCGGGTCTTCGGTCCTTGCGAAGCTCTGTGTACTGCGAGCGCTGCTACTCGCAGCTGAGAAGGACCGTGGAGCTAGCGGCGAATTCGGAGAGCTCTTCGCTGCACTGCGCCGCTCGCAAGCGGCTTCGTTCTTCGCCTTCTGCCGTCCGGCGAGAGCTGAACTCCAGCGGTCAGTTGCAGCTCTGCCCAGCAGCGTGTTCTCAGTTCTGCGGGCAAGCACGCCCTCTTGCCTTGGCCCCGAGTGCAAAGTCCCGAGCGAGCACTCGACTCAGTGCAATGCACCCGGAAGGACGCTCTCGCTCTTCTTTCAAGGAGCGATTCCTAACAGCAGAAGCAGCAGAGGCACAAACTGCATGACGAGAAGGGACAACGTAGAACACGTCTCTGTCCTGGCGCATTTTCGTGTGCGAAACTTCCCTCCGAGTCTTCGGGCCTTGCGAAGCCCTGTGTACTGCGAGCGCTGCTACTCGCAGCTGAGAAGGACCGTGGAGCTAGCGGCGAATTCGGAGAGCTCTTCGCTGCACTGCGCCGCTCGCAAGCGGCTTCGTTCTTCGCCTTCTGCCGTCCGGCGAGAGCTGAACTCCAGCGGTCAGTTGCAGCTCTGCCCAACAGCGTGTTCTCGGTTCTGCGGGCAAGCACGCCCTCTTGCCTTGGCCCCGAGTGCAAAGTCCCGAGCGAGCACTCGACTCAGTGCAATGCACCCGGAAGGACGCTCTCGCTCGTCTTTCAAGGAGCGATTACCTACAGCAGAAGCAGCAGAGGCACAAACTGCATGACGAGAAGGGACAACGTAGAACACGTCTCTGTCCTGGCGCATTTTCGTGTGCGATACTTCCCTCCGGGTCTTCGGTCCTTGCGAAGCTCTGTGTACTGCGAGCGCTGCTACTCGCAGCTGAGAAGGACCGTGGAGCTAGCGGCGAATTCGGAGAGCTCTTCGCTGCACTGCGCCGCTCGCAAGCGGCTTCGTTCTTCGCCTTCTGCCGTCCGGCGAGAGCTGAACTCCAGCGGTCAGTTGCAGCTCTGCCCAACAGCGTGTTCTCAGTTCTGCGGGCAAGCACGCCCTCTTGCCTTGGCCCCGAGTGCAAAGTCCCGAGCGAGCACTCGACTCAGTGCAATGCACCCGGAAGGACGCTCTCGCTCGTCTTTCAAGGAGCGATTCCTAACAGCAGAAGCAGCAGAGGCACAAACTGCATGACGAGAAGGGACAACGTAGAACACGTCTCTGTCCTGGCGCATTTTCGTGTGCGATACTTCCCTCCGGGTCTTCGGTCCTTGCGAAGCTCTGTGTACTGCGAGCGCTGCTACTCGCAGCTGAGAAGGACCGTGGAGCTAGCGGCGAATTCGGAGAGCTCTTCGCTGCACTGCGCCGCTCGCAAGCGGCTTCGTTCTTCGCCTTCTGCCGTCCGGCGAGAGCTGAACTCCAGCGGTCAGTTGCAGCTCTGCCCAGCAGCGTGTTCTCAGTTCTGCGGGCAAGCACGCCCTCTTGCCTTGGCCCCGAGTGCAAAGTCCCGAGCGAGCACTCGACTCAGTGCAATGCACCCGGAAGGACGCTCTCGCTCTTCTTTCAAGGAGCGATTCCTAACAGCAGAAGCAGCAGAGGCACAAACTGCATGACGAGAAGGGACAACGTAGAACACGTCTCTGTCCTGGCGCATTTTCGTGTGCGAAACTTCCCTCCGAGTCTTCGGGCCTTGCGAAGCCCTGTGTACTGCGAGCGCTGCTACTCGCAGCTGAGAAGGACCGTGGAGCTAGCGGCGAATTCGGAGAGCTCTTCGCTGCACTGCGCCGCTCGCAAGCGGCTTCGTTCTTCGCCTTCTGCCGTCCGGCGAGAGCTGAACTCCAGCGGTCAGTTGCAGCTCTGCCCAACAGCGTGTTCTCAGTTCTGCGGGCAAGCACGCCCTCTTGCCTTGGCCCCGAGAGCAAAGTCCCGAGCGAGCACTCGACTCAGTGCAATGCACCCGGAAGGACGCTCTCGCTCGCCTTTCAAGGAGCGATTCCTAACAGCAGAAGCAGCAGAGGCACAAACTGCATGACGAGAAGGGACAACGTAGAACACGTCTCTGTCCTGGCACATTTTCGTGTGCGAAACTTCCCTCCGGGTCTTCGGGCCTTGCGAAGCCCTGTGTACTGCGAGCGCTGCTACTCGCAGCTGAGAAGGACCGTGGAGCTAGCGGCGAATTCGGAGAGCTCTTCGCTGCACTGCGCCGCTCGCAAGCGGCTTCGTTCTTCGCCTTCTGCCGTCCGGCGAGAGCTGAACTCCAGCGGTCAGTTGCAGCTCTGCCCAACAGCGTGTTCTCAGTTCTGCGGGCAAGCACGCCCTCTTGCCTTGGCCCCGAGAGCAAAGCCCCGAGCGAGCACTCGACTCAGTGCAATGCACCCGGAAGGACGCTCTCGCTCGCCTTTCAAGGAGCGATTCCTAACAGCAGAAGCAGCAGAGGCACAAACTGCATGACGAGAAGGGACAACGTAGAACACGTCTCTGTCCTGGCACATTTTCGTGTGCGAAACTTCCCTCCGGGTCTTCGGGCCTTGCGAAGCCCTGTGTACTGCGAGCGCTGCTACTCGCAGCTGAGAAGGACCGTGGAGCTAGCGGCGAATTCGGAGAGCTCTTCGCTGCACTGCGCCGCTCGCAAGCGGCTTCGTTCTTCGCCTTCTGCCGTCCGGCGAGAGCTGAACTCCAGCGGTCAGTTGCAGCACTGCCCAACAGCGTGTTCTCAGTTCTGCGGGCAAGCACGCCCTCTTGCCTTGGCCCCGAGAGCAAAGCCCCGAGCGAGCACTCGACTCAGTGCAATGCACCCGGAAGGACGCTCTCGCTCGTCTTTCAAGGAGCGATTCCTAACAGCAGAAGCAGCAGAGGCACAAACTGCATGACGAGAAGGGACAACGTAGAACACGTCTCTGTCCTGGCGCATTTTCGTGTGCGATACTTCCCTCCGGGTCTTCGGGCCTTGCGAAGCTCTGTGTACTGCGAGCGCTGCTACTCGCAGCTGAGAAGGACCGTGGAGCTAGCGGCGAATTCGGAGAGCTCTTCGCTGCACTGCGCCGCTCGCAAGCGGCTTCGTTCTTCGCCTTCTGCCGTCCGGCGAGAGCTGAACTCCAGCGGTCAGTTGCAGCTCTGCCCAACAGCGTGTTCTCAGTTCTGCGGGCAAGCACGCCCTCTTGCCTTGGCCCCGAGTGCAAAGTCCCGAGCGAGCACTCGACTCAGTGCAATGCACCCGGAAGGACGCTCTCGCTCGTCTTTCAAGGAGCGATTACCTACAGCAGAAGCAGCAGAGGCACAAACTGCATGACGAGAAGGGACAACGTAGAACACGTCTCTGTCCTGGCGCATTTTCGTGTGCGATACTTCCCTCCGGGTCTTCGGGCCTTGCGAAGCTCTGTGTACTGCGAGCCCTGCTACTCGCAGCTGAGAAGGACCGTGGAGCTAGCGGCGAATTCGGAGAGCTCTTCGCTGCACTGCGCCGCTCGCAAGCGGCTTCGTTCTTCGCCTTCTGCCGTCCGGCGAGAGCTGAACTCCAGCGGTCAGTTGCAGCTCTGCCCAACAGCGTGTTCTCAGTTCTGCGGGCAAGCACGCCCTCTTGCCTTGGCCCCGAGTGCAAAGTCCCGAGCGAGCACTCGACTCAGTGCAATGCACCCGGAAGGACGCTCTCGCTCGTCTTTCAAGGAGCGATTACCTACAGCAGAAGCAGCAGAGGCACAAACTGCATGACGAGAAGGGACAACGTAGAACACGTCTCTGTCCTGGCGCATTTTCGTGTGCGATACTTCCCTCCGGGTCTTCGGGCCTTGCGAAGCTCTGTGTACTGCGAGCGCTGCTACTCGCAGCTGAGAAGGACCGTGGAGCTAGCGGCGAATTCGGAGAGCTCTTCGCTGCACTGCGCCGCTCGCAAGCGGCTTCGTTCTTCGCCTTCTGCCGTCCGGCGAGAGCTGAACTCCAGCGGTCAGTTGCAGCTCTGCCCAACAGCGTGTTCTCAGTTCTGCGGGCAAGCACGCCCTCTTGCCTTGGCCCCGAGTGCAAAGTCCCGAGCGAGCACTCGACTCAGTGCAATGCACCCGGAAGGACGCTCTCGCTCGTCTTTCAAGGAGCGATTCCTAACAGCAGAAGCAGCAGAGGCACAAACTGCATGACGAGAAGGGACAACGTAGAACACGTCTCTGTCCTGGCACATTTTCGTGTGCGAAACTTCCCTCCGGGTCTTCGGGCCTTGCGAAGCCCTGTGTACTGCGAGCGCTGCTACTCGCAGCTGAGAAGGACCGTGGAGCTAGCGGCGAATTCGGAGAGCTCTTCGCTGCACTGCGCCGCTCGCAAGCGGCTTCGTTCTTCGCCTTCTGCCGTCCGGCGAGAGCTGAACTCCAGCGGTCAGTTGCAGCTCTGCCCAACAGCGTGTTCTCAGTTCTGCGGGCAAGCACGCCCTCTTGCCTTGGCCCCGAGTGCAAAGTCCCGAGCGAGCACTCGACTCAGTGCAATGCACCCGGAAGGACGCTCTCGCTCGCCTTTCAAGGAGCGATTCCTAACAGCAGAAGCAGCAGAGGCACAAACTGCATGACGAGAAGGGACAACGTAGAACACGTCTCTGTCCTGGCACATTTTCGTGTGCGAAACTTCCCTCCGGGTCTTCGGGCCTTGCGAAGCCCTGTGTACTGCGAGCGCTGCTACTCGCAGCTGAGAAGGACCGTGGAGCTAGCGGCGAATTCGGAGAGCTCTTCGCTGCACTGCGCCGCTCGCAAGCGGCTTCGTTCTTCGCCTTCTGCCGTCCGGCGAGAGCTGAACTCCAGCGGTCAGTTGCAGCTCTGCCCAACAGCGTGTTCTCAGTTCTGCGGGCAAGCACGCCCTCTTGCCTTGGCCCCGAGAGCAAAGCCCCGAGCGAGCACTCGACTCAGTGCAATGCACCCGGAAGGACGCTCTCGCTCGCCTTTCAAGGAGCGATTCCTAACAGCAGAAGCAGAAGAGGCACAAACTGCATGACGAGAAGGGACAACGTAGAACACGTCTCTGTCCTGGCACATTTCCGTGTGCGAAACTTCCCTCCGGGTCTTCGGGCCTTGCGAAGCCCTGTGTACTGCGAGCGCTGCTACTCGCAGCTGAGAAGGACCGTGGAGCTAGCGGCGAATTCGGAGAGCTCTTCGCTGCACTGCGCCGCTCGCAAGCGGCTTCGTTCTTCGCCTTCTGCCGTCCGGCGAGAGCTGAACTCCAGCGGTCAGTTGCAGCTCTGCCCAACAGCGTGTTCTCAGTTCAGCGAGCAAGCACGCCCTCTTGCCTTGGCCCCGAGAGCAAAGCCCCGAGCGAGCACTCGACTCAGTGCAATGCACCCGGAAGGACGCTCTCGCTCGCCTTTCAAGGAGCGATTCCTAACAGCAGAAGCAGCAGAGGCACAAACTGCATGACGAGAAGGGACAACGTAGAACACGTCTCTGTCCTGGCACATTTTCGTGTGCGATACTTCCCTCCGGGTCTTCGGGCCTTGCGAAGCCCTGTGTACTGCGAGCGCTGCTACTCGCAGCTGAGAAGGACCGTGGAGCTAGCGGCGAATTCGGAGAGCTCTTCGCTGCACTGCGCCGCTCGCAAGCGGCTTCGTTCTTCGCCTTCTGCCGTCCGGCGAGAGCTGAACTCCAGCGGTCAGTTGCAGCTCTGCCCAACAGCGTGTTCTCAGTTCTGCGGGCAAGCACGCCCTCTTGCCTTGGCCCCGAGAGCAAAGCCCCGAGCGAGCACTCGACTCAGTGCAATGCACCCGGAAGGACGCTCTCGCTCGTCTTTCAAGGAGCGATTCCTAACAGCAGAAGCAGCAGAGGCACAAACTGCATGACGAGAAGGGACAACGTAGAACACGTCTCTGTCCTGGCGCATTTTCGTGTGCGATACTTCCCTCCGGGTCTTCGGGCCTTGCGAAGCTCTGTGTACTGCGAGCGCTGCTACTCGCAGCTGAGAAGGACCGTGGAGCTAGCGGCGAATTCGGAGAGCTCTTCGCTGCACTGCGCCGCTCGCAAGCGGCTTCGTTCTTCGCCTTCTGCCGTCCGGCGAGAGCTGAACTCCAGCGGTCAGTTGCAGCTCTGCCCAACAGCGTGTTCTCAGTTCTGCGGGCAAGCACGCCCTCTTGCCTTGGCCCCGAGTGCAAAGTCCCGAGCGAGCACTCGACTCAGTGCAATGCACCCGGAAGGACGCTCTCGCTCGTCTTTCAAGGAGCGATTCCTAACAGCAGAAGCAGCAGAGGCACAAACTGCATGACGAGAAGGGACAACGTAGAACACGTCTCTGTCCTGGCGCATTTTCGTGTGCGATACTTCCCTCCGGGTCTTCGGGCCTTGCGAAGCTCTGTGTACTGCGAGCCCTGCTACTCGCAGCTGAGAAGGACCGTGGAGCTAGCGGCGAATTCGGAGAGCTCTTCGCTGCACTGCGCCGCTCGCAAGCGGCTTCGTTCTTCGCCTTCTGCCGTCCGGCGAGAGCTGAACTCCAGCGGTCAGTTGCAGCTCTGCCCAACAGCGTGTTCTCAGTTCTGCGGGCAAGCACGCCCTCTTGCCTTGGCCCCGAGTGCAAAGTCCCGAGCGAGCACTCGACTCAGTGCAATGCACCCGGAAGGACGCTCTCGCTCGTCTTTCAAGGAGCGATTACCTACAGCAGAAGCAGCAGAGGCACAAACTGCATGACGAGAAGGGACAACGTAGAACACGTCTCTGTCCTGGCGCATTTTCGTGTGCGATACTTCCCTCCGGGTCTTCGGGCCTTGCGAAGCTCTGTGTACTGCGAGCCCTGCTACTCGCAGCTGAGAAGGACCGTGGAGCTAGCGGCGAATTCGGAGAGCTCTTCGCTGCACTGCGCCGCTCGCAAGCGGCTTCGTTCTTCGCCTTCTGCCGTCCGGCGAGAGCTGAACTCCAGCGGTCAGTTGCAGCTCTGCCCAACAGCGTGTTCTCAGTTCTGCGGGCAAGCACGCCCTCTTGCCTTGGCCCCGAGTGCAAAGTCCCGAGCGAGCACTCGACTCAGTGCAATGCACCCGGAAGGACGCTCTCGCTCGTCTTTCAAGGAGCGATTACCTACAGCAGAAGCAGCAGAGGCACAAACTGCATGACGAGAAGGGACAACGTAGAACACGTCTCTGTCCTGGCGCATTTTCGTGTGCGATACTTCCCTCCGGGTCTTCGGGCCTTGCGAAGCTCTGTGTACTGCGAGCCCTGCTACTCGCAGCTGAGAAGGACCGTGGAGCTAGCGGCGAATTCGGAGAGCTCTTCGCTGCACTGCGCCGCTCGCAAGCGGCTTCGTTCTTCGCCTTCTGCCGTCCGGCGAGAGCTGAACTCCAGCGGTCAGTTGCAGCTCTGCCCAACAGCGTGTTCTCAGTTCTGCGGGCAAGCACGCCCTCTTGCCTTGGCCCCGAGAGCAAAGTCCCGAGCGAGCACTCGACTCAGTGCAATGCACCCGGAAGGACGCTCTCGCTCGCCTTTCAAGGAGCGATTCCTAACAGCAGAAGCAGCAGAGGCACAAACTGCATGACGAGAAGGGACAACGTAGAACACGTCTCTGTCCTGGCACATTTTCGTGTGCGAAACTTCCCTCCGGGTCTTCGGGCCTTGCGAAGCCCTGTGTACTGCGAGCGCTGCTACTCGCAGCTGAGAAGGACCGTGGAGCTAGCGGCGAATTCGGAGAGCTCTTCGCTGCACTGCGCCGCTCGCAAGCGGCTTCGTTCTTCGCCTTCTGCCGTCCGGCGAGAGCTGAACTCCAGCGGTCAGTTGCAGCTCTGCCCAACAGCGTGTTCTCAGTTCTGCGGGCAAGCACGCCCTCTTGCCTTGGCCCCGAGAGCAAAGCCCCGAGCGAGCACTCGACTCAGTGCAATGCACCCGGAAGGACGCTCTCGCTCGCCTTTCAAGGAGCGATTCCTAACAGCAGAAGCAGAAGAGGCACAAACTGCATGACGAGAAGGGACAACGTAGAACACGTCTCTGTCCTGGCACATTTCCGTGTGCGAAACTTCCCTCCGGGTCTTCGGGCCTTGCGAAGCCCTGTGTACTGCGAGCGCTGCTACTCGCAGCTGAGAAGGACCGTGGAGCTAGCGGCGAATTCGGAGAGCTCTTCGCTGCACTGCGCCGCTCGCAAGCGGCTTCGTTCTTCGCCTTCTGCCGTCCGGCGAGAGCTGAACTCCAGCGGTCAGTTGCAGCTCTGCCCAACAGCGTGTTCTCAGTTCTGCGAGCAAGCACGCCCTCTTGCCTTGGCCCCGAGAGCAAAGCCCCGAGCGAGCACTCGACTCAGTGCAATGCACCCGGAAGGACGCTCTCGCTCGCCTTTCAAGGAGCGATTCCTAACAGCAGAAGCAGCAGAGGCACAAACTGCATGACGAGAAGGGACAACGTAGAACACGTCTCTGTCCTGGCACATTTTCGTGTGCGATACTTCCCTCCGGGTCTTCGGGCCTTGCGAAGCCCTGTGTACTGCGAGCGCTGCTACTCGCAGCTGAGAAGGACCGTGGAGCTAGCGGCGAATTCGGAGAGCTCTTCGCTGCACTGCGCCGCTCGCAAGCGGCTTCGTTCTTCGCCTTCTGCCGTCCGGCGAGAGCTGAACTCCAGCGGTCAGTTGCAGCTCTGCCCAACAGCGTGTTCTCAGTTCTGCGGGCAAGCACGCCCTCTTGCCTTGGCCCCGAGTGCAAAGTCCCGAGCGAGCACTCGACTCAGTGCAATGCACCCGGAAGGACGCTCTCGCTCGCCTTTCAAGGAGCGATTCCTAACAGCAGAAGCAGCAGAGGCACAAACTGCATGACGAGAAGGGACAACGTAGAACACGTCTCTGTCCTGGCACATTTCCGTGTGCGAAACTTCCCTCCGGGTCTTCGGGCCTTGCGAAGCCCTGTGTACTGCGAGCGCTGCTACTCGCAGCTGAGAAGGACCGTGGAGCTAGCGGCGAATTCGGAGAGCTCTTCGCTGCACTGCGCCGCTCGCAAGCGGCTTCGTTCTTCGCCTTCTGCCGTCCGGCGAGAGCTGAACTCCAGCGGTCAGTTGCAGCTCTGCCCAACAGCGTGTTCTCAGTTCTGCGGGCAAGCACGCCCTCTTGCCTTGGCCCCGAGAGCAAAGCCCCGAGCGAGCACTCGACTCAGTGCAATGCACCCGGAAGGACGCTCTCGCTCGCCTTTCAAGGAGCGATTCCTAACAGCAGAAGCAGAAGAGGCACAAACTGCATGACGAGAAGGGACAACGTAGAACACGTCTCTGTCCTGGCACATTTCCGTGTGCGAAACTTCCCTCCGGGTCTTCGGGCCTTGCGAAGCCCTGTGTACTGCGAGCGCTGCTACTCGCAGCTGAGAAGGACCGTGGAGCTAGCGGCGAATTCGGAGAGCTCTTCGCTGCACTGCGCCGCTCGCAAGCGGCTTCGTTCTTCGCCTTCTGCCGTCCGGCGAGAGCTGAACTCCAGCGGTCAGTTGCAGCTCTGCCCAACAGCGTGTTCTCAGTTCTGCGAGCAAGCACGCCCTCTTGCCTTGGCCCCGAGAGCAAAGCCCCGAGCGAGCACTCGACTCAGTGCAATGCACCCGGAAGGACGCTCTCGCTCGCCTTTCAAGGAGCGATTCCTAACAGCAGAAGCAGCAGAGGCACAAACTGCATGACGAGAAGGGACAACGTAGAACACGTCTCTGTCCTGGCACATTTTCGTGTGCGATACTTCCCTCCGGGTCTTCGGGCCTTGCGAAGCCCTGTGTACTGCGAGCGCTGCTACTCGCAGCTGAGAAGGACCGTGGAGCTAGCGGCGAATTCGGAGAGCTCTTCGCTGCACTGCGCCGCTCGCAAGCGGCTTCGTTCTTCGCCTTCTGCCGTCCGGCGAGAGCTGAACTCCAGCGGTCAGTTGCAGCTCTGCCCAACAGCGTGTTCTCAGTTCTGCGGGCAAGCACGCCCTCTTGCCTTGGCCCCGAGAGCAAAGCCCCGAGCGAGCACTCGACTCAGTGCAATGCACCCGGAAGGACGCTCTCGCTCGTCTTTCAAGGAGCGATTCCTAACAGCAGAAGCAGCAGAGGCACAAACTGCAGGACGAGAAGGGACAACGTAGAACACGTCTCTGTCCTGGCGCATTTTCGTGTGCGATACTTCCCTCCGGGTCTTCGGGCCTCGCGAAGCTCTGTGTACTGCGAGCGCTGCTACTCGCAGCTGAGAAGGACCGTGGAGCTAGCGGCGAATTCGGAGAGCTCTTCGCTGCACTGCGCCGCTCGCAAGCGGCTTCGTTCTTCGCCTTCTGCCGTCCGGCGAGAGCTGAACTCCAGCGGTCAGTTGCAGCTCTGCCCAACAGCGTGTTCTCAGTTCTGCGGGCAAGCACGCCCTCTTGCCTTGGCCCCGAGTGCAAAGTCCCGAGCGAGCACTCGACTCAGTGCAATGCACCCGGAAGGACGCTCTCGCTCGTCTTTCAAGGAGCGATTACCTACAGCAGAAGCAGCAGAGGCACAAACTGCATGACGAGAAGGGACAACGTAGAACACGTCTCTGTCCTGGCGCATTTTCGTGTGCGATACTTCCCTCCGGGTCTTCGGGCCTTGCGAAGCTCTGTGTACTGCGAGCCCTGCTACTCGCAGCTGAGAAGGACCGTGGAGCTAGCGGCGAATTCGGAGAGCTCTTCGCTGCACTGCGCCGCTCGCAAGCGGCTTCGTTCTTCGCCTTCTGCCGTCCGGCGAGAGCTGAACTCCAGCGGTCAGTTGCAGCTCTGCCCAACAGCGTGTTCTCAGTTCTGCGGGCAAGCACGCCCTCTTGCCTTGGCCCCGAGAGCAAAGTCCCGAGCGAGCACTCGACTCAGTGCAATGCACCCGGAAGGACGCTCTCGCTCGTCTTTCACGGAGCGATTACCTACAGCAGAAGCAGCAGAGGCACAAACTGCATGACGAGAAGGGACAACGTAGAACACGTCTCTGTCCTGGCGCATTTTCGTGTGCGATACTTCCCTCCGGGTCTTCGGGCCTTGCGAAGCTCTGTGTACTGCGAGCCCTGCTACTCGCAGCTGAGAAGGACCGTGGAGCTAGCGGCGAATTCGGAGAGCTCTTCGCTGCACTGCGCCGCTCGCAAGCGGCTTCGTTCTTCGCCTTCTGCCGTCCGGCGAGAGCTGAACTCCAGCGGTCAGTTGCAGCTCTGCCCAACAGCGTGTTCTCAGTTCTGCGGGCAAGCACGCCCTCTTGCCTTGGCCCCGAGTGCAAAGTCCCGAGCGAGCACTCGACTCAGTGCAATGCACCCGGAAGGACGCTCTCGCTCGTCTTTCAAGGAGCGATTACCTACAGCAGAAGCAGCAGAGGCACAAACTGCATGACGAGAAGGGACAACGTAGAACACGTCTCTGTCCTGGCGCATTTTCGTGTGCGATACTTCCCTCCGGGTCTTCGGGCCTTGCGAAGCTCTGTGTACTGCGAGCCCTGCTACTCGCAGCTGAGAAGGACCGTGGAGCTAGCGGCGAATTCGGAGAGCTCTTCGCTGCACTGCGCCGCTCGCAAGCGGCTTCGTTCTTCGCCTTCTGCCGTCCGGCGAGAGCTGAACTCCAGCGGTCAGTTGCAGCTCTGCCCAACAGCGTGTTCTCAGTTCTGCGGGCAAGCACGCCCTCTTGCCTTGGCCCCGAGTGCAAAGTCCCGAGCGAGCACTCGACTCAGTGCAATGCACCCGGAAGGACGCTCTCGCTCGCCTTTCAAGGAGCGATTCCTAACAGCAGAAGCAGCAGAGGCACAAACTGCATGACGAGAAGGGACAACGTAGAACACGTCTCTGTCCTGGCGCATTTTCGTGTGCGATACTTCCCTCCGGGTCTTCGGTCCTTGCGAAGCTCTGTGTACTGCGAGCGCTGCTACTCGCAGCTGAGAAGGACCGTGGAGCTAGCGGCGAATTCGGAGAGCTCTTCGCTGCACTGCGCCGCTCGCAAGCGGCTTCGTTCTTCGCCTTCTGCCGTCCGGCGAGAGCTGAACTCCAGCGGTCAGTTGCAGCTCTGCCCAGCAGCGTGTTCTCAGTTCTGCGGGCAAGCACGCCCTCTTGCCTTGGCCCCGAGTGCAAAGTCCCGAGCGAGCACTCGACTCAGTGCAATGCACCCGGAAGGACGCTCTCGCTCGCCTTTCAAGGAGCGATTCCTAACAGCAGAAGCAGCAGAGGCACAAACTGCATGACGAGAAGGGACAACGTAGAACACGTCTCTGTCCTGGCGCATTTTCGTGTGCGATACTTCCCTCCGGGTCTTCGGTCGTTGCGAAGCTCTGTGTACTGCGAGCGCTGCTACTCGCAGCTGAGAAGGACCGTGGAGCTAGCGGCGAATTCGGAGAGCTCTTCGCTGCACTGCGCCGCTCGCAAGCGGCTTCGTTCTTCGCCTTCTGCCGTCCGGCGAGAGCTGAACTCCAGCGGTCAGTTGCAGCTCTGCCCAGCAGCGTGTTCTCAGTTCTGCGGGCAAGCACGCCCTCTTGCCTTGGCCCAGAGTGCAAAGTCCCGAGCGAGCACTCGACTCAGTGCAATGCACCCGGAAGGACGCTCTCGCTCGCCTTTCAAGGAGCGATTCCTAACAGCAGAAGCAGCAGAGGCACAAACTGCATGACGAGAAGGGACAACGTAGAACACGTCTCTGTCCTGGCACATTTTCGTGTGCGATACTTCCCTCCGGGTCTTCGGGCCTTGCGAAGCCCTGTGTACTGCGAGCGCTGCTACTCGCAGCTGAGAAGGACCGTGGAGCTAGCGGCGAATTCGGAGAGCTCTTCGCTGCACTGCGCCGCTCGCAAGCGGCTTCGTTCTTCGCCTTCTGCCGTCCGGCGAGAGCTGAACTCCAGCGGTCAGTTGCAGCTCTGCCCAACAGCGTGTTCTCAGTTCTGCGGGCAAGCACGCCCTCTTGCCTTGGCCCCGAGAGCAAAGCCCCGAGCGAGCACTCGACTCAGTGCAATGCACCCGGAAGGACGCTCTCGCTCGCCTTTCAAGGAGCGATTCCTAACAGCAGAAGCAGCAGAGGCACAAACTGCATGACGAGAAGGGACAACGTAGAACACGTCTCTGTCCTGGCACATTTCCGTGTGCGAAACTTCCCTCCGGGTCTTCGGGCCTTGCGAACCCCTGTGTACTGCGAGCGCTGCTACTCGCAGCTGAGAAGGACCGTGGAGCTAGCGGCGAATTCGGAGAGCTCTTCGCTGCACTGCGCCGCTCGCAAGCGGCTTCGTTCTTCGCCTTCTGCCGTCCGGCGAGAGCTGAACTCCAGCGGTCAGTTGCAGCTCTGCCCAACAGCGTGTTCTCAGTTCTGCGAGCAAGCACGCCCTCTTGCCTTGGCCCCGAGAGCAAAGCCCCGAGCGAGCACTCGACTCAGTGCAATGCACCCGGAAGGACGCTCTCGCTCGCCTTTCAAGGAGCGATTCCTAACAGCAGAAGCAGCAGAGGCACAAACTGCATGACGAGAAGGGACAACGTAGAACACGTCTCTGTCCTGGCGCATTTTCGTGTGCGATACTTCCCTCCGGGTCTTCGGGCCTTGCGAAGCCCTGTGTACTGCGAGCGCTGCTACTCGCAGCTGAGAAGGACCGTGGAGCTAGCGGCGAATTCGGAGAGCTCTTCGCTGCACTGCGCCGCTCGCAAGCGGCTTCGTTCTTCGCCTTCTGCCGTCCGGCGAGAGCTGAACTCCAGCGGTCAGTTGCAGCTCTGCCCAACAGCGTGTTCTCAGTTCTGCGGGCAAGCACGCCCTCTTGCCTTGGCCCCGAGAGCAAAGCCCCGAGCGAGCACTCGACTCAGTGCAATGCACCCGGAAGGACGCTCTCGCTCGTCTTTCAAGGAGCGATTCCTAACAGCAGAAGCAGCAGAGGCACAAACTGCATGACGAGAAGGGACAACGTAGAACACGTCTCTGTCCTGGCGCATTTTCGTGTGCGATACTTCCCTCCGGGTCTTCGGGCCTTGCGAAGCTCTGTGTACTGCGAGCGCTGCTACTCGCAGCTGAGAAGGACCGTGGAGCTAGCGGCGAATTCGGAGAGCTCTTCGCTGCACTGCGCCGCTCGCAAGCGGCTTCGTTCTTCGCCTTCTGCCGTCCGGCGAGAGCTGAACTCCAGCGGTCAGTTGCAGCTCTGCCCAACAGCGTGTTCTCAGTTCTGCGGGCAAGCACGCCCTCTTGCCTTGGCCCCGAGTGCAAAGTCCCGAGCGAGCACTCGACTCAGTGCAATGCACCCGGAAGGACGCTCTCGCTCGTCTTTCAAGGAGCGATTACCTACAGCAGAAGCAGCAGAGGCACAAACTGCATGACGAGAAGGGACAACGTAGAACACGTCTCTGTCCTGGCGCATTTTCGTGTGCGATACTTCCCTCCGGGTCTTCGGGCCTTGCGAAGCTCTGTGTACTGCGAGCCCTGCTACTCGCAGCTGAGAAGGACCGTGGAGCTAGCGGCGAATTCGGAGAGCTCTTCGCTGCACTGCGCCGCTCGCAAGCGGCTTCGTTCTTCGCCTTCTGCCGTCCGGCGACAGCTGAACTCCAGCGGTCAGTTGCAGCTCTGCCCAGCAGCGTGTTCTCAGTTCTGCGGGCAAGCACGCCCTCTTGCCTTGGCCCCGAGTGCAAAGTCCCGAGCGAGCACTCGACTCAGTGCAATGCACCCGGAAGGACGCTCTCGCTCGCCTTTCAAGGAGCGATTCCTAACAGCAGAAGCAGCAGAGGCACAAACTGCATGACGAGAAGGGACAACGTAGAACACGTCTCTGTCCTGGCGCATTTTCGTGTGCGATACTTCCCTCCGGGTCTTCGGTCCTTGCGAAGCTCTGTGTACTGCGAGCGCTGCTACTCGCAGCTGAGAAGGACCGTGGAGCTAGCGGCGAATTCGGAGAGCTCTTCGCTGCACTGCGCCGCTCGCAAGCGGCTTCGTTCTTCGCCTTCTGCCGTCCGGCGAGAGCTGAACTCCAGCGGTCAGTTGCAGCTCTGCCCAGCAGCGTGTTCTCAGTTCTGCGGGCAAGCACGCCCTCTTGCCTTGGCCCCGAGTGCAAAGTCCCGAGCGAGCACTCGACTCAGTGCAATGCACCCGGAAGGACGCTCTCGCTCGCCTTTCAAGGAGCGATTCCTAACAGCAGAAGCAGCAGAGGCACAAACTGCATGACGAGAAGGGACAACGTAGAACACGTCTCTGTCCTGGCGCATTTTCGTGTGCGATACTTCCCTCCGGGTCTTCGGTCCTTGCGAAGCTCTGTGTACTGCGAGCGCTGCTACTCGCAGCTGAGAAGGACCGTGGAGCTAGCGGCGAATTCGGAGAGCTCTTCGCTGCACTGCGCCGCTCGCAAGCGGCTTCGTTCTTCGCCTTCTGCCGTCCGGCGAGAGCTGAACTCCAGCGGTCAGTTGCAGCTCTGCCCAGCAGCGTGTTCTCAGTTCTGCGGGCAAGCACGCCCTCTTGCCTTGGCCCCGAGTGCAAAGTCCCGAGCGAGCACTCGACTCAGTGCAATGCACCCGGAAGGACGCTCTCGCTCGCCTTTCAAGGAGCGATTCCTAACAGCAGAAGCAGCAGAGGCACAAACTGCATGACGAGAAGGGACAACGTAGAACACGTCTCTGTCCTGGCGCATTTTCGTGTGCGATACTTCCCTCCGGGTCTTCGGGCCTTGCGAAGCTCTGTGTACTGCGAGCGCTGCTACTCGCAGCTGAGAAGGACCGTGGAGCTAGCGGCGAATTCGGAGAGCTCTTCGCTGCACTGCGCCGCTCGCAAGCGGCTTCGTTCTTCGCCTTCTGCCGTCCGGCGAGAGCTGAACTCCAGCGGTCAGTTGCAGCTCTGCCCAACAGCGTGTTCTCAGTTCTGCGGGCAAGCACGCCCTCTTGCCTTGGCCCCGAGAGCAAAGCCCCGAGCGAGCACTCGACTCAGTGCAATGCACCCGGAAGGACGCTCTCGCTCGCCTTTCAAGGAGCGATTCCTAACAGCAGAAGCAGCAGAGGCACAAACTGCATGACGAGAAGGGACAACGTAGAACACGTCTCTGTCCTGGCGCATTTTCGTGTGCGAAACTTCCCTCCGGGTCTTCGGGCCTTGCGAAGCCCTGTGTACTGCGAGCGCTGCTACTCGCAGCTGAGAAGGACCGTGGAGCTAGCGGCGAATTCGGAGAGCTCTTCGCTGCACTGCGCCGCTCGCAAGCGGCTTCGTTCTTCGCCTTCTGCCGTCCGGCGAGAGCTGAACTCCAGCGGTCAGTTGCAGCTCTGCCCAACAGCGTGTTCTCAGTTCTGCGGGCAAGCACGCCCTCTTGCCTTGGCCCCGAGAGCAAAGCCCCGAGCGAGCACTCGACTCAGTGCAATGCACCCGGAAGGACGCTCTCGCTCGCCTTTCAAGGAGCGATTCCTAACAGCAGAAGCAGCAGAGGCACAAACTGCATGACGAGAAGGGACAACGTAGAACACGTCTCTGTCCTGGCGCATTTTCGTGTGCGATACTTCCCTCCGGGTCTTCGGGCCTTGCGAAGCCCTGTGTACTGCGAGCGCTGCTACTCGCAGCTGAGAAGGACCGTGGAGCTAGCGGCGAATTCGGAGAGCTCTTCGCTGCACTGCGCCGCTCGCAAGCGGCTTCGTTCTTCGCCTTCTGCCGTCCGGCGAGAGCTGAACTCCAGCGGTCAGTTGCAGCTCTGCCCAACAGCGTGTTCTCAGTTCTGCGGGCAAGCACGCCCTCTTGCCTTGGCCCCGAGAGCAAAGCCCCGAGCGAGCACTCGACTCAGTGCAATGCACCCGGAAGGACGCTCTCGCTCGCCTTTCAAGGAGCGATTCCTAACAGCAGAAGCAGCAGAGGCACAAACTGCATGACGAGAAGGGACAACGTAGAACACGTCTCTGTCCTGGCACATTTTCGTGTGCGAAACTTCCCTCCGGGTCTTCGGGCCTTGCGAAGCCCTGTGTACTGCGAGCGCTGCTACTCGCAGCTGAGAAGGACCGTGGAGCTAGCGGCGAATTCGGAGAGCTCTTCGCTGCACTGCGCCGCTCGCAAGCGGCTTCGTTCTTCGCCTTCTGCCGTCCGGCGAGAGCTGAACTCCAGCGGTCAGTTGCAGCTCTGCCCAACAGCGTGTTCTCAGTTCTGCGGGCAAGCACGCCCTCTTGCCTTGGCCCCGAGAGCAAAGCCCCGAGCGAGCACTCGACTCAGTGCAATGCACCCGGAAGGACGCTCTCGCTCGCCTTTCAAGGAGCGATTCCTAACAGCAGAAGCAGCAGAGGCACAAACTGCATGACGAGAAGGGACAACGTAGAACACGTCTCTGTCCTGGCACATTTTCGTGTGCGATACTTCCCTCCGGGTCTTCGGGCCTTGCGAAGCCCTGTGTACTGCGAGCGCTGCTACTCGCAGCTGAGAAGGACCGTGGAGCTAGCGGCGAATTCGGAGAGCTCTTCGCTGCACTGCGCCGCTCGCAAGCGGCTTCGTTCTTCGCCTTCTGCCGTCCGGCGAGAGCTGAACTCCAGCGGTCAGTTGCAGCTCTGCCCAACAGCGTGTTCTCAGTTCTGCGGGCAAGCACGCCATCTTGCCTTGGCCCCGAGAGCAAAGTCCCGAGCGAGCACTCGACTCAGTGCAATGCACCCGGAAGGACGCTCTCGCTCGCCTTTCAAGGAGCGATTCCTAACAGCAGAAGCAGCAGAGGCACAAACTGCATGACGAGAAGGGACAACGTAGAACACGTCTCTGTCCTGGCACATTTTCGTGTGCGAAACTTCCCTCCGGGTCTTCGGGCCTTGCGAAGCCCTGTGTACTGCGAGCGCTGCTACTCGCAGCTGAGAAGGACCGTGGAGCTAGCGGCGAATTCGGAGAGCTCTTCGCTGCACTGCGCCGCTCGCAAGCGGCTTCGTTCTTCGCCTTCTGCCGTCCGGCGAGAGCTGAACTCCCGCGGTCAGTTGCAGCTCTGCCCAACAGCGTGTTCTCAGTTCTGCGGGCAAGCACGCCCTCTTGCCTTGGCCCCGAGAGCAAAGCCCCGAGCGAGCACTCGACTCAGTGCAATGCACCCGGAAGGACGCTCTCGCTCGCCTTTCAAGGAGCGATTCCTAACAGCAGAAGCAGCAGAGGCACAAACTGCATGACGAGAAGGGACAACGTAGAACACGTCTCTGTCCTGGCACATTTTCGTGTGCCAAACTTCCCTCCGGGTCTTCGGGCCTTGCGAAGCTCTGTGTACTGCGAGCGCTGCTACTCGCAGCTGAGAAGGACCGTGGAGCTAGCGGCGAATTCGGAGAGCTCTTCGCTGCACTGCGCCGCTCGCAAGCGGCTTCGTTCGTCGCCTTCTGCCGTCCGGCGAGAGCTGAACTCCAGCGGTCAGTTGCAGCTCTGCCCAACAGCGTGTTCTCAGTTCTGCGGGCAAGCACGCCCTCTTGCCTTGGCCCCGAGTGCAAAGTCCCGAGCGAGCACTCGACTCAGTGCAATGCACCCGGAAGGACGCTCTCGCTCGCCTTTCAAGGAGCGATTCCTAACAGCAGAAGCAGCAGAGGCACAAACTGCATGACGAGAAGGGACAACGTAGAACACGTCTCTGTCCTGGCACATTTTCGTGTGCGATACTTCCCTCCGGGTCTTCGGGCCTTGCGAAGCCCTGTGTACTGCGAGCGCTGCTACTCGCAGCTGAGAAGGACCGTGGAGCTAGCGGCGAATTCGGAGAGCTCTTCGCTGCACTGCGCCGCTCGCAAGCGGCTTCGTTCTTCGCCTTCTGCCGTCCGGCGAGAGCTGAACTCCAGCGGTCAGTTGCAGCTCTGCCCAACAGCGTGTTCTCAGTTCTGCGGGCAAGCACGCCCTCTTGCCTTGGCCCCGAGAGCAAAGCCCCGAGCGAGCACTCGACTCAGTGCAATGCACCCGGAAGGACGCTCTCGCTCGCCTTTCAAGGAGCGATTCCTAACAGCAGAAGCAGAAGAGGCACAAACTGCATGACGAGAAGGGACAACGTAGAACACGTCTCTGTCCTGGCACATTTCCGTGTGCGAAACTTCCCTCCGGGTCTTCGGGCCTTGCGAAGCCCTGTGTACTGCGAGCGCTGCTACTCGCAGCTGAGAAGGACCGTGGAGCTAGCGGCGAATTCGGAGAGCTCTTCGCTGCACTGCGCCGCTCGCAAGCGGCTTCGTTCTTCGCCTTCTGCCGTCCGGCGAGAGCTGAACTCCAGCGGTCAGTTGCAGCTCTGCCCAACAGCGTGTTCTCAGTTCTGCGAGCAAGCACGCCCTCTTGCCTTGGCCCCGAGAGCAAAGCCCCGAGCGAGCACTCGACTCAGTGCAATGCACCCGGAAGGACGCTCTCGCTCGCCTTTCAAGGAGCGATTCCTAACAGCAGAAGCAGCAGAGGCACAAACTGCATGACGAGAAGGGACAACGTAGAACACGTCTCTGTCCTGGCACATTTCCGTGTGCGAAACTTCCCTCCGGGTCTTCGGGCCTTGCGAAGCCCTGTGTACTGCGAGCGCTGCTACTCGCAGCTGAGAAGGACCGTGGAGCTAGCGGCGAATTCGGAGAGCTCTTCGCTGCACTGCGCCGCTCGCAAGCGGCTTCGTTCTTCGCCTTCTGCCGTCCGGCGAGAGCTGAACTCCAGCGGTCAGTTGCAGCTCTGCCCAACAGCGTGTTCTCAGTTCTGCGAGCAAGCACGCCCTCTTGCCTTGGCCCCGAGAGCAAAGCCCCGAGCGAGCACTCGACTCAGTGCAATGCACCCGGAAGGACGCTCTCGCTCGCCTTTCAAGGAGCGATTCCTAACAGCAGAAGCAGCAGAGGCACAAACTGCATGACGAGAAGGGACAACGTAGAACACGTCTCTGTCCTGGCACATTTTCGTGTGCGATACTTCCCTCCGGGTCTTCGGGCCTTGCGAAGCCCTGTGTACTGCGAGCGCTGCTACTCGCAGCTGAGAAGGACCGTGGAGCTAGCGGCGAATTCGGAGAGCTCTTCGCTGCACTGCGCCGCTCGCAAGCGGCTTCGTTCTTCGCCTTCTGCCGTCCGGCGAGAGCTGAACTCCAGCGGTCAGTTGCAGCTCTGCCCAACAGCGTGTTCTCAGTTCTGCGGGCAAGCACGCCCTCTTGCCTTGGCCCCGAGTGCAAAGTCCCGAGCGAGCACTCGACTCAGTGCAATGCACCCGGAAGGACGCTCTCGCTCGTCTTTCAAGGAGCGATTACCTACAGCAGAAGCAGCAGAGGCACAAACTGCATGACGAGAAGGGACAACGTAGAACACGTCTCTGTCCTGGCGCATTTTCGTGTGCGATACTTCCCTCCGGGTCTTCGGGCCTTGCGAAGCTCTGTGTACTGCGAGCCCTGCTACTCGCAGCTGAGAAGGACCGTGGAGCTAGCGGCGAATTCGGAGAGCTCTTCGCTGCACTGCGCCGCTCGCAAGCGGCTTCGTTCTTCGCCTTCTGCCGTCCGGCGAGAGCTGAACTCCAGCGGTCAGTTGCAGCTCTGCCCAACAGCGTGTTCTCAGTTCTGCGGGCAAGCACGCCCTCTTGCCTTGGCCCCGAGTGCAAAGTCCCGAGGGAGCACTCGACTCAGTGCAATGCACCCGGAAGGACGCTCTCGCTCGTCTTTCAAGGAGCGATTACCTACAGCAGAAGCAGCAGAGGCACAAACTGCATGACGAGAAGGGACAACGTAGAACACGTCTCTGTCCTGGCGCATTTTCGTGTGCGATACTTCCCTCCGGGTCTTCGGGCCTTGCGAAGCTCTGTGTACTGCGAGCCCTGCTACTCGCAGCTGAGAAGGACCGTGGAGCTAGCGGCGAATTCGGAGAGCTCTTCGCTGCACTGCGCCGCTCGCAAGCGGCTTCGTTCTTCGCCTTCTGCCGTCCGGCGAGAGCTGAACTCCAGCGGTCAGTTGCAGCTCTGCCCAACAGCGTGTTCTCAGTTCTGCGAGCAAGCACGCCCTCTTGCCTTGGCCCCGAGAGCAAAGCCCCGAGCGAGCACTCGACTCAGTGCAATGCACCCGGAAGGACGCTCTCGCTCGTCTTTCAAGGAGCGATTACCTACAGCAGAAGCAGCAGAGGCACAAACTGCATGACGAGAAGGGACAACGTAGAACACGTCTCTGTCCTGGCGCATTTTCGTGTGCGATACTTCCCTCCGGGTCTTCGGGCCTTGCGAAGCTCTGTGTACTGCGAGCGCTGCTACACGCAGCTGAGAAGGACCGTGGAGCTAGCGGCGAATTCGGAGAGCTCTTCGCTGCACTGCGCCGCTCGCAAGCGGCTTCGTTCTTCGCCTTCTGCCGTCCGGCGAGAGCTGAACTCCAGCGGTCAGTTGCAGCTCTGCCCAACAGCGTGTTCTCGGTTCTGCGGGCAAGCACGCCCTCTTGCCTTGGCCCCGAGTGCAAAGTCCCGAGCGAGCACTCGACTCAGTGCAATGCACCCGGAAGGACGCTCTCGCTCGTCTTTCAAGGAGCGATTACCTACAGCAGAAGCAGCAGAGGCACAAACTGCATGACGAGAAGGGACAACGTAGAACACGTCTCTGTCCTGGCGCATTTTCGTGTGCGATACTTCCCTCCGGGTCTTCGGGCCTTGCGAAGCTCTGTGTACTGCGAGCGCTGCTACTCGCAGCTGAGAAGGACCGTGGAGCTAGCGGCGAATTCGGAGAGCTCTTCGCTGCACTGCGCCGCTCGCAAGCGGCTTCGTTCTTCGCCTTCTGCCGTCCGGCGAGAGCTGAACTCCAGCGGTCAGTTGCAGCTCTGCCCAACAGCGTGTTCTCAGTTCTGCGGGCAAGCACGCCCTCTTGCCTTGGCCCCGAGTGCAAAGTCCCGAGCGAGCACTCGACTCAGTGCAATGCACCCGGAAGGACGCTCTCGCTCTTCTTTCAAGGAGCGATTCCTAACAGCAGAAGCAGCAGAGGCACAAACTGCATGACGAGAAGGGACAACGTAGAACACGTCTCTGTCCTGGCGCATTTTCGTGTGCGATACTTCCCTCCGGGTCTTCGGGCCTTGCGAAGCTCTGTGTACTGCGAGCGCTGCTACTCGCAGCTGAGAAGGACCGTGGAGCTAGCGGCGAATTCGGAGAGCTCTTCGCTGCACTGCGCCGCTCGCAAGCGGCTTCGTTCTTCGCCTTCTGCCGTCCGGCGAGAGCTGAACTCCAGCGGTCAGTTGCAGCTCTGCCCAACAGCGTGTTCTCAGTTCTGCGGGCAAGCACGCCCTCTTGCCTTGGCCCCGAGAGCAAAGCCCCGAGCGAGCACTCGACTCAGTGCAATGCACCCGGAAGGACGCTCTCGCTCGCCTTTCAAGGAGCGATTCCTAACAGCAGAAGCAGCAGAGGCACAAACTGCATGACGAGAAGGGACAACGTAGAACACGTCTCTGTCCTGGCGCATTTTCGTGTGCGAAACTTCCCTCCGAGTCTTCGGGCCTTGCGAAGCCCTGTGTACTGCGAGCGCTGCTACTCGCAGCTGAGAAGGACCGTGGAGCTAGCGGCGAATTCGGAGAGCTCTTCGCTGCACTGCGCCGCTCGCAAGCGGCTTCGTTCTTCGCCTTCTGCCGTCCGGCGAGAGCTGAACTCCAGCGGTCAGTTGCAGCTCTGCCCAACAGCGTGTTCTCAGTTCTGCGGGCAAGCACGCCCTCTTGCCTTGGCCCCGAGAGCAAAGCCCCGAGCGAGCACTCGACTCAGTGCAATGCACCCGGAAGGACGCTCTCGCTCGCCTTTCAAGGAGCGATTCCTAACAGCAGAAGCAGCAGAGGCACAAACTGCATGACGAGAAGGGACAACGTAGAACACGTCTCTGTCCTGGCACATTTTCGTGTGCCATACTTCCCTCCGGGTCTTCGGGCCTTGCGAAGCCCTGTGTACTGCGAGCGCTGCTACTCGCAGCTGAGAAGGACCGTGGAGCTAGCGGCGAATTCGGAGAGCTCTTCGCTGCACTGCGCCGCTCGCAAGCGGCTTCGTTCTTCGCCTTCTGCCGTCCGGCGAGAGCTGAACTCCAGCGGTCAGTTGCAGCTCTGCCCAACAGCGTGTTCTCAGTTCTGCGGGCAAGCACGCCATCTTGCCTTGGCCCCGAGAGCAAAGTCCCGAGCGAGCACTCGACTCAGTGCAATGCACCCGGAAGGACGCTCTCGCTCGCCTTTCAAGGAGCGATTCCTAACAGCAGAAGCAGCAGAGGCACAAACTGCATGACGAGAAGGGACAACGTAGAACACGTCTCTGTCCTGGCACATTTTCGTGTGCGAAACTTCCCTCCGGGTCTTCGGGCCTTGCGAAGCCCTGTGTACTGCGAGCGCTGCTACTCGCAGCTGAGAAGGACCGTGGAGCTAGCGGCGAATTCGGAGAGCTCTTCGCTGCACTGCGCCGCTCGCAAGCGGCTTCGTTCTTCGCCTTCTGCCGTCCGGCGAGAGCTGAACTCCCGCGGTCAGTTGCAGCTCTGCCCAACAGCGTGTTCTCAGTTCTGCGGGCAAGCACGCCCTCTTGCCTTGGCCCCGAGAGCAAAGCCCCGAGCGAGCACTCGACTCAGTGCAATGCACCCGGAAGGACGCTCTCGCTCGCCTTTCAAGGAGCGATTCCTAACAGCAGAAGCAGCAGAGGCACAAACTGCATGACGAGAAGGGACAACGTAGAACACGTCTCTGTCCTGGCACATTTTCGTGTGCCATACTTCCCTCCGGGTCTTCGGGCCTTGCGAAGCTCTGTGTACTGCGAGCGCTGCTACTCGCAGCTGAGAAGGACCGTGGAGCTAGCGGCGAATTCGGAGAGCTCTTCGCTGCACTGCGCCGCTCGCAAGCGGCTTCGTTCGTCGCCTTCTGCCGTCCGGCGAGAGCTGAACTCCAGCGGTCAGTTGCAGCTCTGCCCAACAGCGTGTTCTCAGTTCTGCGGGCAAGCACGCCCTCTTGCCTTGGCCCCGAGTGCAAAGTCCCGAGCGAGCACTCGACTCAGTGCAATGCACCCGGAAGGACGCTCTCGCTCGCCTTTCAAGGAGCGATTCCTAACAGCAGAAGCAGCAGAGGCACAAACTGCATGACGAGAAGGGACAACGTAGAACACGTCTCTGTCCTGGCACATTTTCGTGTGCGATACTTCCCTCCGGGTCTTCGGGCCTTGCGAAGCCCTGTGTACTGCGAGCGCTGCTACTCGCAGCTGAGAAGGACCGTGGAGCTAGCGGCGAATTCGGAGAGCTCTTCGCTGCACTGCGCCGCTCGCAAGCGGCTTCGTTCTTCGCCTTCTGCCGTCCGGCGAGAGCTGAACTCCAGCGGTCAGTTGCAGCTCTGCCCAACAGCGTGTTCTCAGTTCTGCGGGCAAGCACGCCCTCTTGCCTTGGCCCCGAGAGCAAAGCCCCGAGCGAGCACTCGACTCAGTGCAATGCACCCGGAAGGACGCTCTCGCTCGCCTTTCAAGGAGCGATTCCTAACAGCAGAAGCAGAAGAGGCACAAACTGCATGACGAGAAGGGACAACGTAGAACACGTCTCTGTCCTGGCACATTTCCGTGTGCGAAACTTCCCTCCGGGTCTTCGGGCCTTGCGAAGCCCTGTGTACTGCGAGCGCTGCTACTCGCAGCTGAGAAGGACCGTGGAGCTAGCGGCGAATTCGGAGAGCTCTTCGCTGCACTGCGCCGCTCGCAAGCGGCTTCGTTCTTCGCCTTCTGCCGTCCGGCGAGAGCTGAACTCCAGCGGTCAGTTGCAGCTCTGCCCAACAGCGTGTTCTCAGTTCTGCGAGCAAGCACGCCCTCTTGCCTTGGCCCCGAGAGCAAAGCCCCGAGCGAGCACTCGACTCAGTGCAATGCACCCGGAAGGACGCTCTCGCTCGCCTTTCAAGGAGCGATTCCTAACAGCAGAAGCAGCAGAGGCACAAACTGCATGACGAGAAGGGACAACGTAGAACACGTCTCTGTCCTGGCACATTTCCGTGTGCGAAACTTCCCTCCGGGTCTTCGGGCCTTGCGAAGCCCTGTGTACTGCGAGCGCTGCTACTCGCAGCTGAGAAGGACCGTGGAGCTAGCGGCGAATTCGGAGAGCTCTTCGCTGCACTGCGCCGCTCGCAAGCGGCTTCGTTCTTCGCCTTCTGCCGTCCGGCGAGAGCTGAACTCCAGCGGTCAGTTGCAGCTCTGCCCAACAGCGTGTTCTCAGTTCTGCGAGCAAGCACGCCCTCTTGCCTTGGCCCCGAGAGCAAAGCCCCGAGCGAGCACTCGACTCAGTGCAATGCACCCGGAAGGACGCTCTCGCTCGCCTTTCAAGGAGCGATTCCTAACAGCAGAAGCAGCAGAGGCACAAACTGCATGACGAGAAGGGACAACGTAGAACACGTCTCTGTCCTGGCACATTTTCGTGTGCGATACTTCCCTCCGGGTCTTCGGGCCTTGCGAAGCCCTGTGTACTGCGAGCGCTGCTACTCGCAGCTGAGAAGGACCGTGGAGCTAGCGGCGAATTCGGAGAGCTCTTCGCTGCACTGCGCCGCTCGCAAGCGGCTTCGTTCTTCGCCTTCTGCCGTCCGGCGAGAGCTGAACTCCAGCGGTCAGTTGCAGCTCTGCCCAACAGCGTGTTCTCAGTTCTGCGGGCAAGCACGCCCTCTTGCCTTGGCCCCGAGTGCAAAGTCCCGAGCGAGCACTCGACTCAGTGCAATGCACCCGGAAGGACGCTCTCGCTCGTCTTTCAAGGAGCGATTACCTACAGCAGAAGCAGCAGAGGCACAAACTGCATGACGAGAAGGGACAACGTAGAACACGTCTCTGTCCTGGCGCATTTTCGTGTGCGATACTTCCCTCCGGGTCTTCGGGCCTTGCGAAGCTCTGTGTACTGCGAGCCCTGCTACTCGCAGCTGAGAAGGACCGTGGAGCTAGCGGCGAATTCGGAGAGCTCTTCGCTGCACTGCGCCGCTCGCAAGCGGCTTCGTTCTTCGCCTTCTGCCGTCCGGCGAGAGCTGAACTCCAGCGGTCAGTTGCAGCTCTGCCCAACAGCGTGTTCTCAGTTCTGCGGGCAAGCACGCCCTCTTGCCTTGGCCCCGAGTGCAAAGTCCCGAGGGAGCACTCGACTCAGTGCAATGCACCCGGAAGGACGCTCTCGCTCGTCTTTCAAGGAGCGATTACCTACAGCAGAAGCAGCAGAGGCACAAACTGCATGACGAGAAGGGACAACGTAGAACACGTCTCTGTCCTGGCGCATTTTCGTGTGCGATACTTCCCTCCGGGTCTTCGGGCCTTGCGAAGCTCTGTGTACTGCGAGCCCTGCTACTCGCAGCTGAGAAGGACCGTGGAGCTAGCGGCGAATTCGGAGAGCTCTTCGCTGCACTGCGCCGCTCGCAAGCGGCTTCGTTCTTCGCCTTCTGCCGTCCGGCGAGAGCTGAACTCCAGCGGTCAGTTGCAGCTCTGCCCAACAGCGTGTTCTCAGTTCTGCGAGCAAGCACGCCCTCTTGCCTTGGCCCCGAGAGCAAAGCCCCGAGCGAGCACTCGACTCAGTGCAATGCACCCGGAAGGACGCTCTCGCTCGTCTTTCAAGGAGCGATTACCTACAGCAGAAGCAGCAGAGGCACAAACTGCATGACGAGAAGGGACAACGTAGAACACGTCTCTGTCCTGGCGCATTTTCGTGTGCGATACTTCCCTCCGGGTCTTCGGGCCTTGCGAAGCTCTGTGTACTGCGAGCGCTGCTACACGCAGCTGAGAAGGACCGTGGAGCTAGCGGCGAATTCGGAGAGCTCTTCGCTGCACTGCGCCGCTCGCAAGCGGCTTCGTTCTTCGCCTTCTGCCGTCCGGCGAGAGCTGAACTCCAGCGGTCAGTTGCAGCTCTGCCCAACAGCGTGTTCTCGGTTCTGCGGGCAAGCACGCCCTCTTGCCTTGGCCCCGAGTGCAAAGTCCCGAGCGAGCACTCGACTCAGTGCAATGCACCCGGAAGGACGCTCTCGCTCGTCTTTCAAGGAGCGATTACCTACAGCAGAAGCAGCAGAGGCACAAACTGCATGACGAGAAGGGACAACGTAGAACACGTCTCTGTCCTGGCGCATTTTCGTGTGCGATACTTCCCTCCGGGTCTTCGGGCCTTGCGAAGCTCTGTGTACTGCGAGCGCTGCTACTCGCAGCTGAGAAGGACCGTGGAGCTAGCGGCGAATTCGGAGAGCTCTTCGCTGCACTGCGCCGCTCGCAAGCGGCTTCGTTCTTCGCCTTCTGCCGTCCGGCGAGAGCTGAACTCCAGCGGTCAGTTGCAGCTCTGCCCAACAGCGTGTTCTCAGTTCTGCGGGCAAGCACGCCCTCTTGCCTTGGCCCCGAGTGCAAAGTCCCGAGCGAGCACTCGACTCAGTGCAATGCACCCGGAAGGACGCTCTCGCTCTTCTTTCAAGGAGCGATTCCTAACAGCAGAAGCAGCAGAGGCACAAACTGCATGACGAGAAGGGACAACGTAGAACACGTCTCTGTCCTGGCGCATTTTCGTGTGCGATACTTCCCTCCGGGTCTTCGGGCCTTGCGAAGCTCTGTGTACTGCGAGCGCTGCTACTCGCAGCTGAGAAGGACCGTGGAGCTAGCGGCGAATTCGGAGAGCTCTTCGCTGCACTGCGCCGCTCGCAAGCGGCTTCGTTCTTCGCCTTCTGCCGTCCGGCGAGAGCTGAACTCCAGCGGTCAGTTGCAGCTCTGCCCAACAGCGTGTTCTCAGTTCTGCGGGCAAGCACGCCCTCTTGCCTTGGCCCCGAGAGCAAAGCCCCGAGCGAGCACTCGACTCAGTGCAATGCACCCGGAAGGACGCTCTCGCTCGCCTTTCAAGGAGCGATTCCTAACAGCAGAAGCAGCAGAGGCACAAACTGCATGACGAGAAGGGACAACGTAGAACACGTCTCTGTCCTGGCGCATTTTCGTGTGCGAAACTTCCCTCCGAGTCTTCGGGCCTTGCGAAGCCCTGTGTACTGCGAGCGCTGCTACTCGCAGCTGAGAAGGACCGTGGAGCTAGCGGCGAATTCGGAGAGCTCTTCGCTGCACTGCGCCGCTCGCAAGCGGCTTCGTTCTTCGCCTTCTGCCGTCCGGCGAGAGCTGAACTCCAGCGGTCAGTTGCAGCTCTGCCCAACAGCGTGTTCTCAGTTCTGCGGGCAAGCACGCCCTCTTGCCTTGGCCCCGAGAGCAAAGCCCCGAGCGAGCACTCGACTCAGTGCAATGCACCCGGAAGGACGCTCTCGCTCGCCTTTCAAGGAGCGATTCCTAACAGCAGAAGCAGCAGAGGCACAAACTGCATGACGAGAAGGGACAACGTAGAACACGTCTCTGTCCTGGCACATTTTCGTGTGCCATACTTCCCTCCGGGTCTTCGGGCCTTGCGAAGCCCTGTGTACTGCGAGCGCTGCTACTCGCAGCTGAGAAGGACCGTGGAGCTAGCGGCGAATTCGGAGAGCTCTTCGCTGCACTGCGCCGCTCGCAAGCGGCTTCGTTCTTCGCCTTCTGCCGTCCGGCGAGAGCTGAACTCCAGCGGTCAGTTGCAGCTCTGCCCAACAGCGTGTTCTCAGTTCTGCGGGCAAGCACGCCCTCTTGCCTTGGCCCCGAGAGCAAAGCCCCGAGCGAGCACTCGACTCAGTGCAATGCACCCAGAAGGACGCTCTCGCTCGCCTTTCAAGGAGCGATTCCTAACAGCAGAAGCAGCAGAGGCACAAACTGCATGACGAGAAGGGACAACGTAGAACACGTCTCTGTCCTGGCACATTTTCGTGTGCGATACTTCCCTCCGGGTCTTCGGGCCTTGCGAAGCCCTGTGTACTGCGAGCGCTGCTACTCGCAGCTGAGAAGGACCGTGGAGCTAGCGGCGAATTCGGAGAGCTCTTCGCTGCACTGCGCCGCTCGCAAGCGGCTTCGTTCTTCGCCTTCTGCCGTCCGGCGAGAGCTGAACTCCAGCGGTCAGTTGCAGCTCTGCCCAACAGCGTGTTCTCAGTTCTGCGGGCAAGCACGCCCTCTTGCCTTGGCCCCGAGAGCAAAGCCCCGAGCGAGCACTCGACTCAGTGCAATGCACCCGGAAGGACGCTCTCGCTCGCCTTTCAAGGAGCGATTCCTAACAGCAGAAGCAGAAGAGGCACAAACTGCATGACGAGAAGGGACAACGTAGAACACGTCTCTGTCCTGGCACATTTCCGTGTGCGAAACTTCCCTCCGGGTCTTCGGGCCTTGCGAAGCCCTGTGTACTGCGAGCGCTGCTACTCGCAGCTGAGAAGGACCGTGGAGCTAGCGGCGAATTCGGAGAGCTCTTCGCTGCACTGCGCCGCTCGCAAGCGGCTTCGTTCTTCGCCTTCTGCCGTCCGGCGAGAGCTGAACTCCAGCGGTCAGTTGCAGCTCTGCCCAACAGCGTGTTCTCAGTTCTGCGAGCAAGCACGCCCTCTTGCCTTGGCCCCGAGAGCAAAGCCCCGAGCGAGCACTCGACTCAGTGCAATGCACCCGGAAGGACGCTCTCGCTCGCCTTTCAAGGAGCGATTCCTAACAGCAGAAGCAGCAGAGGCACAAACTGCATGACGAGAAGGGACAACGTAGAACACGTCTCTGTCCTGGCACATTTTCGTGTGCGATACTTCCCTCCGGGTCTTCGGGCCTTGCGAAGCCCTGTGTACTGCGAGCGCTGCTACTCGCAGCTGAGAAGGACCGTGGAGCTAGCGGCGAATTCGGAGAGCTCTTCGCTGCACTGCGCCGCTCGCAAGCGGCTTCGTTCTTCGCCTTCTGCCGTCCGGCGAGAGCTGAACTCCAGCGGTCAGTTGCAGCTCTGCCCAACAGCGTGTTCTCAGTTCTGCGGGCAAGCACGCCCTCTTGCCTTGGCCCCGAGAGCAAAGCCCCGAGCGAGCACTCGACTCAGTGCAATGCACCCGGAAGGACGCTCTCGCTCGTCTTTCAAGGAGCGATTCCTAACAGCAGAAGCAGCAGAGGCACAAACTGCATGACGAGAAGGGACAACGTAGAACACGTCTCTGTCCTGGCGCATTTTCGTGTGCGATACTTCCCTCCGGGTCTTCGGGCCTTGCGAAGCTCTGTGTACTGCGAGCGCTGCTACTCGCAGCTGAGAAGGACCGTGGAGCTAGCGGCGAATTCGGAGAGCTCTTCGCTGCACTGCGCCGCTCGCAAGCGGCTTCGTTCTTCGCCTTCTGCCGTCCGGCGAGAGCTGAACTCCAGCGGTCAGTTGCAGCTCTGCCCAACAGCGTGTTCTCAGTTCTGCGGGCAAGCACGCCCTCTTGCCTTGGCCCCGAGTGCAAAGTCCCGAGCGAGCACTCGACTCAGTGCAATGCACCCGGAAGGACGCTCTCGCTCTTCTTTCAAGGAGCGATTCCTAACAGCAGAAGCAGCAGAGGCACAAACTGCATGACGAGAAGGGACAACGTAGAACACGTCTCTGTCCTGGCGCATTTTCGTGTGCGATACTTCCCTCCGGGTCTTCGGGCCTTGCGAAGCTCTGTGTACTGCGAGCCCTGCTACTCGCAGCTGAGAAGGACCGTGGAGCTAGCGGCGAATTCGGAGAGCTCTTCGCTGCACTGCGCCGCTCGCAAGCGGCTTCGTTCTTCGCCTTCTGCCGTCCGGCGAGAGCTGAACTCCAGCGGTCAGTTGCAGCTCTGCCCAACAGCGTGTTCTCAGTTCTGCGGGCAAGCACGCCCTCTTGCCTTGGCCCCGAGTGCAAAGTCCCGAGCGAGCACTCGACTCAGTGCAATGCACCCGGAAGGACGCTCTCGCTCGCCTTTCAAGGAGCGATTCCTAACAGCAGAAGCAGCAGAGGCACAAACTGCATGACGAGAAGGGACAACGTAGAACACGTCTCTGTCCTGGCGCATTTTCGTGTGCGAAACTTCCCTCCGGGTCTTCGGGCCTTGCGAAGCCCTGTGTACTGCGAGCGCTGCTACTCGCAGCTGAGAAGGACCGTGGAGCTAGCGGCGAATTCGGAGAGCTCTTCGCTGCACTGCGCCGCTCGCAAGCGGCTTCGTTCGTCGCCTTCTGCCGTCCGGCGAGAGCTGAACTCCAGCGGTCAGTTGCAGCTCTGCCCAACAGCGTGTTCTCAGTTCTGCGGGCAAGCACGCCCTCTTGCCTTGGCCCCGAGTGCAAAGTCCCGAGCGAGCACTCGACTCAGTGCAATGCACCCGGAAGGACGCTCTCGCTCGCCTTTCAAGGAGCGATTCCTAACAGCAGAAGCAGCAGAGGCACAAACTGCATGACGAGAAGGGACAACGTAGAACACGTCTCTGTCCTGGCACATTTTCGTGTGCGAAACTTCCCTCCGGGTCTTCGGGCCTTGCGAAGCCCTGTGTACTGCGAGCGCTGCTACTCGCAGCTGAGAAGGACCGTGGAGCTAGCGGCGAATTCGGAGAGCTCTTCGCTGCACTGCGCCGCTCGCAAGCGGCTTCGTTCTTCGCCTTCTGCCGTCCGGCGAGAGCTGAACTCCAGCGGTCAGTTGCAGCTCTGCCCAACAGCGTGTTCTCAGTTCTGCGGGCAAGCACGCCCTCTTGCCTTGGCCCCGAGTGCAAAGTCCCGAGCGAGCACTCGACTCAGTGCAATGCACCCGGAAGGACGCTCTCGCTCGTCTTTCAAGGAGCGATTACCT
The DNA here is from genome assembly GCF_052056855.1 of Sturnus vulgaris. Taxonomy (NCBI): domain Eukaryota; kingdom Metazoa; phylum Chordata; class Aves; order Passeriformes; family Sturnidae; genus Sturnus; species Sturnus vulgaris. Next base: position 117,428 of record NW_028276399.1, read on the forward strand.
ACAGCAGAAGCAGCAGAGGCACAAACTGCATGACGAGAAGGGACAACGTAGAACACGTCTCTGTCCTGGCGCATTTTCGTGTGCGATACTTCCCTCCGGGTCTTCGGGCCTTGCGAAGCTCTGTGTACTGCGAGCCCTGCTACTCGCAGCTGAGAAGGACCGTGGAGCTAGCGGCGAATTCGGAGAGCTCTTCGCTGCACTGCGCCGCTCGCAAGCGGCTTCGTTCTTCGCCTTCTGCCGTCCGGCGAGAGCTGAACTCCAGCGGTCAGTTGCAGCTCTGCCCAACAGCGTGTTCTCAGTTCTGCGGGCAAGCACGCCCTCTTGCCTTGGCCCCGAGTGCAAAGTCCCGAGCGAGCACTCGACTCAGTGCAATGCACCCGGAAGGACGCTCTCGCTCGTCTTTCAAGGAGCGATTCCTAACAGCAGAAGCAGCAGAGGCACAAACTGCATGACGAGAAGGGACAACGTAGAACACGTCTCTGTCCTGGCGCATTTTCGTGTGCGAAACTTCCCTCCGGGTCTTCGGGCCTTGCGAAGCCCTGTGTACTGCGAGCGCTGCTACTCGCAGCTGAGAAGGACCGTGGAGCTAGCGGCGAATTCGGAGAGCTCTTCGCTGCACTGCGCCGCTCGCAAGCGGCTTCGTTCGTCGCCTTCTGCCGTCCGGCGAGAGCTGAACTCCAGCGGTCAGTTGCAGCTCTGCCCAACAGCGTGTTCTCAGTTCTGCGGGCAAGCACGCCCTCTTGCCTTGGCCCCGAGAGCAAAGCCCCGAGCGAGCACTCGACTCAGTGCAATGCACCCGGAAGGACGCTCTCGCTCGCCTTTCAAGGTGCGATTCCTAACAGCAGAAGCAGAAGAGGCACAAACTGCATGACGAGAAGGGACAACGTAGAACACGTCTCTGTCCTGGCACATTTCCGTGTGCGAAACTTCCCTCCGGGTCTTCGGGCCTTGCGAAGCCCTGTGTACTGCGAGCGCTGCTACTCGCAGCTGAGAAGGACCGTGGAGCTAGCGGCGAATTCGGAGAGCTCTTCGCTGCACTGCGCCGCTCGCAAGCGGCTTCGTTCTTCGCCTTCTGCCGTCCGGCGAGAGCTGAACTCCAGCGGTCAGTTGCAGCTCTGCCCAACAGCGTGTTCTCAGTTCTGCGAGCAAGCACGCCCTCTTGCCTTGGCCCCGAGAGCAAAGCCCCGAGCGAGCACTCGACTCAGTGCAATGCACCCGGAAGGACGCTCTCGCTCGCCTTTCAAGGAGCGATTCCTAACAGCAGAAGCAGCAGAGGCACAAACTGCATGACGAGAAGGGACAACGTAGAACACGTCTCTGTCCTGGCACATTTTCGTGTGCGATACTTCCCTCCGGGTCTTCGGGCCTTGCGAAGCCCTGTGTACTGCGAGCGCTGCTACTCGCAGCTGAGAAGGACCGTGGAGCTAGCGGCGAATTCGGAGAGCTCTTCGCTGCACTGCGCCGCTCGCAAGCGGCTTCGTTCTTCGCCTTCTGCCGTCCGGCGAGAGCTGAACTCCAGCGGTCAGTTGCAGCTCTGCCCAACAGCGTGTTCTCAGTTCTGCGGGCAAGCACGCCCTCTTGCCTTGGCCCCGAGAGCAAAGCCCCGAGCGAGCACTCGACTCAGTGCAATGCACCCGGAAGGACGCTCTCGCTCGTCTTTCAAGGAGCGATTCCTAACAGCAGAAGCAGCAGAGGCACAAACTGCATGACGAGAAGGGACAACGTAGAACACGTCTCTGTCCTGGCGCATTTTCGTGTGCGATACTTCCCTCCGGGTCTTCGGGCCTTGCGAAGCTCTGTGTACTGCGAGCGCTGCTACTCGCAGCTGAGAAGGACCGTGGAGCTAGCGGCGAATTCGGAGAGCTCTTCGCTGCACTGCGCCGCTCGCAAGCGGCTTCGTTCTTCGCCTTCTGCCGTCCGGCGAGAGCTGAACTCCAGCGGTCAGTTGCAGCTCTGCCCAACAGCGTGTTCTCAGTTCTGCGGGCAAGCACGCCCTCTTGCCTTGGCCCCGAGTGCAAAGTCCCGAGCGAGCACTCGACTCAGTGCAATGCACCCGGAAGGACGCTCTCGCTCGTCTTTCAAGGAGCGATTACCTACAGCAGAAGCAGCAGAGGCACAAACTGCATGACGAGAAGGGACAACGTAGAACACGTCTCTGTCCTGGCGCATTTTCGTGTGCGATACTTCCCTCCGGGTCTTCGGGCCTTGCGAAGCTCTGTGTACTGCGAGCCCTGCTACTCGCAGCTGAGAAGGACCGTGGAGCTAGCGGCGAATTCGGAGAGCTCTTCGCTGCACTGCGCCGCTCGCAAGCGGCTTCGTTCTTCGCCTTCTGCCGTCCGGCGAGAGCTGAACTCCAGCGGTCAGTTGCAGCTCTGCCCAACAGCGTGTTCTCAGTTCTGCGGGCAAGCACGCCCTCTTGCCTTGGCCCCGAGTGCAAAGTCCCGAGCGAGCACTCGACTCAGTGCAATGCACCCGGAAGGACGCTCTCGCTCGTCTTTCAAGGAGCGATTACCTACAGCAGAAGCAGCAGAGGCACAAACTGCATGACGAGAAGGGACAACGTAGAACACGTCTCTGTCCTGGCGCATTTTCGTGTGCGATACTTCCCTCCGGGTCTTCGGGCCTTGCGAAGCTCTGTGTACTGCGAGCCCTGCTACTCGCAGCTGAGAAGGACCGTGGAGCTAGCGGCGAATTCGGAGAGCTCTTCGCTGCACTGCGCCGCTCGCAAGCGGCTTCGTTCTTCGCCTTCTGCCGTCCGGCGAGAGCTGAACTCCAGCGGTCAGTTGCAGCTCTGCCCAACAGCGTGTTCTCAGTTCTGCGGGCAAGCACGCCCTCTTGCCTTGGCCCCGAGTGCAAAGTCCCGAGCGAGCACTCGACTCAGTGCAATGCACCCGGAAGGACGCTCTCGCTCGTCTTTCAAGGAGCGATTCCTAACAGCAGAAGCAGCAGAGGCACAAACTGCATGACGAGAAGGGACAACGTAGAACACGTCTCTGTCCTGGCACATTTTCGTGTGCGAAACTTCCCTCCGGGTCTTCGGGCCTTGCGAAGCCCTGTGTACTGCGAGCGCTGCTACTCGCAGCTGAGAAGGACCGTGGAGCTAGCGGCGAATTCGGAGAGCTCTTCGCTGCACTGCGCCGCTCGCAAGCGGCTTCGTTCTTCGCCTTCTGCCGTCCGGCGAGAGCTGAACTCCAGCGGTCAGTTGCAGCTCTGCCCAACAGCGTGTTCTCAGTTCTGCGGGCAAGCACGCCCTCTTGCCTTGGCCCCGAGTGCAAAGTCCCGAGCGAGCACTCGACTCAGTGCAATGCACCCGGAAGGACGCTCTCGCTCGTCTTTCAGGGAGCGATTCCTAACAGCAGAAGCAGCAGAGGCACAAACTGCATGACGAGAAGGGACAACGTAGAACACGTCTCTGTCCTGGCGCATTTTCGTGTGCGATACTTCCCTCCGGGTCTTCGGGCCTTGCGAAGCTCTGTGTACTGCGAGCCCTGCTACTCGCAGCTGAGAAGGACCGTGGAGCTAGCGGCGAATTCGGAGAGCTCTTCGCTGCACTGCGCCGCTCGCAAGCGGCTTCGTTCTTCGCCTTCTGCCGTCCGGCGAGAGCTGAACTCCAGCGGTCAGTTGCAGCTCTGCCCAACAGCGTGTTCTCAGTTCTGCGGGCAAGCACGCCCTCTTGCCTTGGCCCCGAGAGCAAAGTCCCGAGCGAGCACTCGACTCAGTGCAATGCACCCGGAAGGACGCTCTCGCTCGCCTTTCAAGGAGCGATTCCTAACAGCAGAAGCAGCAGAGGCACAAACTGCATGACGAGAAGGGACAACGTAGAACACGTCTCTGTCCCGGCACATTTTCGTGTGCGATACTTCCCTCCGGGTCTTCGGGCCTTGCGAAGCCCTGTGTACTGCGAGCGCTGCTACTCGCAGCTGAGAAGGACCGTGGAGCTAGCGGCGAATTCGGAGAGCTCTTCGCTGCACTGCGCCGCTCGCAAGCGGCTTCGTTCTTCGCCTTCTGCCGTCCGGCGAGAGCTGAACTCCAGCGGTCAGTTGCAGCTCTGCCCAACAGCGTGTTCTCAGTTCTGCGGGCAAGCACGCCCTCTTGCCTTGGCCCCGAGAGCAAAGCCCCGAGCGAGCACTCGACTCAGTGCAATGCACCCGGAAGGACGCTCTCGCTCGCCTTTCAAGGAGCGATTCCTAACAGCAGAAGCAGAAGAGGCACAAACTGCATGACGAGAAGGGACAACGTAGAACACGTCTCTGTCCTGGCACATTTCCGTGTGCGAAACTTCCCTCCGGGTCTTCGGGCCTTGCGAAGCCCTGTGTACTGCGAGCGCTGCTACTCGCAGCTGAGAAGGACCGTGGAGCTAGCGGCGAATTCGGAGAGCTCTTCGCTGCACTGCGCCGCTCGCAAGCGGCTTCGTTCTTCGCCTTCTGCCGTCCGGCGAGAGCTGAACTCCAGCGGTCAGTTGCAGCTCTGCCCAACAGCGTGTTCTCAGTTCTGCGAGCAAGCACGCCCTCTTGCCTTGGCCCCGAGAGCAAAGCCCCGAGCGAGCACTCGACTCAGTGCAATGCACCCGGAAGGACGCTCTCGCTCGCCTTTCAAGGAGCGATTCCTAACAGCAGAAGCAGCAGAGGCACAAACTGCATGACGAGAAGGGACAACGTAGAACACGTCTCTGTCCTGGCGCATTTTCGTGTGCGATACTTCCCTCCGGGTCTTCGGGCCTTGCGAAGCTCTGTGTACTGCGAGCGCTGCTACTCGCAGCTGAGAAGGACCGTGGAGCTAGCGGCGAATTCGGAGAGCTCTTCGCTGCACTGCGCCGCTCGCAAGCGGCTTCGTTCTTCGCCTTCTGCCGTCCGGCGAGAGCTGAACTCCAGCGGTCAGTTGCAGCTCTGCCCAACAGCGTGTTCTCAGTTCTGCGGGCAAGCACGCCCTCTTGCCTTGGCCCCGAGTGCAAAGTCCCGAGCGAGCACTCGACTCAGTGCAATGCACCCGGAAGGACGCTCTCGCTCGTCTTTCAAGGAGCGATTACCTACAGCAGAAGCAGCAGAGGCACAAACTGCATGACGAGAAGGGACAACGTAGAACACGTCTCTGTCCTGGCGCATTTTCGTGTGCGATACTTCCCTCCGGGTCTTCGGGCCTTGCGAAGCTCTGTGTACTGCGAGCCCTGCTACTCGCAGCTGAGAAGGACCGTGGAGCTAGCGGCGAATTCGGAGAGCTCTTCGCTGCACTGCGCCGCTCGCAAGCGGCTTCGTTCTTCGCCTTCTGCCGTCCGGCGAGAGCTGAACTCCAGCGGTCAGTTGCAGCTCTGCCCAACAGCGTGTTCTCAGTTCTGCGGGCAAGCACGCCCTCTTGCCTTGGCCCCGAGAGCAAAGTCCCGAGCGAGCACTCGACTCAGTGCAATGCACCCGGAAGGACGCTCTCGCTCGTCTTTCAAGGAGCGATTACCTACAGCAGAAGCAGCAGAGGCACAAACTGCATGACGAGAAGGGACAACGTAGAACACGTCTCTGTCCTGGCGCATTTTCGTGTGCGATACTTCCCTCCGGGTCTTCGGGCCTTGCGAAGCTCTGTGTACTGCGAGCCCTGCTACTCGCAGCTGAGAAGGACCGTGGAGCTAGCGGCGAATTCGGAGAGCTCTTCGCTGCACTGCGCCGCTCGCAAGCGGCTTCGTTCTTCGCCTTCTGCCGTCCGGCGAGAGCTGAACTCCAGCGGTCAGTTGCAGCTCTGCCCAACAGCGTGTTCTCAGTTCTGCGGGCAAGCACGCCCTCTTGCCTTGGCCCCGAGTGCAAAGTCCCGAGCGAGCACTCGACTCAGTGCAATGCACCCGGAAGGACGCTCTCGCTCGTCTTTCAAGGAGCGATTCCTAACAGCAGAAGCAGCAGAGGCACAAACTGCATGACGAGAAGGGACAACGTAGAACACGTCTCTGTCCTGGCATATTTTCGTGTGCGAAACTTCCCTCCGGGTCTTCGGGCCTTGCGAAGCCCTGTGTACTGCGAGCGCTGCTACTCGCAGCTGAGAAGGACCGTGGAGCTAGCGGCGAATTCGGAGAGCTCTTCGCTGCACTGCGCCGCTCGCAAGCGGCTTCGTTCGTCGCCTTCTGCCGTCCGGCGAGAGCTGAACTCCAGCGGTCAGTTGCAGCTCTGCCCAACAGCGTGTTCTCAGTTCTGCGGGCAAGCACGCCCTCTTGCCTTGGCCCCGAGTGCAAAGTCCCGAGCGAGCACTCGACTCAGTGCAATGCACCCGGAAGGACGCTCTCGCTCGCCTTTCAAGGAGCGATTCCTAACAGCAGAAGCAGCAGAGGCACAAACTGCATGACGAGAAGGGACAACGTAGAACACGTCTCTGTCCTGGCACATTTTCGTGTGCGAAACTTCCCTCCGGGTCTTCGGGCCTTGCGAAGCCCTGTGTACTGCGAGCGCTGCTACTCGCAGCTGAGAAGGACCGTGGAGCTAGCGGCGAATTCGGAGAGCTCTTCGCTGCACTGCGCCGCTCGCAAGCGGCTTCGTTCTTCGCCTTCTGCCGTCCGGCGAGAGCTGAACTCCAGCGGTCAGTTGCAGCTCTGCCCAACAGCGTGTTCTCAGTTCTGCGGGCAAGCACGCCCTCTTGCCTTGGCCCCGAGTGCAAAGTCCCGAGCGAGCACTCGACTCAGTGCAATGCACCCGGAAGGACGCTCTCGCTCGTCTTTCAAGGAGCGATTACCTACAGCAGAAGCAGCAGAGGCACAAACTGCATGACGAGAAGGGACAACGTAGAACACGTCTCTGTCCTGGCGCATTTTCGTGTGCGATACTTCCCTCCGGGTCTTCGGGCCTTGCGAAGCTCTGTGTACTGCGAGCCCTGCTACTCGCAGCTGAGAAGGACCGTGGAGCTAGCGGCGAATTCGGAGAGCTCTTCGCTGCACTGCGCCGCTCGCAAGCGGCTTCGTTCTTCGCCTTCTGCCGTCCGGCGAGAGCTGAACTCCAGCGGTCAGTTGCAGCTCTGCCCAACAGCGTGTTCTCAGTTCTGCGGGCAAGCACGCCCTCTTGCCTTGGCCCCGAGTGCAAAGTCCCGAGCGAGCACTCGACTCAGTGCAATGCACCCGGAAGGACGCTCTCGCTCGTCTTTCAAGGAGCGATTCCTAACAGCAGAAGCAGCAGAGGCACAAACTGCATGACGAGAAGGGACAACGTAGAACACGTCTCTGTCCTGGCACATTTTCGTGTGCGAAACTTCCCTCCGGGTCTTCGGGCCTTGCGAAGCCCTGTGTACTGCGAGCGCTGCTACTCGCAGCTGAGAAGGACCGTGGAGCTAGCGGCGAATTCGGAGAGCTCTTCGCTGCACTGCGCCGCTCGCAAGCGGCTTCGTTCGTCGCCTTCTGCCGTCCGGCGAGAGCTGAACTCCAGCGGTCAGTTGCAGCTCTGCCCAACAGCGTGTTCTCAGTTCTGCGGGCAAGCACGCCCTCTTGCCTTGGCCCCGAGTGCAAAGTCCCGAGCGAGCACTCGACTCAGTGCAATGCACCCGGAAGGACGCTCTCGCTCGCCTTTCAAGGAGCGATTCCTAACAGCAGAAGCAGCAGAGGCACAAACTGCATGACGAGAAGGGACAACGTAGAACACGTCTCTGTCCTGGCACATTTTCGTGTGCGAAACTTCCCTCCGGGTCTTCGGGCCTTGCGAAGCCCTGTGTACTGCGAGCGCTGCTACTCGCAGCTGAGAAGGACCGTGGAGCTAGCGGCGAATTCGGAGAGCTCTTCGCTGCACTGCGCCGCTCGCAAGCGGCTTCGTTCTTCGCCTTCTGCCGTCCGGCGAGAGCTGAACTCCAGCGGTCAGTTGCAGCTCTGCCCAACAGCGTGTTCTCAGTTCTGCGGGCAAGCACGCCCTCTTGCCTTGGCCCCGAGAGCAAAGCCCCGAGCGAGCACTCGACTCAGTGCAATGCACCCGGAAGGACGCTCTCGCTCGCCTTTCAAGGAGCGATTCCTAACAGCAGAAGCAGAAGAGGCACAAACTGCATGACGAGAAGGGACAACGTAGAACACGTCTCTGTCCTGGCACATTTCCGTGTGCGAAACTTCCCTCCGGGTCTTCGGGCCTTGCGAAGCCCTGTGTACTGCGAGAGCAGCTACTCGCAGCTGAGAAGGACCGTGGAGCTAGCGGCGAATTCGGAGAGCTCTTCGCTGCACTGCGCCGCTCGCAAGCGGCTTCGTTCTTCGCCTTCTGCCGTCCGGCGAGAGCTGAACTCCAGCGGTCAGTTGCAGCTCTGCCCAACAGCGTGTTCTCAGTTCTGCGAGCAAGCACGCCCTGTTGCCTTGGCCCCGAGAGCAAAGCCCCGAGCGAGCACTCGACTCAGTGCAATGCACCCGGAAGGACGCTCTCGCTCGCCTTTCAAGGAGCGATTCCTAACAGCAGAAGCAGCAGAGGCACAAACTGCATGACGAGAAGGGACAACGTAGAACACGTCTCTGTCCTGGCACATTTTCGTGTGCGATACTTCCCTCCGGGTCTTCGGGCCTTGCGAAGCCCTGTGTACTGCGAGCGCTGCTACTCGCAGCTGAGAAGGACCGTGGAGCTAGCGGCGAATTCGGAGAGCTCTTCGCTGCACTGCGCCGCTCGCAAGCGGCTTCGTTCTTCGCCTTCTGCCGTCCGGCGAGAGCTGAACTCCAGCGGTCAGTTGCAGCTCTGCCCAACAGCGTGTTCTCAGTTCTGCGGGCAAGCACGCCCTCTTGCCTTGGCCCCGAGAGCAAAGCCCCGAGCGAGCACTCGACTCAGTGCAATGCACCCGGAAGGACGCTCTCGCTCGTCTTTCAAGGAGCGATTCCTAACAGCAGAAGCAGCAGAGGCACAAACTGCATGACGAGAAGGGACAACGTAGAACACGTCTCTGTCCTGGCGCATTTTCGTGTGCGATACTTCCCTCCGGGTCTTCGGGCCTTGCGAAGCTCTGTGTACTGCGAGCGCTGCTACTCGCAGCTGAGAAGGACCGTGGAGCTAGCGGCGAATTCGGAGAGCTCTTCGCTGCACTGCGCCGCTCGCAAGCGGCTTCGTTCTTCGCCTTCTGCCGTCCGGCGAGAGCTGAACTCCAGCGGTCAGTTGCAGCTCTGCCCAACAGCGTGTTCTCAGTTCTGCGGGCAAGCACGCCCTCTTGCCTTGGCCCCGAGTGCAAAGTCCCGAGCGAGCACTCGACTCAGTGCAATGCACCCGGAAGGACGCTCTCGCTCGTCTTTCAAGGAGCGATTACCTACAGCAGAAGCAGCAGAGGCACAAACTGCATGACGAGAAGGGACAACGTAGAACACGTCTCTGTCCTGGCACATTTTCGTGTGCGATACTTCCCTCCGGGTCTTCGGGCCTTGCGAAGCTCTGTGTACTGCGAGCCCTGCTACTCGCAGCTGAGAAGGACCGTGGAGCTAGCGGCGAATTCGGAGAGCTCTTCGCTGCACTGCGCCGCTCGCAAGCGGCTTCGTTCTTCGCCTTCTGCCGTCCGGCGAGAGCTGAACTCCAGCGGTCAGTTGCAGCTCTGCCCAACAGCGTGTTCTCAGTTCTGCGGGCAAGCACGCCCTCTTGCCTTGGCCCCGAGTGCAAAGTCCCGAGCGAGCACTCGACTCAGTGCAATGCACCCGGAAGGACGCTCTCGCTCGTCTTTCAAGGAGCGATTACCTACAGCAGAAGCAGCAGAGGCACAAACTGCATGACGAGAAGGGACAACGTAGAACACGTCTCTGTCCTGGCGCATTTTCGTGTGCGATACTTCCCTCCGGGTCTTCGGGCCTTGCGAAGCTCTGTGTACTGCGAGCCCTGCTACTCGCAGCTGAGAAGGACCGTGGAGCTAGCGGCGAATTCGGAGAGCTCTTCGCTGCACTGCGCCGCTCGCAAGCGGCTTCGTTCTTCGCCTTCTGCCGTCCGGCGAGAGCTGAACTCCAGCGGTCAGTTGCAGCTCTGCCCAACAGCGTGTTCTCAGTTCTGCGGGCAAGCACGCCCTCTTGCCTTGGCCCCGAGTGCAAAGTCCCGAGCGAGCACTCGACTCAGTGCAATGCACCCGGAAGGACGCTCTCGCTCGTCTTTCAAGGAGCGATTCCTAACAGCAGAAGCAGCAGAGGCACAAACTGCATGACGAGAAGGGACAACGTAGAACACGTCTCTGTCCTGGCACATTTTCGTGTGCGAAACTTCCCTCCGGGTCTTCGGGCCTTGCGAAGCCCTGTGTACTGCGAGCGCTGCTACTCGCAGCTGAGAAGGACCGTGGAGCTAGCGGCGAATTCGGAGAGCTCTTCGCTGCACTGCGCCGCTCGCAAGCGGCTTCGTTCTTCGCCTTCTGCCGTCCGGCGAGAGCTGAACTCCAGCGGTCAGTTGCAGCTCTGCCCAACAGCGTGTTCTCAGTTCTGCGGGCAAGCACGCCCTCTTGCCTTGGCCCCGAGTGCAAAGTCCCGAGCGAGCACTCGACTCAGTGCAATGCACCCGGAAGGACGCTCTCGCTCGTCTTTCAAGGAGCGATTCCTAACAGCAGAAGCAGCAGAGGCACAAACTGCATGACGAGAAGGGACAACGTAGAACACGTCTCTGTCCTGGCGCATTTTCGTGTGCGATACTTCCCTCCGGGTCTTCGGGCCTTGCGAAGCTCTGTGTACTGCGAGCGCTGCTACTCGCAGCTGAGAAGGACCGTGGAGCTAGCGGCGAATTCGGAGAGCTCTTCGCTGCACTGCGCCGCTCGCAAGCGGCTTCGTTCTTCGCCTTCTGCCGTCCGGCGAGAGCTGAACTCCAGCGGTCAGTTGCAGCTCTGCCCAACAGCGTGTTCTCAGTTCTGCGGGCAAGCACGCCCTCTTGCCTTGGCCCCGAGTGCAAAGTCCCGAGCGAGCACTCGACTCAGTGCAATGCACCCGGAAGGACGCTCTCGCTCGTCTTTCAAGGAGCGATTACCTACAGCAGAAGCAGCAGAGGCACAAACTGCATGACGAGAAGGGACAACGTAGAACACGTCTCTGTCCTGGCACATTTTCGTGTGCGATACTTCCCTCCGGGTCTTCGGGCCTTGCGAAGCTCTGTGTACTGCGAGCCCTGCTACTCGCAGCTGAGAAGGACCGTGGAGCTAGCGGCGAATTCGGAGAGCTCTTCGCTGCACTGCGCCGCTCGCAAGCGGCTTCGTTCTTCGCCTTCTGCCGTCCGGCGAGAGCTGAACTCCAGCGGTCAGTTGCAGCTCTGCCCAACAGCGTGTTCTCAGTTCTGCGGGCAAGCACGCCCTCTTGCCTTGGCCCCGAGTGCAAAGTCCCGAGCGAGCACTCGACTCAGTGCAATGCACCCGGAAGGACGCTCTCGCTCGTCTTTCAGGGAGCGATTCCTAACAGCAGAAGCAGCAGAGGCACAAACTGCATGACGAGAAGGGACAACGTAGAACACGTCTCTGTCCTGGCGCATTTTCGTGTGCGATACTTCCCTCCGGGTCTTCGGGCCTTGCGAAGCTCTGTGTACTGCGAGCCCTGCTACTCGCAGCTGAGAAGGACCGTGGAGCTAGCGGCGAATTCGGAGAGCTCTTCGCTGCACTGCGCCGCTCGCAAGCGGCTTCGTTCTTCGCCTTCTGCCGTCCGGCGAGAGCTGAACTCCAGCGGTCAGTTGCAGCTCTGCCCAACAGCGTGTTCTCAGTTCTGCGGGCAAGCACGCCCTCTTGCCTTGGCCCCGAGAGCAAAGTCCCGAGCGAGCACTCGACTCAGTGCAATGCACCCGGAAGGACGCTCTCGCTCGCCTTTCAAGGAGCGATTCCTAACAGCAGAAGCAGCAGAGGCACAAACTGCATGACGAGAAGGGACAACGTAGAACACGTCTCTGTCCTGGCACATTTCCGTGTGCGAAACTTCCCTCCGGGTCTTCGGGCCTTGCGAAGCCCTGTGTACTGCGAGCGCTGCTACTCGCAGCTGAGAAGGACCGTGGAGCTAGCGGCGAATTCGGAGAGCTCTTCGCTGCACTGCGCCGCTCGCAAGCGGCTTCGTTCTTCGCCTTCTGCCGTCCGGCGAGAGCTGAACTCCAGCGGTCAGTTGCAGCTCTGCCCAACAGCGTGTTCTCAGTTCTGCGGGCAAGCACGCCCTCTTGCCTTGGCCCCGAGTGCAAAGTCCCGAGCGAGCACTCGACTCAGTGCAATGCACCCGGAAGGACGCTCTCGCTCGTCTTTCAAGGAGCGATTCCTAACAGCAGAAGCAGCAGAGGCACAAACTGCATGACGAGAAGGGACAACGTAGAACACGTCTCTGTCCTGGCACATTTCCGTGTGCGAAACTTCCCTCCGGGTCTTCGGGCCTTGCGAAGCCCTGTGTACTGCGAGCGCTGCTACTCGCAGCTGAGAAGGACCGTGGAGCTAGCGGCGAATTCGGAGAGCTCTTCGCTGCACTGCGCCGCTCGCAAGCGGCTTCGTTCGTCGCCTTCTGCCGTCCGGCGAGAGCTGAACTCCAGCGGTCAGTTGCAGCTCTGCCCAACAGCGTGTTCTCAGTTCTGCGGGCAAGCACGCCCTCTTGCCTTGGCCCCGAGTGCAAAGTCCCGAGCGAGCACTCGACTCAGTGCAATGCACCCGGAAGGACGCTCTCGCTCGCCTTTCAAGGAGCGATTCCTAACAGCAGAAGCAGCAGAGGCACAAACTGCATGACGAGAAGGGACAACGTAGAACACGTCTCTGTCCTGGCACATTTCCGTGTGCGAAACTTCCCTCCGGGTCTTCGGGCCTTGCGAAGCCCTGTGTACTGCGAGCGCTGCTACTCGCAGCTGAGAAGGACCGTGGAGCTAGCGGCGAATTCGGAGAGCTCTTCGCTGCACTGCGCCGCTCGCAAGCGGCTTCGTTCTTCGCCTTCTGCCGTCCGGCGAGAGCTGAACTCCAGCGGTCAGTTGCAGCTCTGCCCAACAGCGTGTTCTCAGTTCTGCGGGCAAGCACGCCCTCTTGCCTTGGCCCCGAGAGCAAAGCCCCGAGCGAGCACTCGACTCAGTGCAATGCACCCGGAAGGACGCTCTCGCTCGCCTTTCAAGGAGCGATTCCTAACAGCAGAAGCAGAAGAGGCACAAACTGCATGACGAGAAGGGACAACGTAGAACACGTCTCTGTCCTGGCACATTTCCGTGTGCGAAACTTCCCTCCGGGTCTTCGGGCCTTGCGAAGCCCTGTGTACTGCGAGCGCTGCTACTCGCAGCTGAGAAGGACCGTGGAGCTAGCGGCGAATTCGGAGAGCTCTTCGCTGCACTGCGCCGCTCGCAAGCGGCTTCGTTCTTCGCCTTCTGCCGTCCGGCGAGAGCTGAACTCCAGCGGTCAGTTGCAGCTCTGCCCAACAGCGTGTTCTCAGTTCTGCGGGCAAGCACGCCCTCTTGCCTTGGCCCCGAGAGCAAAGCCCCGAGCGAGCACTCGACTCAGTGCAATGCACCCGGAAGGACGCTCTCGCTCGCCTTTCAAGGAGCGATTCCTAACAGCAGAAGCAGCAGAGGCACAAACTGCATGACGAGAAGGGACAACGTAGAACACGTCTCTGTCCTGGCACATTTTCGTGTGCCATACTTCCCTCCGGGTCTTCGGGCCTTGCGAAGCCCTGTGTACTGCGAGCGCTGCTACTCGCAGCTGAGAAGGACCGTGGAGCTAGCGGCGAATTCGGAGAGCTCTTCGCTGCACTGCGCCGCTCGCAAGCGGCTTCGTTCTTCGCCTTCTGCCGTCCGGCGAGAGCTGAACTCCAGCGGTCAGTTGCAGCTCTGCCCAACAGCGTGTTCTCAGTTCTGCGGGCAAGCACGCCCTCTTGCCTTGGCCCCGAGAGCAAAGCCCCGAGCGAGCACTCGACTCAGTGCAATGCACCCGGAAGGACGCTCTCGCTCGCCTTTCAAGGAGCGATTCCTAACAGCAGAAGCAGCAGAGGCACAAACTGCATGACGAGAAGGGACAACGTAGAACACGTCTCTGTCCTGGCGCATTTTCGTGTGCGATACTTCCCTCCGGGTCTTCGGGCCTTGCGAAGCTCTGTGTACTGCGAGCGCTGCTACTCGCAGCTGAGAAGGACCGTGGAGCTAGCGGCGAATTCGGAGAGCTCTTCGCTGCACTGCGCCGCTCGCAAGCGGCTTCGTTCTTCGCCTTCTGCCGTCCGGCGAGAGCTGAACTCCAGCGGTCAGTTGCAGCTCTGCCCAACAGCGTGTTCTCAGTTCTGCGGGCAAGCACGCCCTCTTGCCTTGGCCCCGAGTGCAAAGTCCCGAGCGAGCACTCGACTCAGTGCAATGCACCCGGAAGGACGCTCTCGCTCGTCTTTCAAGGAGCGATTACCTACAGCAGAAGCAGCAGAGGCACAAACTGCATGACGAGAAGGGACAACGTAGAACACGTCTCTGTCCTGGCGCATTTTCGTGTGCGATACTTCCCTCCGGGTCTTCGGGCCTTGCGAAGCTCTGTGTACTGCGAGCCCTGCTACGCGCAGCTGAGAAGGACCGTGGAGCTAGCGGCGAATTCGGAGAGCTCTTCGCTGCACTGCGCCGCTCGCAAGCGGCTTCGTTCTTCGCCTTCTGCCGTCCGGCGAGAGCTGAACTCCAGCGGTCAGTTGCAGCTCTGCCCAACAGCGTGTTCTCAGTTCTGCGGGCAAGCACGCCCTCTTGCCTTGGCCCCGAGTGCAAAGTCCCGAGCGAGCACTCGACTCAGTGCAATGCACCCGGAAGGACGCTCTCGCTCGCCTTTCAAGGAGCGATTCCTAACAGCAGAAGCAGCAGAGGCACAAACTGCATGACGAGAAGGGACAACGTAGAACACGTCTCTGTCCTGGCACATTTCCGTGTGCGAAACTTCCCTCCGGGTCTTCGGGCCTTGCGAAGCCCTGTGTACTGCGAGCGCTGCTACTCGCAGCTGAGAAGGACCGTGGAGCTAGCGGCGAATTCGGAGAGCTCTTCGCTGCACTGCGCCGCTCGCAAGCGGCTTCGTTCTTCGCCTTCTGCCGTCCGGCGAGAGCTGAACTCCAGCGGTCAGTTGCAGCTCTGCCCAACAGCGTGTTCTCAGTTCTGCGGGCAAGCACGCCCTCTTGCCTTGGCCCCGAGAGCAAAGTCCCGAGCGAGCACTCGACTCAGTGCAATGCACCCGGAAGGACGCTCTCGCTCGTCTTTCAGGGAGCGATTCCTAACAGCAGAAGCAGCAGAGGCACAAACTGCATGACGAGAAGGGACAACGTAGAACACGTCTCTGTCCTGGCACATTTTCGTGTGCGAAACTTCCCTCCGGGTCTTCGGGCCTTGCGAAGCCCTGTGTACTGCGAGCGCTGCTACTCGCAGCTGAGAAGGACCGTGGAGCTAGCGGCGAATTCGGAGAGCTCTTCGCTGCACTGCGCCGCTCGCAAGCGGCTTCGTTCGTCGCCTTCTGCCGTCCGGCGAGAGCTGAACTCCAGCGGTCAGTTGCAGCTCTGCCCAACAGCGTGTTCTCAGTTCTGCGGGCAAGCACGCCCTCTTGCCTTGGCCCCGAGTGCAAAGTCCCGAGCGAGCACTCGACTCAGTGCAATGCACCCGGAAGGACGCTCTCGCTCGCCTTTCAAGGAGCGATTCCTAACAGCAGAAGCAGCAGAGGCACAAACTGCATGACGAGAAGGGACAACGTAGAACACGTCTCTGTCCTGGCACATTTTCGTGTGCGAAACTTCCCTCCGGGTCTTCGGGCCTTGCGAAGCCCTGTGTACTGCGAGCGCTGCTACTCGCAGCTGAGAAGGACCGTGGAGCTAGCGGCGAATTCGGAGAGCTCTTCGCTGCACTGCGCCGCTCGCAAGCGGCTTCGTTCTTCGCCTTCTGCCGTCCGGCGAGAGCTGAACTCCAGCGGTCAGTTGCAGCTCTGCCCAACAGCGTGTTCTCAGTTCTGCGGGCAAGCACGCCCTCTTGCCTTGGCCCCGAGAGCAAAGCCCCGAGCGAGCACTCGACTCAGTGCAATGCACCCGGAAGGACGCTCTCGCTCGCCTTTCAAGGAGCGATTCCTAACAGCAGAAGCAGAAGAGGCACAAACTGCATGACGAGAAGGGACAACGTAGAACACGTCTCTGTCCTGGCACATTTCCGTGTGCGAAACTTCCCTCCGGGTCTTCGGGCCTTGCGAAGCCCTGTGTACTGCGAGCGCTGCTACTCGCAGCTGAGAAGGACCGTGGAGCTAGCGGCGAATTCGGAGAGCTCTTCGCTGCACTGCGCCGCTCGCAAGCGGCTTCGTTCTTCGCCTTCTGCCGTCCGGCGAGAGCTGAACTCCAGCGGTCAGTTGCAGCTCTGCCCAACAGCGTGTTCTCAGTTCTGCGGGCAAGCACGCCCTCTTGCCTTGGCCCCGAGAGCAAAGCCCCGAGCGAGCACTCGACTCAGTGCAATGCACCCGGAAGGACGCTCTCGCTCGCCTTTCAAGGAGCGATTCCTAACAGCAGAAGCAGCAGAGGCACAAACTGCATGACGAGAAGGGACAACGTAGAACACGTCTCTGTCCTGGCACATTTTCGTGTGCCATACTTCCCTCCGGGTCTTCGGGCCTTGCGAAGCCCTGTGTACTGCGAGCGCTGCTACTCGCAGCTGAGAAGGACCGTGGAGCTAGCGGCGAATTCGGAGAGCTCTTCGCTGCACTGCGCCGCTCGCAAGCGGCTTCGTTCTTCGCCTTCTGCCGTCCGGCGAGAGCTGAACTCCAGCGGTCAGTTGCAGCTCTGCCCAACAGCGTGTTCTCAGTTCTGCGGGCAAGCACGCCCTCTTGCCTTGGCCCCGAGAGCAAAGCCCCGAGCGAGCACTCGACTCAGTGCAATGCACCCGGAAGGACGCTCTCGCTCGTCTTTCAAGGAGCGATTCCTAACAGCAGAAGCAGCAGAGGCACAAACTGCATGACGAGAAGGGACAACGTAGAACACGTCTCTGTCCTGGCGCATTTTCGTGTGCGATACTTCCCTCCGGGTCTTCGGGCCTTGCGAAGCTCTGTGTACTGCGAGCGCTGCTACTCGCAGCTGAGAAGGACCGTGGAGCTAGCGGCGAATTCGGAGAGCTCTTCGCTGCACTGCGCCGCTCGCAAGCGGCTTCGTTCTTCGCCTTCTGCCGTCCGGCGAGAGCTGAACTCCAGCGGTCAGTTGCAGCTCTGCCCAACAGCGTGTTCTCAGTTCTGCGGGCAAGCACGCCCTCTTGCCTTGGCCCCGAGTGCAAAGTCCCGAGCGAGCACTCGACTCAGTGCAATGCACCCGGAAGGACGCTCTCGCTCGTCTTTCAAGGAGCGATTACCTACAGCAGAAGCAGCAGAGGCACAAACTGCATGACGAGAAGGGACAACGTAGAACACGTCTCTGTCCTGGCGCATTTTCGTGTGCGATACTTCCCTCCGGGTCTTCGGGCCTTGCGAAGCTCTGTGTACTGCGAGCCCTGCTACGCGCAGCTGAGAAGGACCGTGGAGCTAGCGGCGAATTCGGAGAGCTCTTCGCTGCACTGCGCCGCTCGCAAGCGGCTTCGTTCTTCGCCTTCTGCCGTCCGGCGAGAGCTGAACTCCAGCGGTCAGTTGCAGCTCTGCCCAACAGCGTGTTCTCAGTTCTGCGGGCAAGCACGCCCTCTTGCCTTGGCCCCGAGTGCAAAGTCCCGAGCGAGCACTCGACTCAGTGCAATGCACCCGGAAGGACGCTCTCGCTCGCCTTTCAAGGAGCGATTCCTAACAGCAGAAGCAGCAGAGGCACAAACTGCATGACGAGAAGGGACAACGTAGAACACGTCTCTGTCCTGGCACATTTCCGTGTGCGAAACTTCCCTCCGGGTCTTCGGGCCTTGCGAAGCCCTGTGTACTGCGAGCGCTGCTACTCGCAGCTGAGAAGGACCGTGGAGCTAGCGGCGAATTCGGAGAGCTCTTCGCTGCACTGCGCCGCTCGCAAGCGGCTTCGTTCTTCGCCTTCTGCCGTCCGGCGAGAGCTGAACTCCAGCGGTCAGTTGCAGCTCTGCCCAACAGCGTGTTCTCAGTTCTGCGGGCAAGCACGCCCTCTTGCCTTGGCCCCGAGAGCAAAGTCCCGAGCGAGCACTCGACTCAGTGCAATGCACCCGGAAGGACGCTCTCGCTCGTCTTTCAAGGAGCGATTCCTAACAGCAGAAGCAGCAGAGGCACAAACTGCATGACGAGAAGGGACAACGTAGAACACGTCTCTGTCCTGGCACATTTTCGTGTGCGAAACTTCCCTCCGGGTCTTCGGGCCTTGCGAAGCCCTGTGTACTGCGAGCGCTGCTACTCGCAGCTGAGAAGGACCGTGGAGCTAGCGGCGAATTCGGAGAGCTCTTCGCTGCACTGCGCCGCTCGCAAGCGGCTTCGTTCGTCGCCTTCTGCCGTCCGGCGAGAGCTGAACTCCAGCGGTCAGTTGCAGCTCTGCCCAACAGCGTGTTCTCAGTTCTGCGGGCAAGCACGCCCTCTTGCCTTGGCCCCGAGTGCAAAGTCCCGAGCGAGCACTCGACTCAGTGCAATGCACCCGGAAGGACGCTCTCGCTCGCCTTTCAAGGAGCGATTCCTAACAGCAGAAGCAGCAGAGGCACAAACTGCATGACGAGAAGGGACAACGTAGAACACGTCTCTGTCCTGGCACATTTTCGTGTGCGAAACTTCCCTCCGGGTCTTCGGGCCTTGCGAAGCCCTGTGTACTGCGAGCGCTGCTACTCGCAGCTGAGAAGGACCGTGGAGCTAGCGGCGAATTCGGAGAGCTCTTCGCTGCACTGCGCCGCTCGCAAGCGGCTTCGTTCTTCGCCTTCTGCCGTCCGGCGAGAGCTGAACTCCAGCGGTCAGTTGCAGCTCTGCCCAACAGCGTGTTCTCAGTTCTGCGGGCAAGCACGCCCTCTTGCCTTGGCCCCGAGAGCAAAGCCCCGAGCGAGCACTCGACTCAGTGCAATGCACCCGGAAGGACGCTCTCGCTCGCCTTTCAAGGAGCGATTCCTAACAGCAGAAGCAGAAGAGGCACAAACTGCATGACGAGAAGGGACAACGTAGAACACGTCTCTGTCCTGGCACATTTCCGTGTGCGAAACTTCCCTCCGGGTCTTCGGGCCTTGCGAAGCCCTGTGTACTGCGAGCGCTGCTACTCGCAGCTGAGAAGGACCGTGGAGCTAGCGGCGAATTCGGAGAGCTCTTCGCTGCACTGCGCCGCTCGCAAGCGGCTTCGTTCTTCGCCTTCTGCCGTCCGGCGAGAGCTGAACTCCAGCGGTCAGTTGCAGCTCTGCCCAACAGCGTGTTCTCAGTTCTGCGGGCAAGCACGCCCTCTTGCCTTGGCCCCGAGAGCAAAGCCCCGAGCGAGCACTCGACTCAGTGCAATGCACCCGGAAGGACGCTCTCGCTCGCCTTTCAAGGAGCGATTCCTAACAGCAGAAGCAGCAGAGGCACAAACTGCATGACGAGAAGGGACAACGTAGAACACGTCTCTGTCCTGGCACATTTTCGTGTGCCATACTTCCCTCCGGGTCTTCGGGCCTTGCGAAGCCCTGTGTACTGCGAGCGCTGCTACTCGCAGCTGAGAAGGACCGTGGAGCTAGCGGCGAATTCGGAGAGCTCTTCGCTGCACTGCGCCGCTCGCAAGCGGCTTCGTTCTTCGCCTTCTGCCGTCCGGCGAGAGCTGAACTCCAGCGGTCAGTTGCAGCTCTGCCCAACAGCGTGTTCTCAGTTCTGCGGGCAAGCACGCCCTCTTGCCTTGGCCCCGAGAGCAAAGCCCCGAGCGAGCACTCGACTCAGTGCAATGCACCCGGAAGGACGCTCTCGCTCGTCTTTCAAGGAGCGATTCCTAACAGCAGAAGCAGCAGAGGCACAAACTGCATGACGAGAAGGGACAACGTAGAACACGTCTCTGTCCTGGCGCATTTTCGTGTGCGATACTTCCCTCCGGGTCTTCGGGCCTTGCGAAGCTCTGTGTACTGCGAGCGCTGCTACTCGCAGCTGAGAAGGACCGTGGAGCTAGCGGCGAATTCGGAGAGCTCTTCGCTGCACTGCGCCGCTCGCAAGCGGCTTCGTTCTTCGCCTTCTGCCGTCCGGCGAGAGCTGAACTCCAGCGGTCAGTTGCAGCTCTGCCCAACAGCGTGTTCTCAGTTCTGCGGGCAAGCACGCCCTCTTGCCTTGGCCCCGAGTGCAAAGTCCCGAGCGAGCACTCGACTCAGTGCAATGCACCCGGAAGGACGCTCTCGCTCGTCTTTCAAGGAGCGATTACCTACAGCAGAAGCAGCAGAGGCACAAAC
Organism: Sturnus vulgaris; assembly: GCF_052056855.1. Classification (NCBI taxonomy): domain Eukaryota; kingdom Metazoa; phylum Chordata; class Aves; order Passeriformes; family Sturnidae; genus Sturnus; species Sturnus vulgaris. The sequence goes on from NW_028276399.1 coordinate 137,566, forward strand.
TGCATGACGAGAAGGGACAACGTAGAACACGTCTCTGTCCTGGCGCATTTTCGTGTGCGATACTTCCCTCCGGGTCTTCGGGCCTTGCGAAGCTCTGTGTACTGCGAGCCCTGCTACGCGCAGCTGAGAAGGACCGTGGAGCTAGCGGCGAATTCGGAGAGCTCTTCGCTGCACTGCGCCGCTCGCAAGCGGCTTCGTTCTTCGCCTTCTGCCGTCCGGCGAGAGCTGAACTCCAGCGGTCAGTTGCAGCTCTGCCCAACAGCGTGTTCTCAGTTCTGCGGGCAAGCACGCCCTCTTGCCTTGGCCCCGAGTGCAAAGTCCCGAGCGAGCACTCGACTCAGTGCAATGCACCCGGAAGGACGCTCTCGCTCGTCTTTCAAGGAGCGATTCCTAACAGCAGAAGCAGCAGAGGCACAAACTGCATGACGAGAAGGGACAACGTAGAACACGTCTCTGTCCTGGCACATTTTCGTGTGCGAAACTTCCCTCCGGGTCATCGGGCCTTGCGAAGCCCTGTGTACTGCGAGCGCTGCTACTCGCAGCTGAGAAGGACCGTGGAGCTAGCGGCGAATTCGGAGAGCTCTTCGCTGCACTGCGCCGCTCGCAAGCGGCTTCGTTCTTCGCCTTCTGCCGTCCGGCGAGAGCTGAACTCCAGCGGTCAGTTGCAGCTCTGCCCAACAGCGTGTTCTCAGTTCTGCGAGCAAGCACGCCCTCTTGCCTTGGCCCCGAGAGCAAAGCCCCGAGCGAGCACTCGACTCAGTGCAATGCACCCGGAAGGACGCTCTCGCTCGCCTTTCAAGGAGCGATTCCTAACAGCAGAAGCAGCAGAGGCACAAACTGCATGACGAGAAGGGACAACGTAGAACACGTCTCTGTCCTGGCACATTTTCGTGTGCGATACTTCCCTCCGGGTCTTCGGGCCTTGCGAAGCCCTGTGTACTGCGAGCGCTGCTACTCGCAGCTGAGAAGGACCGTGGAGCTAGCGGCGAATTCGGAGAGCTCTTCGCTGCACTGCGCCGCTCGCAAGCGGCTTCGTTCTTCGCCTTCTGCCGTCCGGCGAGAGCTGAACTCCAGCGGTCAGTTGCAGCTCTGCCCAACAGCGTGTTCTCAGTTCTGCGGGCAAGCACGCCCTCTTGCCTTGGCCCCGAGAGCAAAGTCCCGAGCGAGCACTCGACTCAGTGCAATGCACCCGGAAGGACGCTCTCGCTCGCCTTTCAAGGAGCGATTCCTAACAGCAGAAGCAGCAGAGGCACAAACTGCATGACGAGAAGGGACAACGTAGAACACGTCTCTGTCCTGGCACATTTTCGTGTGCGATACTTCCCTCCGGGTCTTCGGGCCTTGCGAAGCCCTGTGTACTGCGAGCGCTGCTACTCGCAGCTGAGAAGGACCGTGGAGCTAGCGGCGAATTCGGAGAGCTCTTCGCTGCACTGCGCCGCTCGCAAGCGGCTTCGTTCTTCGCCTTCTGCCGTCCGGCGAGAGCTGAACTCCAGCGGTCAGTTGCAGCTCTGCCCAACAGCGTGTTCTCAGTTCTGCGGGCAAGCACGCCCTCTTGCCTTGGCCCCGAGAGCAAAGTCCCGAGCGAGCACTCGACTCAGTGCAATGCACCCGGAAGGACGCTCTCGCTCGTCTTTCAAGGAGCGATTCCTAACAGCAGAAGCAGCAGAGGCACAAACTGCATGACGAGAAGGGACAACGTAGAACACGTCTCTGTCCTGGCGCATTTTCGTGTGCGATACTTCCCTCCGGGTCTTCGGGCCTTGCGAAGCTCTGTGTACTGCGAGCGCTGCTACTCGCAGCTGAGAAGGACCGTGGAGCTAGCGGCGAATTCGGAGAGCTCTTCGCTGCACTGCGCCGCTCGCAAGCGGCTTCGTTCTTCGCCTTCTGCCGTCCGGCGAGAGCTGAACTCCAGCGGTCAGTTGCAGCTCTGCCCAACAGCGTGTTCTCAGTTCTGCGGGCAAGCACGCCCTCTTGCCTTGGCCCCGAGTGCAAAGTCCCGAGCGAGCACTCGACTCAGTGCAATGCACCCGGAAGGACGCTCTCGCTCGTCTTTCAAGGAGCGATTACCTACAGCAGAAGCAGCAGAGGCACAAACTGCATGACGAGAAGGGACAACGTAGAACACGTCTCTGTCCTGGCGCATTTTCGTGTGCGATACTTCCCTCCGGGTCTTCGGGCCTTGCGAAGCTCTGTGTACTGCGAGCGCTGCTACTCGCAGCTGAGAAGGACCGTGGAGCTAGCGGCGAATTCGGAGAGCTCTTCGCTGCACTGCGCCGCTCGCAAGCGGCTTCGTTCTTCGCCTTCTGCCGTCCGGCGAGAGCTGAACTCCAGCGGTCAGTTGCAGCTCTGCCCAACAGCGTGTTCTCAGTTCTGCGGGCAAGCACGCCCTCTTGCCTTGGCCCCGAGTGCAAAGTCCCGAGCGAGCACTCGACTCAGTGCAATGCACCCGGAAGGACGCTCTCGCTCGCCTTTCAAGGAGCGATTCCTAACAGCAGAAGCAGCAGAGGCACAAACTGCATGACGAGAAGGGACAACGTAGAACACGTCTCTGTCCTGGCGCATTTTCGTGTGCCATACTTCCCTCCGGGTCTTCGGTCGTTGCGAAGCTCTGTGTACTGCGAGCGCTGCTACTCGCAGCTGAGAAGGACCGTGGAGCTAGCGGCGAATTCGGAGAGCTCTTCGCTGCACTGCGCCGCTCGCAAGCGGCTTCGTTCTTCGCCTTCTGCCGTCCGGCGAGAGCTGAACTCCAGCGGTCAGTTGCAGCTCTGCCCAACAGCGTGTTCTCAGTTCTGCGGGCAAGCACGCCCTCTTGCCTTGGCCCCGAGTGCAAAGTCCCGAGCGAGCACTCGACTCAGTGCAATGCACCCGGAAGGACGCTCTCGCTCGTCTTTCAAGGAGCGATTCCTAACAGCAGAAGCAGCAGAGGCACAAACTGCATGACGAGAAGGGACAACGTAGAACACGTCTCTGTCCTGGCACATTTTCGTGTGCGAAACTTCCCTCCGGGTCATCGGGCCTTGCGAAGCCCTGTGTACTGCGAGCGCTGCTACTCGCAGCTGAGAAGGACCGTGGAGCTAGCGGCGAATTCGGAGAGCTCTTCGCTGCACTGCGCCGCTCGCAAGCGGCTTCGTTCTTCGCCTTCTGCCGTCCGGCGAGAGCTGAACTCCAGCGGTCAGTTGCAGCTCTGCCCAACAGCGTGTTCTCAGTTCTGCGAGCAAGCACGCCCTCTTGCCTTGGCCCCGAGAGCAAAGCCCCGAGCGAGCACTCGACTCAGTGCAATGCACCCGGAAGGACGCTCTCGCTCGCCTTTCAAGGAGCGATTCCTAACAGCAGAAGCAGCAGAGGCACAAACTGCATGACGAGAAGGGACAACGTAGAACACGTCTCTGTCCTGGCACATTTTCGTGTGCGATACTTCCCTCCGGGTCTTCGGGCCTTGCGAAGCCCTGTGTACTGCGAGCGCTGCTACTCGCAGCTGAGAAGGACCGTGGAGCTAGCGGCGAATTCGGAGAGCTCTTCGCTGCACTGCGCCGCTCGCAAGCGGCTTCGTTCTTCGCCTTCTGCCGTCCGGCGAGAGCTGAACTCCAGCGGTCAGTTGCAGCTCTGCCCAACAGCGTGTTCTCAGTTCTGCGGGCAAGCACGCCCTCTTGCCTTGGCCCCGAGAGCAAAGTCCCGAGCGAGCACTCGACTCAGTGCAATGCACCCGGAAGGACGCTCTCGCTCGCCTTTCAAGGAGCGATTCCTAACAGCAGAAGCAGCAGAGGCACAAACTGCATGACGAGAAGGGACAACGTAGAACACGTCTCTGTCCTGGCACATTTTCGTGTGCGATACTTCCCTCCGGGTCTTCGGGCCTTGCGAAGCCCTGTGTACTGCGAGCGCTGCTACTCGCAGCTGAGAAGGACCGTGGAGCTAGCGGCGAATTCGGAGAGCTCTTCGCTGCACTGCGCCGCTCGCAAGCGGCTTCGTTCTTCGCCTTCTGCCGTCCGGCGAGAGCTGAACTCCAGCGGTCAGTTGCAGCTCTGCCCAACAGCGTGTTCTCAGTTCTGCGGGCAAGCACGCCCTCTTGCCTTGGCCCCGAGTGCAAAGTCCCGAGCGAGCACTCGACTCAGTGCAATGCACCCGGAAGGACGCTCTCGCTCGTCTTTCAAGGAGCGATTACCTACAGCAGAAGCAGCAGAGGCACAAACTGCATGACGAGAAGGGACAACGTAGAACACGTCTCTGTCCTGGCACATTTTCGTGTGCGATACTTCCCTCCGGGTCTTCGGGCCTTGCGAAGCTCTGTGTACTGCGAGCGCTGCTACTCGCAGCTGAGAAGGACCGTGGAGCTAGCGGCGAATTCGGAGAGCTCTTCGCTGCACTGCGCCGCTCGCAAGCGGCTTCGTTCTTCGCCTTCTGCCGTCCGGCGAGAGCTGAACTCCAGCGGTCAGTTGCAGCTCTGCCCAACAGCGTGTTCTCAGTTCTGCGGGCAAGCACGCCCTCTTGCCTTGGCCCCGAGTGCAAAGTCCCGAGCGAGCACTCGACTCAGTGCAATGCACCCGGAAGGACGCTCTCGCTCGCCTTTCAAGGAGCGATTCCTAACAGCAGAAGCAGCAGAGGCACAAACTGCATGACGAGAAGGGACAACGTAGAACACGTCTCTGTCCTGGCGCATTTTCGTGTGCGATACTTCCCTCCGGGTCTTCGGGCCTTGCGAAGCTCTGTGTACTGCGAGCGCTGCTACTCGCAGCTGAGAAGGACCGTGGAGCTAGCGGCGAATTCGGAGAGCTCTTCGCTGCACTGCGCCGCTCGCAAGCGGCTTCGTTCTTCGCCTTCTGCCGTCCGGCGAGAGCTGAACTCCAGCGGTCAGTTGCAGCTCTGCCCAACAGCGTGTTCTCAGTTCTGCGGGCAAGCACGCCCTCTTGCCTTGGCCCCGAGTGCAAAGTCCCGAGCGAGCACTCGACTCAGTGCAATGCACCCGGAAGGACGCTCTCGCTCGTCTTTCAAGGAGCGATTACCTACAGCAGAAGCAGCAGAGGCACAAACTGCATGACGAGAAGGGACAACGTAGAACACGTCTCTGTCCTGGCGCATTTTCGCGTGCGATACTTCCCTCCGGGTCTTCGGGCCTTGCGAAGCCCTGTGTACTGCGAGCGCTGCTACTCGCAGCTGAGAAGGACCGTGGAGCTAGCGGCGAATTCGGAGAGCTCTTCGCTGCACTGCGCCGCTCGCAAGCGGCTTCGTTCTTCGCCTTCTGCCGTCCGGCGAGAGCTGAACTCCAGCGGTCAGTTGCAGCTCTGCCCAACAGCGTGTTCTCAGTTCTGCGAGCAAGCACGCCCTCTTGCCTTGGCCCCGAGAGCAAAGCCCCGAGCGAGCACTCGACTCAGTGCAATGCACCCGGAAGGACGCTCTCGCTCGCCTTTCAAGGAGCGATTCCTAACAGCAGAAGCAGCAGAGGCACAAACTGCATGACGAGAAGGGACAACGTAGAACACGTCTCTGTCCTGGCACATTTTCGTGTGCGATACTTCCCTCCGGGTCTTCGGGCCTTGCGAAGCCCTGTGTACTGCGAGCGCTGCTACTCGCAGCTGAGAAGGACCGTGGAGCTAGCGGCGAATTCGGAGAGCTCTTCGCTGCACTGCGCCGCTCGCAAGCGGCTTCGTTCTTCGCCTTCTGCCGTCCGGCGAGAGCTGAACTCCAGCGGTCAGTTGCAGCTCTGCCCAACAGCGTGTTCTCAGTTCTGCGGGCAAGCACGCCCTCTTGCCTTGGCCCCGAGAGCAAAGTCCCGAGCGAGCACTCGACTCAGTGCAATGCACCCGGAAGGACGCTCTCGCTCGCCTTTCAAGGAGCGATTCCTAACAGCAGAAGCAGCAGAGGCACAAACTGCATGACGAGAAGGGACAACGTAGAACACGTCTCTGTCCTGGCACATTTTCGTGTGCGATACTTCCCTCCGGGTCTTCGGGCCTTGCGAAGCCCTGTGTACTGCGAGCGCTGCTACTCGCAGCTGAGAAGGACCGTGGAGCTAGCGGCGAATTCGGAGAGCTCTTCGCTGCACTGCGCCGCTCGCAAGCGGCTTCGTTCTTCGCCTTCTGCCGTCCGGCGAGAGCTGAACTCCAGCGGTCAGTTGCAGCTCTGCCCAACAGCGTGTTCTCAGTTCTGCGGGCAAGCACGCCCTCTTGCCTTGGCCCCGAGAGCAAAGTCCCGAGCGAGCACTCGACTCAGTGCAATGCACCCGGAAGGACGCTCTCGCTCGTCTTTCAAGGAGCGATTCCTAACAGCAGAAGCAGCAGAGGCACAAACTGCATGACGAGAAGGGACAACGTAGAACACGTCTCTGTCCTGGCGCATTTTCGTGTGCGATACTTCCCTCCGGGTCTTCGGGCCTTGCGAAGCTCTGTGTACTGCGAGCGCTGCTACTCGCAGCTGAGAAGGACCGTGGAGCTAGCGGCGAATTCGGAGAGCTCTTCGCTGCACTGCGCCGCTCGCAAGCGGCTTCGTTCTTCGCCTTCTGCCGTCCGGCGAGAGCTGAACTCCAGCGGTCAGTTGCAGCTCTGCCCAACAGCGTGTTCTCAGTTCTGCGGGCAAGCACGCCCTCTTGCCTTGGCCCCGAGTGCAAAGTCCCGAGCGAGCACTCGACTCAGTGCAATGCACCCGGAAGGACGCTCTCGCTCGTCTTTCAAGGAGCGATTACCTACAGCAGAAGCAGCAGAGGCACAAACTGCATGACGAGAAGGGACAACGTAGAACACGTCTCTGTCCTGGCGCATTTTCGTGTGCGATACTTCCCTCCGGGTCTTCGGGCCTTGCGAAGCTCTGTGTACTGCGAGCGCTGCTACTCGCAGCTGAGAAGGACCGTGGAGCTAGCGGCGAATTCGGAGAGCTCTTCGCTGCACTGCGCCGCTCGCAAGCGGCTTCGTTCTTCGCCTTCTGCCGTCCGGCGAGAGCTGAACTCCAGCGGTCAGTTGCAGCTCTGCCCAACAGCGTGTTCTCAGTTCTGCGGGCAAGCACGCCCTCTTGCCTTGGCCCCGAGTGCAAAGTCCCGAGCGAGCACTCGACTCAGTGCAATGCACCCGGAAGGACGCTCTCGCTCGCCTTTCAAGGAGCGATTCCTAACAGCAGAAGCAGCAGAGGCACAAACTGCATGACGAGAAGGGACAACGTAGAACACGTCTCTGTCCTGGCGCATTTTCGTGTGCCATACTTCCCTCCGGGTCTTCGGTCGTTGCGAAGCTCTGTGTACTGCGAGCGCTGCTACTCGCAGCTGAGAAGGACCGTGGAGCTAGCGGCGAATTCGGAGAGCTCTTCGCTGCACTGCGCCGCTCGCAAGCGGCTTCGTTCTTCGCCTTCTGCCGTCCGGCGAGAGCTGAACTCCAGCGGTCAGTTGCAGCTCTGCCCAACAGCGTGTTCTCAGTTCTGCGGGCAAGCACGCCCTCTTGCCTTGGCCCCGAGTGCAAAGTCCCGAGCGAGCACTCGACTCAGTGCAATGCACCCGGAAGGACGCTCTCGCTCGTCTTTCAAGGAGCGATTCCTAACAGCAGAAGCAGCAGAGGCACAAACTGCATGACGAGAAGGGACAACGTAGAACACGTCTCTGTCCTGGCACATTTTCGTGTGCGAAACTTCCCTCCGGGTCATCGGGCCTTGCGAAGCCCTGTGTACTGCGAGCGCTGCTACTCGCAGCTGAGAAGGACCGTGGAGCTAGCGGCGAATTCGGAGAGCTCTTCGCTGCACTGCGCCGCTCGCAAGCGGCTTCGTTCTTCGCCTTCTGCCGTCCGGCGAGAGCTGAACTCCAGCGGTCAGTTGCAGCTCTGCCCAACAGCGTGTTCTCAGTTCTGCGAGCAAGCACGCCCTCTTGCCTTGGCCCCGAGAGCAAAGCCCCGAGCGAGCACTCGACTCAGTGCAATGCACCCGGAAGGACGCTCTCGCTCGCCTTTCAAGGAGCGATTCCTAACAGCAGAAGCAGCAGAGGCACAAACTGCATGACGAGAAGGGACAACGTAGAACACGTCTCTGTCCTGGCACATTTTCGTGTGCGATACTTCCCTCCGGGTCTTCGGGCCTTGCGAAGCCCTGTGTACTGCGAGCGCTGCTACTCGCAGCTGAGAAGGACCGTGGAGCTAGCGGCGAATTCGGAGAGCTCTTCGCTGCACTGCGCCGCTCGCAAGCGGCTTCGTTCTTCGCCTTCTGCCGTCCGGCGAGAGCTGAACTCCAGCGGTCAGTTGCAGCTCTGCCCAACAGCGTGTTCTCAGTTCTGCGGGCAAGCACGCCCTCTTGCCTTGGCCCCGAGAGCAAAGTCCCGAGCGAGCACTCGACTCAGTGCAATGCACCCGGAAGGACGCTCTCGCTCGCCTTTCAAGGAGCGATTCCTAACAGCAGAAGCAGCAGAGGCACAAACTGCATGACGAGAAGGGACAACGTAGAACACGTCTCTGTCCTGGCACATTTTCGTGTGCGATACTTCCCTCCGGGTCTTCGGGCCTTGCGAAGCCCTGTGTACTGCGAGCGCTGCTACTCGCAGCTGAGAAGGACCGTGGAGCTAGCGGCGAATTCGGAGAGCTCTTCGCTGCACTGCGCCGCTCGCAAGCGGCTTCGTTCTTCGCCTTCTGCCGTCCGGCGAGAGCTGAACTCCAGCGGTCAGTTGCAGCTCTGCCCAACAGCGTGTTCTCAGTTCTGCGGGCAAGCACGCCCTCTTGCCTTGGCCCCGAGTGCAAAGTCCCGAGCGAGCACTCGACTCAGTGCAATGCACCCGGAAGGACGCTCTCGCTCGTCTTTCAAGGAGCGATTACCTACAGCAGAAGCAGCAGAGGCACAAACTGCATGACGAGAAGGGACAACGTAGAACACGTCTCTGTCCTGGCGCATTTTCGTGTGCGATACTTCCCTCCGGGTCTTCGGGCCTTGCGAAGCTCTGTGTACTGCGAGCGCTGCTACTCGCAGCTGAGAAGGACCGTGGAGCTAGCGGCGAATTCGGAGAGCTCTTCGCTGCACTGCGCCGCTCGCAAGCGGCTTCGTTCTTCGCCTTCTGCCGTCCGGCGAGAGCTGAACTCCAGCGGTCAGTTGCAGCTCTGCCCAACAGCGTGTTCTCAGTTCTGCGGGCAAGCACGCCCTCTTGCCTTGGCCCCGAGTGCAAAGTCCCGAGCGAGCACTCGACTCAGTGCAATGCACCCGGAAGGACGCTCTCGCTCGCCTTTCAAGGAGCGATTCCTAACAGCAGAAGCAGCAGAGGCACAAACTGCATGACGAGAAGGGACAACGTAGAACACGTCTCTGTCCTGGCGCATTTTCGTGTGCGATACTTCCCTCCGGGTCTTCGGTCCTTGCGAAGCTCTGTGTACTGCGAGCGCTGCTACTCGCAGCTGAGAAGGACCGTGGAGCTAGCGGCGAATTCGGAGAGCTCTTCGCTGCACTGCGCCGCTCGCAAGCGGCTTCGTTCTTCGCCTTCTGCCGTCCGGCGAGAGCTGAACTCCAGCGGTCAGTTGCAGCTCTGCCCAACAGCGTGTTCTCAGTTCTGCGGGCAAGCACGCCCTCTTGCCTTGGCCCCGAGTGCAAAGTCCCGAGCGAGCACTCGACTCAGTGCAATGCACCCGGAAGGACGCTCTCGCTCGTCTTTCAAGGAGCGATTCCTAACAGCAGAAGCAGCAGAGGCACAAACTGCATGACGAGAAGGGACAACGTAGAACACGTCTCTGTCCTGGCGCATTTTCGTGTGCGATACTTCCCTCCGGGTCTTCGGGCCTTGCGAAGCTCTGTGTACTGCGAGCGCTGCTACTCGCAGCTGAGAAGGACCGTGGAGCTAGCGGCGAATTCGGAGAGCTCTTCGCTGCACTGCGCCGCTCGCAAGCGGCTTCGTTCTTCGCCTTCTGCCGTCCGGCGAGAGCTGAACTCCAGCGGTCAGTTGCAGCTCTGCCCAACAGCGTGTTCTCAGTTCTGCGGGCAAGCACGCCCTCTTGCCTTGGCCCCGAGTGCAAAGTCCCGAGCGAGCACTCGACTCAGTGCAATGCACCCGGAAGGACGCTCTCGCTCGTCTTTCAAGGAGCGATTACCTACAGCAGAAGCAGCAGAGGCACAAACTGCATGACGAGAAGGGACAACGTAGAACACGTCTCTGTCCTGGCGCATTTTCGCGTGCGATACTTCCCTCCGGGTCTTCGGGCCTTGCGAAGCCCTGTGTACTGCGAGCGCTGCTACTCGCAGCTGAGAAGGACCGTGGAGCTAGCGGCGAATTCGGAGAGCTCTTCGCTGCACTGCGCCGCTCGCAAGCGGCTTCGTTCTTCGCCTTCTGCCGTCCGGCGAGAGCTGAACTCCAGCGGTCAGTTGCAGCTCTGCCCAACAGCGTGTTCTCAGTTCTGCGGGCAAGCACGCCCTCTTGCCTTGGCCCCGAGAGCAAAGTCCCGAGCGAGCACTCGACTCAGTGCAATGCACCCGGAAGGACGCTCTCGCTCGCCTTTCAAGGAGCGATTCCTAACAGCAGAAGCAGCAGAGGCACAAACTGCATGACGAGAAGGGACAACGTAGAACACGTCTCTGTCCTGGCGCATTTTCGTGTGCGATACTTCCCTCCGGGTCTTCGGGCCTTGCGAAGCCCTGTGTACTGCGAGCGCTGCTACTCGCAGCTGAGAAGGACCGTGGAGCTAGCGGCGAATTCGGAGAGCTCTTCGCTGCACTGCGCCGCTCGCAAGCGGCTTCGTTCTTCGCCTTCTGCCGTCCGGCGAGAGCTGAACTCCAGCGGTAAGTTTCAGCTCTGCCCAACAGCGTGTTCTCAGTTCTGCGGGCAAGCACGCCCTCTTGCCTTGGCCCCGAGTGCAAAGTCCCGAGCGAGCACTCGACTCAGTGCAATGCACCCGGAAGGACGCTCTCGCTCGCCTTTCAAGGAGCGATTCCTAACAGCAGAAGCAGCAGAGGCACAAACTGCATGACGAGAAGGGACAACGTAGAACACGTCTCTGTCCTGGCACATTTTCGTGTGCGATACTTCCCTCCGGGTCTTCGGGCCTTGCGAAGCCCTGTGTACTGCGAGCGCTGCTACTCGCAGCTGAGAAGGACCGTGGAGCTAGCGGCGAATTCGGAGAGCTCTTCGCTGCACTGCGCCGCTCGCAAGCGGCTTCGTTCTTCGCCTTCTGCCGTCCGGCGAGAGCTGAACTCCAGCGGTCAGTTGCAGCTCTGCCCAACAGCGTGTTCTCAGTTCTGCGGGCAAGCACGCCCTCTTGCCTTGGCCCCGAGAGCAAAGTCCCGAGCGAGCACTCGACTCAGTGCAATGCACCCGGAAGGACGCTCTCGCTCGCCTTTCAAGTAGCGATTCCTAACAGCAGAAGCAGCAGAGGCACAAACTGCATGACGAGAAGGGACAACGTAGAACACGTCTCTGTCCTGGCACATTTTCGTGTGCGATACTTCCCTCCGGGTCTTCGGGCCTTGCGAAGCCCTGTGTACTGCGAGCGCTGCTACTCGCAGCTGAGAAGGACCGTGGAGCTAGCGGCGAATTCGGAGAGCTCTTCGCTGCACTGCGCCGCTCGCAAGCGGCTTCGTTCTTCGCCTTCTGCCGTCCGGCGAGAGCTGAACTCCAGCGGTCAGTTGCAGCTCTGCCCAACAGCGTGTTCTCAGTTCTGCGGGCAAGCACGCCCTCTTGCCTTGGCCCCGAGAGCAAAGTCCCGAGCGAGCACTCGACTCAGTGCAATGCACCCGGAAGGACGCTCTCGCTCGTCTTTCAAGGAGCGATTCCTAACAGCAGAAGCAGCAGAGGCACAAACTGCATGACGGGAAGGGACAACGTAGAACACGTCTCTGTCCTGGCACATTTTCGTGTGCGATACCTCCCTCCGGGTCTTCGGGCCTTGCGAAGCCCTGTGTACTGCGAGCGCTGCTACTCGCAGCTGAGAAGGACCGTGGAGCTAGCGGCGAATTCGGAGAGCTCTTCGCTGCACTGCGCCGCTCGCAAGCGGCTTCGTTCTTCGCCTTCTGCCGTCCGGCGAGAGCTGAACTCCAGCGGTCAGTTGCAGCTCTGCCCAACAGCGTGTTCTCAGTTCTGCGGGCAAGCACGCCCTCTTGCCTTGGCCCCGAGAGCAAAGTCCCGAGCGAGCACTCGACTCAGTGCAATGCACCCGGAAGGACGCTCTCGCTCGCCTTTCAAGGAGCGATTCCTAACAGCAGAAGCAGCAGAGGCACAAACTGCATGACGAGAAGGGACAACGTAGAACACGTCTCTGTCCTGGCACATTTCCGTGTGCCATACTTCCCTCCGGGTCTTCGGGCCTTGCGAAGCCCTGTGTACTGCGAGCGCTGCTACTCGCAGCTGAGAAGGACCGTGGAGCTAGCGGCGAATTCGGAGAGCTCTTCGCTGCACTGCGCCGCTCGCAAGCGGCTTCGTTCTTCGCCTTCTGCCGTCCGGCGAGAGCTGAACTCCAGCGGTCAGTTGCAGCTCTGCCCAACAGCGTGTTCTCAGTTCTGCGGGCAAGCACGCCCTCTTGCCTTGGCCCCGAGTGCAAAGTCCCGAGCGAGCACTCGACTCAGTGCAATGCACCCGGAAGGACGCTCTAGCTCGCCTTTCAAGGAGCGATTCCTAACAGCAGAAGCAGCAGAGGCACAAACTGCATGACGAGAAGGGACAACGTAGAACACGTCTCTGTCCTGGCACATTTTCGTGTGCGATACTTCCCTCCGGGTCTTCGGGCCTTGCGAAGCCCTGTGTACTGCGAGCGCTGCTACTCGCAGCTGAGAAGGACCGTGGAGCTAGCGGCGAATTCGGAGAGCTCTTCGCTGCACTGCGCCGCTCGCAAGCGGCTTCGTTCTTCGCCTTCTGCCGTCCGGCGAGAGCTGAACTCCAGCGGTCAGTTGCAGCTCTGCCCAACAGCGTGTTCTCAGTTCTGCGGGCAAGCACGCCCTCTTGCCTTGGCCCCGAGAGCAAAGTCCCGAGCGAGCACTCGACTCAGTGCAATGCACCCGGAAGGACGCTCTCGCTCGTCTTTCAAGGAGCGATTCCTAACAGCAGAAGCAGCAGAGGCACAAACTGCATGACGAGAAGGGACAACGTAGAACACGTCTCTGTCCTGGCGCATTTTCGTGTGCGATACTTCCCTCCGGGTCTTCGGGCCTTGCGAAGCTCTGTGTACTGCGAGCGCTGCTACTCGCAGCTGAGAAGGACCGTGGAGCTAGCGGCGAATTCGGAGAGCTCTTCGCTGCACTGCGCCGCTCGCAAGCGGCTTCGTTCTTCGCCTTCTGCCGTCCGGCGAGAGCTGAACTCCAGCGGTCAGTTGCAGCTCTGCCCAACAGCGTGTTCTCAGTTCTGCGGGCAAGCACGCCCTCTTGCCTTGGCCCCGAGTGCAAAGTCCCGAGCGAGCACTCGACTCAGTGCAATGCACCCGGAAGGACGCTCTCGCTCGTCTTTCAAGGAGCGATTACCTACAGCAGAAGCAGCAGAGGCACAAACTGCATGACGAGAAGGGACAACGTAGAACACGTCTCTGTCCTGGCGCATTTTCGTGTGCGATACTTCCCTCCGGGTCTTCGGGCCTTGCGAAGCTCTGTGTACTGCGAGCGCTGCTACTCGCAGCTGAGAAGGACCGTGGAGCTAGCGGCGAATTCGGAGAGCTCTTCGCTGCACTGCGCCGCTCGCAAGCGGCTTCGTTCTTCGCCTTCTGCCGTCCGGCGAGAGCTGAACTCCAGCGGTCAGTTGCAGCTCTGCCCAACAGCGTGTTCTCAGTTCTGCGGGCAAGCACGCCCTCTTGCCTTGGCCCCGAGTGCAAAGTCCCGAGCGAGCACTCGACTCAGTGCAATGCACCCGGAAGGACGCTCTCGCTCGCCTTTCAAGGAGCGATTCCTAACAGCAGAAGCAGCAGAGGCACAAACTGCATGACGAGAAGGGACAACGTAGAACACGTCTCTGTCCTGGCGCATTTTCGTGTGCCATACTTCCCTCCGGGTCTTCGGTCGTTGCGAAGCTCTGTGTACTGCGAGCGCTGCTACTCGCAGCTGAGAAGGACCGTGGAGCTAGCGGCGAATTCGGAGAGCTCTTCGCTGCACTGCGCCGCTCGCAAGCGGCTTCGTTCTTCGCCTTCTGCCGTCCGGCGAGAGCTGAACTCCAGCGGTCAGTTGCAGCTCTGCCCAACAGCGTGTTCTCAGTTCTGCGGGCAAGCACGCCCTCTTGCCTTGGCCCCGAGTGCAAAGTCCCGAGCGAGCACTCGACTCAGTGCAATGCACCCGGAAGGACGCTCTCGCTCGTCTTTCAAGGAGCGATTCCTAACAGCAGAAGCAGCAGAGGCACAAACTGCATGACGAGAAGGGACAACGTAGAACACGTCTCTGTCCTGGCACATTTTCGTGTGCGAAACTTCCCTCCGGGTCATCGGGCCTTGCGAAGCCCTGTGTACTGCGAGCGCTGCTACTCGCAGCTGAGAAGGACCGTGGAGCTAGCGGCGAATTCGGAGAGCTCTTCGCTGCACTGCGCCGCTCGCAAGCGGCTTCGTTCTTCGCCTTCTGCCGTCCGGCGAGAGCTGAACTCCAGCGGTCAGTTGCAGCTCTGCCCAACAGCGTGTTCTCAGTTCTGCGAGCAAGCACGCCCTCTTGCCTTGGCCCCGAGAGCAAAGCCCCGAGCGAGCACTCGACTCAGTGCAATGCACCCGGAAGGACGCTCTCGCTCGCCTTTCAAGGAGCGATTCCTAACAGCAGAAGCAGCAGAGGCACAAACTGCATGACGAGAAGGGACAACGTAGAACACGTCTCTGTCCTGGCACATTTTCGTGTGCGATACTTCCCTCCGGGTCTTCGGGCCTTGCGAAGCCCTGTGTACTGCGAGCGCTGCTACTCGCAGCTGAGAAGGACCGTGGAGCTAGCGGCGAATTCGGAGAGCTCTTCGCTGCACTGCGCCGCTCGCAAGCGGCTTCGTTCTTCGCCTTCTGCCGTCCGGCGAGAGCTGAACTCCAGCGGTCAGTTGCAGCTCTGCCCAACAGCGTGTTCTCAGTTCTGCGGGCAAGCACGCCCTCTTGCCTTGGCCCCGAGAGCAAAGTCCCGAGCGAGCACTCGACTCAGTGCAATGCACCCGGAAGGACGCTCTCGCTCGCCTTTCAAGGAGCGATTCCTAACAGCAGAAGCAGCAGAGGCACAAACTGCATGACGAGAAGGGACAACGTAGAACACGTCTCTGTCCTGGCACATTTTCGTGTGCGATACTTCCCTCCGGGTCTTCGGGCCTTGCGAAGCCCTGTGTACTGCGAGCGCTGCTACTCGCAGCTGAGAAGGACCGTGGAGCTAGCGGCGAATTCGGAGAGCTCTTCGCTGCACTGCGCCGCTCGCAAGCGGCTTCGTTCTTCGCCTTCTGCCGTCCGGCGAGAGCTGAACTCCAGCGGTCAGTTGCAGCTCTGCCCAACAGCGTGTTCTCAGTTCTGCGGGCAAGCACGCCCTCTTGCCTTGGCCCCGAGTGCAAAGTCCCGAGCGAGCACTCGACTCAGTGCAATGCACCCGGAAGGACGCTCTCGCTCGTCTTTCAAGGAGCGATTACCTACAGCAGAAGCAGCAGAGGCACAAACTGCATGACGAGAAGGGACAACGTAGAACACGTCTCTGTCCTGGCGCATTTTCGTGTGCGATACTTCCCTCCGGGTCTTCGGGCCTTGCGAAGCTCTGTGTACTGCGAGCGCTGCTACTCGCAGCTGAGAAGGACCGTGGAGCTAGCGGCGAATTCGGAGAGCTCTTCGCTGCACTGCGCCGCTCGCAAGCGGCTTCGTTCTTCGCCTTCTGCCGTCCGGCGAGAGCTGAACTCCAGCGGTCAGTTGCAGCTCTGCCCAACAGCGTGTTCTCAGTTCTGCGGGCAAGCACGCCCTCTTGCCTTGGCCCCGAGTGCAAAGTCCCGAGCGAGCACTCGACTCAGTGCAATGCACCCGGAAGGACGCTCTCGCTCGCCTTTCAAGGAGCGATTCCTAACAGCAGAAGCAGCAGAGGCACAAACTGCATGACGAGAAGGGACAACGTAGAACACGTCTCTGTCCTGGCGCATTTTCGTGTGCGATACTTCCCTCCGGGTCTTCGGTCCTTGCGAAGCTCTGTGTACTGCGAGCGCTGCTACTCGCAGCTGAGAAGGACCGTGGAGCTAGCGGCGAATTCGGAGAGCTCTTCGCTGCACTGCGCCGCTCGCAAGCGGCTTCGTTCTTCGCCTTCTGCCGTCCGGCGAGAGCTGAACTCCAGCGGTCAGTTGCAGCTCTGCCCAACAGCGTGTTCTCAGTTCTGCGGGCAAGCACGCCCTCTTGCCTTGGCCCCGAGTGCAAAGTCCCGAGCGAGCACTCGACTCAGTGCAATGCACCCGGAAGGACGCTCTCGCTCGTCTTTCAAGGAGCGATTCCTAACAGCAGAAGCAGCAGAGGCACAAACTGCATGACGAGAAGGGACAACGTAGAACACGTCTCTGTCCTGGCGCATTTTCGTGTGCGATACTTCCCTCCGGGTCTTCGGGCCTTGCGAAGCTCTGTGTACTGCGAGCGCTGCTACTCGCAGCTGAGAAGGACCGTGGAGCTAGCGGCGAATTCGGAGAGCTCTTCGCTGCACTGCGCCGCTCGCAAGCGGCTTCGTTCTTCGCCTTCTGCCGTCCGGCGAGAGCTGAACTCCAGCGGTCAGTTGCAGCTCTGCCCAACAGCGTGTTCTCAGTTCTGCGGGCAAGCACGCCCTCTTGCCTTGGCCCCGAGTGCAAAGTCCCGAGCGAGCACTCGACTCAGTGCAATGCACCCGGAAGGACGCTCTCGCTCGTCTTTCAAGGAGCGATTACCTACAGCAGAAGCAGCAGAGGCACAAACTGCATGACGAGAAGGGACAACGTAGAACACGTCTCTGTCCTGGCGCATTTTCGCGTGCGATACTTCCCTCCGGGTCTTCGGGCCTTGCGAAGCCCTGTGTACTGCGAGCGCTGCTACTCGCAGCTGAGAAGGACCGTGGAGCTAGCGGCGAATTCGGAGAGCTCTTCGCTGCACTGCGCCGCTCGCAAGCGGCTTCGTTCTTCGCCTTCTGCCGTCCGGCGAGAGCTGAACTCCAGCGGTCAGTTGCAGCTCTGCCCAACAGCGTGTTCTCAGTTCTGCGGGCAAGCACGCCCTCTTGCCTTGGCCCCGAGAGCAAAGTCCCGAGCGAGCACTCGACTCAGTGCAATGCACCCGGAAGGACGCTCTCGCTCGCCTTTCAAGGAGCGATTCCTAACAGCAGAAGCAGCAGAGGCACAAACTGCATGACGAGAAGGGACAACGTAGAACACGTCTCTGTCCTGGCGCATTTTCGTGTGCGATACTTCCCTCCGGGTCTTCGGGCCTTGCGAAGCCCTGTGTACTGCGAGCGCTGCTACTCGCAGCTGAGAAGGACCGTGGAGCTAGCGGCGAATTCGGAGAGCTCTTCGCTGCACTGCGCCGCTCGCAAGCGGCTTCGTTCTTCGCCTTCTGCCGTCCGGCGAGAGCTGAACTCCAGCGGTAAGTTTCAGCTCTGCCCAACAGCGTGTTCTCAGTTCTGCGGGCAAGCACGCCCTCTTGCCTTGGCCCCGAGTGCAAAGTCCCGAGCGAGCACTCGACTCAGTGCAATGCACCCGGAAGGACGCTCTCGCTCGCCTTTCAAGGAGCGATTCCTAACAGCAGAAGCAGCAGAGGCACAAACTGCATGACGAGAAGGGACAACGTAGAACACGTCTCTGTCCTGGCACATTTTCGTGTGCGATACTTCCCTCCGGGTCTTCGGGCCTTGCGAAGCCCTGTGTACTGCGAGCGCTGCTACTCGCAGCTGAGAAGGACCGTGGAGCTAGCGGCGAATTCGGAGAGCTCTTCGCTGCACTGCGCCGCTCGCAAGCGGCTTCGTTCTTCGCCTTCTGCCGTCCGGCGAGAGCTGAACTCCAGCGGTCAGTTGCAGCTCTGCCCAACAGCGTGTTCTCAGTTCTGCGGGCAAGCACGCCCTCTTGCCTTGGCCCCGAGAGCAAAGTCCCGAGCGAGCACTCGACTCAGTGCAATGCACCCGGAAGGACGCTCTCGCTCGCCTTTCAAGTAGCGATTCCTAACAGCAGAAGCAGCAGAGGCACAAACTGCATGACGAGAAGGGACAACGTAGAACACGTCTCTGTCCTGGCACATTTTCGTGTGCGATACTTCCCTCCGGGTCTTCGGGCCTTGCGAAGCCCTGTGTACTGCGAGCGCTGCTACTCGCAGCTGAGAAGGACCGTGGAGCTAGCGGCGAATTCGGAGAGCTCTTCGCTGCACTGCGCCGCTCGCAAGCGGCTTCGTTCTTCGCCTTCTGCCGTCCGGCGAGAGCTGAACTCCAGCGGTCAGTTGCAGCTCTGCCCAACAGCGTGTTCTCAGTTCTGCGGGCAAGCACGCCCTCTTGCCTTGGCCCCGAGAGCAAAGTCCCGAGCGAGCACTCGACTCAGTGCAATGCACCCGGAAGGACGCTCTCGCTCGCCTTTCAAGGAGCGATTCCTAACAGCAGAAGCAGCAGAGGCACAAACTGCATGACGAGAAGGGACAACGTAGAACACGTCTCTGTCCTGGCACATTTCCGTGTGCCATACTTCCCTCCGGGTCTTCGGGCCTTGCGAAGCCCTGTGTACTGCGAGCGCTGCTACTCGCAGCTGAGAAGGACCGTGGAGCTAGCGGCGAATTCGGAGAGCTCTTCGCTGCACTGCGCCGCTCGCAAGCGGCTTCGTTCTTCGCCTTCTGCCGTCCGGCGAGAGCTGAACTCCAGCGGTCAGTTGCAGCTCTGCCCAACAGCGTGTTCTCAGTTCTGCGGGCAAGCACGCCCTCTTGCCTTGGCCCCGAGTGCAAAGTCCCGAGCGAGCACTCGACTCAGTGCAATGCACCCGGAAGGACGCTCTAGCTCGTCTTTCAAGGAGCGATTCCTAACAGCAGAAGCAGCAGAGGCACAAACTGCATGACGAGAAGGGACAACGTAGAACACGTCTCTGTCCTGGCGCATTTTCGCGTGCGATACTTCCCTCCGGGTCTTCGGGCCTTGCGAAGCTCTGTGTACTGCGAGCGCTGCTACTCGCTGCTGAGAAGGACCGTGGAGCTAGCGGCGAATTCGGAGAGCTCTTCGCTGCACTGCGCCGCTCGCAAGCGGCTTCGTTCTTCGCCTTTTGCCGTCCGGCGAGAGCTGAACTCCAGCGGTCAGTTGCAGCTCTGCCCAACAGCGTGTTCTCAGTTCTGCGGGCAAGCACGCCCTCTTGCCTTGGCCCCGAGTGCAAAGACCCGAGCGAGCACTCGACTCAGTGCAATGCACCCGGAAGGACGCTCTCGCTCGTCTTTCAAGGAGCGATTACCTACAGCAGAAGCAGCAGAGGCACAAACTGCATGACGAGAAGGGACAACGTAGAACACGTCTCTGTCCTGGCGCATTTTCACGTGCGATACTTCCCTCCGGGTCTTCGGGCCTTGCGAAGCCCTGTGTACTGCGAGCGCTGCTACTCGCAGCTGAGAAGGACCGTGGAGCTAGCGGCGAATTCGGAGAGCTCTTCGCTGCACTGCGCCGCTCGCAAGCGGCTTCGTTCTTCGCCTTCTGCCGTCCGGCGAGAGCTGAACTCCAGCGGTCAGTTGCAGCTCTGCCCAACAGCGTGTTCTCAGTTCTGCGGGCAAGCACGCCCTCTTGCCTTGGCCCCGAGAGCAAAGTCCCGAGCGAGCACTCGACTCAGTGCAATGCACCCGGAAGGACGCTCTCGCTCGCCTTTCAAGGAGCGATTCCTAACAGCAGAAGCAGCAGAGGCACAAACTGCATGACGAGAAGGGACAACGTAGAACACGTCTCTGTCCTGGCGCATTTTCGTGTGCGATACTTCCCTCCGGGTCTTCGGGCCTTGCGAAGCTCTGTGTACTGCGAGCGCTGCTACTCGCAGCTGAGAAGGACCGTGGAGCTAGCGGCGAATTCGGAGAGCTCTTCGCTGCACTGCGCCGCTCGCAAGCGGCTTCGTTCTTCGCCTTCTGCCGTCCGGCGAGAGCTGAACTCCAGCGGTAAGTTTCAGCTCTGCCCAACAGCGTGTTCTCAGTTCTGCGGGCAAGCACGCCCTCTTGCCTTGGCCCCGAGTGCAATGTCCCGAGCGAGCACTCGACTCAGTGCAATGCACCCGGAAGGACGCTCTCGCTCGCCTTTCAAGGAGCGATTCCTAACAGCAGAAGCAGCAGAGGCACAAACTGCATGACGAGAAGGGACAACGTAGAACACGTCTCTGTCCTGGCGCATTTTCGTGTGCGATACTTCCCTCCGGGTCTTCGGGCCTTGCGAAGCCCTGTGTACTGCGAGCGCTGCTACTCGCAGCTGAGAAGGACCGTGGAGCTAGCGGCGAATTCGGAGAGCTCTTCGCTGCACTGCGCCGCTCGCAAGCGGCTTCGTTCTTCGCCTTCTGCCGTCCGGCGAGAGCTGAACTCCAGCGGTAAGTTTCAGCTCTGCCCAACAGCGTGTTCTCAGTTCTGCGGGCAAGCACGCCCTCTTGCCTTGGCCCCGAGTGCAATGTCCCGAGCGAGCACTCGACTCAGTGCAATGCACCCGGAAGGACGCTCTCGCTCGCCTTTCAAGGAGCGATTCCTAACAGCAGAAGCAGCAGAGGCACAAACTGCATGACGAGAAGGGACAACGTAGAACACGTCTCTGTCCTGGCACATTTTCGTGTGCGATACTTCCCTCCGGGTCTTCGGGCCTTGCGAAGCCCTGTGTACTGCGAGCGCTGCTACTCGCAGCTGAGAAGGACCGTGGAGCTAGCGGCGAATTCGGAGAGCTCTTCGCTGCACTGCGCCGCTCGCAAGCGGCTTCGTTCTTCGCCTTCTGCCGTCCGGCGAGAGCTGAACTCCAGCGGTCAGTTGCAGCTCTGCCCAACAGCGTGTTCTCAGTTCTGCGGGCAAGCACGCCCTCTTGCCTTGGCCCCGAGAGCCAAGTCCCGAGCGAGCACTCGACTCAGTGCAATGCACCCGGAAGGACGCTCTCGCTCGCCTTTCAAGGAGCGATTCCTAACAGCAGAAGCAGCAGAGGCACAAACTGCATGACGAGAAGGGACAACGTAGAACACGTCTCTGTCCTGGCACATTTTCGTGTGCGATACTTCCCTCCGGGTCTTCGGGCCTTGCGAAGCCCTGTGTACTGCGAGCGCTGCTACTCGCAGCTGAGAAGGACCGTGGAGCTAGCGGCGAATTCGGAGAGCTCTTCGCTGCACTGCGCCGCTCGCAAGCGGCTTCGTTCTTCGCCTTCTGCCGTCCGGCGAGAGCTGAACTCCAGCGGTCAGTTGCAGCTCTGCCCAACAGCGTGTTCTCAGTTCTGCGGGCAAGCACGCCCTCTTGCCTTGGCCCCGAGAGCAAAGTCCCGAGCGAGCACTCGACTCAGTGCAATGCACCCGGAAGGACGCTCTCGCTCGTCTTTCAAGGAGCGATTCCTAACAGCAGAAGCAGCAGAGGCACAAACTGCATGACGAGAAGGGACAACGTAGAACACGTCTCTGTCCTGGCACATTTCCGTGTGCGATACTTCCCTCCGGGTCTTCGGGCCTTGCGAAGCCCTGTGTACTGCGAGCGCTGCTACTCGCAGCTGAGAAGGACCGTGGAGCTAGCGGCGAATTCGGAGAGCTCTTCGCTGCACTGCGCCGCTCGCAAGCGGCTTCGTTCTTCGCCTTCTGCCGTCCGGCGAGAGCTGAACTCCAGCGGTCAGTTGCAGCTCTGCCCAACAGCGTGTTCTCAGTTCTGCGGGCAAGCACGCCCTCTTGCCTTGGCCCCGAGTGCAAAGTCCCGAGCGAGCACTCGACTCAGTGCAATGCACCCGGAAGGACGCTCTCGCTCGTCTTTCAAGGAGCGATTCCTAACAGCAGAAGCAGCAGAGGCACAAACTGCATGACGAGAAGGGACAACGTAGAACACGTCTCTGTCCTGGCACATTTTCGTGTGCGATACTTCCCTCCGGGTCTTCGGGCCTTGCGAAGCTCTGTGTACTGCGAGCGCTGCTACTCGCAGCTGAGAAGGACCGTGGAGCTAGCGGCGAATTCGGAGAGCTCTTCGCTGCACTGCGCCGCTCGCAAGCGGCTTCGTTCTTCGCCTTCTGCCGTCCGGCGAGAGCTGAACTCCAGCGGTCAGTTGCAGCTCTGCCCAACAGCGTGTTCTCAGTTCTGCGGGCAAGCACGCCCTCTTGCCTTGGCCCCGAGAGCAAAGTCCCGAGCGAGCACTCGACTCAGTGCAATGCACCCGGAAGGACGCTCTCGCTCGTCTTTCAAGTAGCGATTCCTAACAGCAGAAGCAGCAGAGGCACAAACTGCATGACGAGAAGGGACAACGTAGAACACGTCTCTGTCCTGGCGCATTTTCGTGTGCGATACTTCCCTCCGGGTCTTCGGGCCTTGCGAAGCTCTGTGTACTGCGAGCGCTGCTACTCGCAGCTGAGAAGGACCGTGGAGCTAGCGGCGAATTCGGAGAGCTCTTCGCTGCACTGCGCCGCTCGCAAGCGGCTTCGTTCTTCGCCTTCTGCCGTCCGGCGAGAGCTGAACTCCAGCGGTCAGTTGCAGCTCTGCCCAACAGCGTGTTCTCAGTTCTGCGGGCAAGCACGCCCTCTTGCCTTGGCCCCGAGTGCAAAGTCCCGAGCGAGCACTCGACTCAGTGCAATGCACCCGGAAGGACGCTCTCGCTCGTCTTTCAAGGAGCGATTACCTACAGCAGAAGCAGCAGAGGCACAAACTGCATGACGAGAGGGGACAACGTAGAACACGTCTCTGTCCTGGCGCATTTCCGTGTGCCATACTTCCCTCCGGGTCTTCGGGCCTTGCGAAGCTCTGTGTACTGCGAGCGCTGCTACTCGCAGCTGAGAAGGACCGTGGAGCTAGCGGCGAATTCGGAGAGCTCTTCGCTGCACTGCGCCGCTCGCAAGCGGCTTCGTTCTTCGCCTTCTGCCGTCCGGCGAGAGCTGAACTCCAGCGGTCAGTTGCAGCTCTGCCCAACAGCGTGTTCTCAGTTCTGCGGGCAAGCACGCCCTCTTGCCTTGGCCCCGAGTGCAAAGTCCCGAGCGAGCACTCGACTCAGTGCAATGCACCCGGAAGGACGCTCTCGCTCGTCTTTCAAGGAGCGATTCCTAACAGCAGAAGCAGCAGAGGCACAAACTGCATGACGAGAAGGGACAACGTAGAACACGTCTCTGTCCTGGCGCATTTTCGTGTGCGATACTTCCCTCCGGGTCTTCGGGACTTGCGAAGCTCTGTGTACTGCGAGCGCTGCTACTCGCAGCTGAGAAGGACCGTGGAGCTAGCGGCGAATTCGGAGAGCTCTTCGCTGCACTGCGCCGCTCGCAAGCGGCTTCGTTCTTCGCCTTCTGCCGTCCGGCGAGAGCTGAACTCCAGCGGTCAGTTGCAGCTCTGCCCAACAGCGTGTTCTCAGTTCTGCGGGCAAGCACGCCCTCTTGCCTTGGCCCCGAGTGCAAAGTCCCGAGCGAGCACTCGACTCAGTGCAATGCACCCGGAAGGACGCTCTCGCTCGTCTTTCAAGGAGCGATTCCTAACAGCAGAAGCAGCAGAGGCACAAACTGCATGACGAGAAGGGACAACGTAGAACACGTCTCTGTCCTGGCGCATTTTCGTGTGCGATACTTCCCTCCGGGTCTTCGGGCCTTGCGAAGCTCTGTGTACTGCGAGCGCTGCTACTCGCAGCTGAGAAGGACCGTGGAGCTAGCGGCGAATTCGGAGAGCTCTTCGCTGCACTGCGCCGCTCGCAAGCGGCTTCGTTCTTCGCCTTCTGCCGTCCGGCGAGAGCTGAACTCCAGCGGTCAGTTGCAGCTCTGCCCAACAGCGTGTTCTCAGTTCTGCGGGCAAGCACGCCCTCTTGCCTTGGCCCCGAGTGCAAAGTCCCGAGCGAGCACTCGACTCAGTGCAATGCACCCGGAAGGACGCTCTCGCTCGTCTTTCAAGGAGCGATTCCTAACAGCAGAAGCAGCAGAGGCACAAACTGCATGACGAGAAGGGACAACGTAGAACACGTCTCTGTCCTGGCGCATTTTCGTGTGCGATACTTCCCTCCGGGTCTTCGGGACTTGCGAAGCTCTGTGTACTGCGAGCGCTGCTACTCGCAGCTGAGAAGGACCGTGGAGCTAGCGGCGAATTCGGAGAGCTCTTCGCTGCACTGCGCCGCTCGCAAGCGGCTTCGTTCTTCGCCTTCTGCCGTCCGGCGAGAGCTGAACTCCAGCGGTCAGTTGCAGCTCTGCCCAACAGCGTGTTCTCAGTTCTGCGGGCAAGCACGCCCTCTTGCCTTGGTCCCGAGTGCAAAGTCCCGAGCGAGCACTCGACTCAGTGCAATGCACCCGGAAGGACGCTCTCGCTCGTCTTTCAAGGAGCGATTCCTAACAGCAGAAGCAGCAGAGGCACAAACTGCATGACGAGAAGGGACAACGTAGAACACGTCTCTGTCCTGGCGCATTTTCGTGTGCGATACTTCCCTCCGGGTCTTCGGGCCTTGCGAAGCTCTGTGTACTGCGAGCGCTGCTACTCGCAGCTGAGAAGGACCGTGGAGCTAGCGGCGAATTCGGAGAGCTCTTCGCTGCACTGCGCCGCTCGCAAGCGGCTTCGTTCTTCGCCTTCTGCCGTCCGGCGAGAGCTGAACTCCAGCGGTCAGTTGCAGCTCTGCCCAACAGCGTGTTCTCAGTTCTGCGGGCAAGCACGCCCTCTTGCCTTGGCCCCGAGAGCAAAGTCCCGAGCGAGCACTCGACTCAGTGCAATGCACCCGGAAGGACGCTCTCGCTCGCCTTTCAAGTAGCGATTCCTAACAGCAGAAGCAGCAGAGGCACAAACTGCATGACGAGAAGGGACAACGTAGAACACGTCTCTGTCCTGGCGCATTTTCGTGTGCGATACTTCCCTCCGGGTCTTCGGGCCTTGCGAAGCCCTGTGTACTGCGAGCGCTGCTACTCGCAGCTGAGAAGGACCGTGGAGCTAGCGGCGAATTCGGAGAGCTCTTCGCTGCACTGCGCCGCTCGCAAGCGGCTTCGTTCTTCGCCTTCTGCCGTCCGGCGAGAGCTGAACTCCAGCGGTCAGTTGCAGCTCTGCCCAACAGCGTGTTCTCAGTTCTGCGGGCAAGCACGCCCTCTTGCCTTGGCCCCGAGTGCAAAGACCCGAGCGAGCACTCGACTCAGTGCAATGCACCCGGAAGGACGCTCTCGCTCGTCTTTCAAGGAGCGATTACCTACAGCAGAAGCAGCAGAGGCACAAACTGCATGACGAGAAGGGACAACGTAGAACACGTCTCTGTCCTGGCGCATTTTCACGTGCGATACTTCCCTCCGGGTCTTCGGGCCTTGCGAAGCCCTGTGTACTGCGAGCGCTGCTACTCGCAGCTGAGAAGGACCGTGGAGCTAGCGGCGAATTCGGAGAGCTCTTCGCTGCACTGCGCCGCTCGCAAGCGGCTTCGTTCTTCGCCTTCTGCCGTCCGGCGAGAGCTGAACTCCAGCGGTCAGTTGCAGCTCTGCCCAACAGCGTGTTCTCAGTTCTGCGGGCAAGCACGCCCTCTTGCCTTGGCCCCGAGAGCAAAGTCCCGAGCGAGCACTCGACTCAGTGCAATGCACCCGGAAGGACGCTCTCGCTCGCCTTTCAAGTAGCGATTCCTAACAGCAGAAGCAGCAGAGGCACAAACTGCATGACGAGAAGGGACAACGTAGAACACGTCTCTGTCCTGGCGCATTTTCGTGTGCGATACTTCCCTCCGGGTCTTCGGTCGTTGCGAAGCTCTGTGTACTGCGAGCGCTGCTACTCGCAGCTGAGAAGGACCGTGGAGCTAGCGGCGAATTCGGAGAGCTCTTCGCTGCACTGCGCCGCTCGCAAGCGGCTTCGTTCTTCGCCTTCTGCCGTCCGGCGAGAGCTGAACTCCAGCGGTCAGTTGCAGCTCTGCCCAACAGCGTGTTCTCAGTTCTGCGGGCAAGCACGCCCTCTTGCCTTGGCCCCGAGTGCAAAGTCCCGAGCGAGCACTCGACTCAGTGCAATGCACCCGGAAGGACGCTCTCGCTCGTCTTTCAAGGAGCGATTCCTAACAGCAGAAGCAGCAGAGGCACAAACTGCATGACGAGAAGGGACAACGTAGAACACGTCTCTGTCCTGGCACATTTTCGTGTGCGAAACTTCCCTCCGGGTCATCGGGCCTTGCGAAGCCCTGTGTACTGCGAGCGCTGCTACTCGCAGCTGAGAAGGACCGTGGAGCTAGCGGCGAATTCGGAGAGCTCTTCGCTGCACTGCGCCGCTCGCAAGCGGCTTCGTTCTTCGCCTTCTGCCGTCCGGCGAGAGCTGAACTCCAGCGGTCAGTTGCAGCTCTGCCCAACAGCGTGTTCTCAGTTCTGCGAGCAAGCACGCCCTCTTGCCTTGGCCCCGAGAGCAAAGCCCCGAGCGAGCACTCGACTCAGTGCAATGCACCCGGAAGGACGCTCTCGCTCGCCTTTCAAGGAGCGATTCCTAACAGCAGAAGCAGCAGAGGCACAAACTGCATGACGAGAAGGGACAACGTAGAACACGTCTCTGTCCTGGCACATTTTCGTGTGCGATACTTCCCTCCGGGTCTTCGGGCCTTGCGAAGCCCTGTGTACTGCGAGCGCTGCTACTCGCAGCTGAGAAGGACCGTGGAGCTAGCGGCGAATTCGGAGAGCTCTTCGCTGCACTGCGCCGCTCGCAAGCGGCTTCGTTCTTCGCCTTCTGCCGTCCGGCGAGAGCTGAACTCCAGCGGTCAGTTGCAGCTCTGCCCAACAGCGTGTTCTCAGTTCTGCGGGCAAGCACGCCCTCTTGCCTTGGCCCCGAGAGCAAAGTCCCGAGCGAGCACTCGACTCAGTGCAATGCACCCGGAAGGACGCTCTCGCTCGCCTTTCAAGGAGCGATTCCTAACAGCAGAAGCAGCAGAGGCACAAACTGCATGACGAGAAGGGACAACGTAGAACACGTCTCTGTCCTGGCACATTTTCGTGTGCGATACTTCCCTCCGGGTCTTCGGGCCTTGCGAAGCCCTGTGTACTGCGAGCGCTGCTACTCGCAGCTGAGAAGGACCGTGGAGCTAGCGGCGAATTCGGAGAGCTCTTCGCTGCACTGCGCCGCTCGCAAGCGGCTTCGTTCTTCGCCTTCTGCCGTCCGGCGAGAGCTGAACTCCAGCGGTCAGTTGCAGCTCTGCCCAACAGCGTGTTCTCAGTTCTGCGGGCAAGCACGCCCTCTTGCCTTGGCCCCGAGTGCAAAGTCCCGAGCGAGCACTCGACTCAGTGCAATGCACCCGGAAGGACGCTCTCGCTCGTCTTTCAAGGAGCGATTACCTACAGCAGAAGCAGCAGAGGCACAAACTGCATGACGAGAAGGGACAACGTAGAACACGTCTCTGTCCTGGCGCATTTTCGTGTGCGATACTTCCCTCCGGGTCTTCGGGCCTTGCGAAGCTCTGTGTACTGCGAGCGCTGCTACTCGCAGCTGAGAAGGACCGTGGAGCTAGCGGCGAATTCGGAGAGCTCTTCGCTGCACTGCGCCGCTCGCAAGCGGCTTCGTTCTTCGCCTTCTGCCGTCCGGCGAGAGCTGAACTCCAGCGGTCAGTTGCAGCTCTGCCCAACAGCGTGTTCTCAGTTCTGCGGGCAAGCACGCCCTCTTGCCTTGGCCCCGAGTGCAAAGTCCCGAGCGAGCACTCGACTCAGTGCAATGCACCCGGAAGGACGCTCTCGCTCGCCTTTCAAGGAGCGATTCCTAACAGCAGAAGCAGCAGAGGCACAAACTGCATGACGAGAAGGGACAACGTAGAACACGTCTCTGTCCTGGCGCATTTTCGTGTGCGATACTTCCCTCCGGGTCTTCGGTCCTTGCGAAGCTCTGTGTACTGCGAGCGCTGCTACTCGCAGCTGAGAAGGACCGTGGAGCTAGCGGCGAATTCGGAGAGCTCTTCGCTGCACTGCGCCGCTCGCAAGCGGCTTCGTTCTTCGCCTTCTGCCGTCCGGCGAGAGCTGAACTCCAGCGGTCAGTTGCAGCTCTGCCCAACAGCGTGTTCTCAGTTCTGCGGGCAAGCACGCCCTCTTGCCTTGGCCCCGAGTGCAAAGTCCCGAGCGAGCACTCGACTCAGTGCAATGCACCCGGAAGGACGCTCTCGCTCGTCTTTCAAGGAGCGATTCCTAACAGCAGAAGCAGCAGAGGCACAAACTGCATGACGAGAAGGGACAACGTAGAACACGTCTCTGTCCTGGCGCATTTTCGTGTGCGATACTTCCCTCCGGGTCTTCGGGCCTTGCGAAGCTCTGTGTACTGCGAGCGCTGCTACTCGCAGCTGAGAAGGACCGTGGAGCTAGCGGCGAATTCGGAGAGCTCTTCGCTGCACTGCGCCGCTCGCAAGCGGCTTCGTTCTTCGCCTTCTGCCGTCCGGCGAGAGCTGAACTCCAGCGGTCAGTTGCAGCTCTGCCCAACAGCGTGTTCTCAGTTCTGCGGGCAAGCACGCCCTCTTGCCTTGGCCCCGAGTGCAAAGTCCCGAGCGAGCACTCGACTCAGTGCAATGCACCCGGAAGGACGCTCTCGCTCGTCTTTCAAGGAGCGATTACCTACAGCAGAAGCAGCAGAGGCACAAACTGCATGACGAGAAGGGACAACGTAGAACACGTCTCTGTCCTGGCGCATTTTCGCGTGCGATACTTCCCTCCGGGTCTTCGGGCCTTGCGAAGCCCTGTGTACTGCGAGCGCTGCTACTCGCAGCTGAGAAGGACCGTGGAGCTAGCGGCGAATTCGGAGAGCTCTTCGCTGCACTGCGCCGCTCGCAAGCGGCTTCGTTCTTCGCCTTCTGCCGTCCGGCGAGAGCTGAACTCCAGCGGTCAGTTGCAGCTCTGCCCAACAGCGTGTTCTCAGTTCTGCGGGCAAGCACGCCCTCTTGCCTTGGCCCCGAGAGCAAAGTCCCGAGCGAGCACTCGACTCAGTGCAATGCACCCGGAAGGACGCTCTCGCTCGCCTTTCAAGGAGCGATTCCTAACAGCAGAAGCAGCAGAGGCACAAACTGCATGACGAGAAGGGACAACGTAGAACACGTCTCTGTCCTGGCGCATTTTCGTGTGCGATACTTCCCTCCGGGTCTTCGGGCCTTGCGAAGCCCTGTGTACTGCGAGCGCTGCTACTCGCAGCTGAGAAGGACCGTGGAGCTAGCGGCGAATTCGGAGAGCTCTTCGCTGCACTGCGCCGCTCGCAAGCGGCTTCGTTCTTCGCCTTCTGCCGTCCGGCGAGAGCTGAACTCCAGCGGTAAGTTTCAGCTCTGCCCAACAGCGTGTTCTCAGTTCTGCGGGCAAGCACGCCCTCTTGCCTTGGCCCCGAGTGCAAAGTCCCGAGCGAGCACTCGACTCAGTGCAATGCACCCGGAAGGACGCTCTCGCTCGCCTTTCAAGGAGCGATTCCTAACAGCAGAAGCAGCAGAGGCACAAACTGCATGACGAGAAGGGACAACGTAGAACACGTCTCTGTCCTGGCACATTTTCGTGTGCGATACTTCCCTCCGGGTCTTCGGGCCTTGCGAAGCCCTGTGTACTGCGAGCGCTGCTACTCGCAGCTGAGAAGGACCGTGGAGCTAGCGGCGAATTCGGAGAGCTCTTCGCTGCACTGCGCCGCTCGCAAGCGGCTTCGTTCTTCGCCTTCTGCCGTCCGGCGAGAGCTGAACTCCAGCGGTCAGTTGCAGCTCTGCCCAACAGCGTGTTCTCAGTTCTGCGGGCAAGCACGCCCTCTTGCCTTGGCCCCGAGAGCAAAGTCCCGAGCGAGCACTCGACTCAGTGCAATGCACCCGGAAGGACGCTCTCGCTCGCCTTTCAAGTAGCGATTCCTAACAGCAGAAGCAGCAGAGGCACAAACTGCATGACGAGAAGGGACAACGTAGAACACGTCTCTGTCCTGGCGCATTTTCGTGTGCGATACTTCCCTCCGGGTCTTCGGGCCTTGCGAAGCCCTGTATACTGCGAGCGCTGCTACTCGCAGCTGAGAAGGACCGTGGAGCTAGCGGCGAATTCGGAGAGCTCTTCGCTGCACTGCGCCGCTCGCAAGCGGCTTCGTTCTTCGCCTTCTGCCGTCCGGCGAGAGCTGAACTCCAGCGGTCAGTTGCAGCTCTGCCCAACAGCGTGTTCTCAGTTCTGCGGGCAAGCACGCCCTCTTGCCTTGGCCCCGAGAGCAAAGTCCCGAGCGAGCACTCGACTCAGTGCAATGCACCCGGAAGGACGCTCTCGCTCGTCTTTCAAGGAGCGATTCCTAACAGCAGAAGCAGCAGAGGCACAAACTGCATGACGAGAAGGGACAACGTAGAACACGTCTCTGTCCTGG
Source organism: Sturnus vulgaris (assembly GCF_052056855.1). Lineage (NCBI taxonomy): Eukaryota > Metazoa > Chordata > Aves > Passeriformes > Sturnidae > Sturnus > Sturnus vulgaris. Next base: position 167,777 of record NW_028276399.1, read on the forward strand.
CACATTTTCGTGTGCGATACCTCCCTCCGGGTCTTCGGGCCTTGCGAAGCCCTGTGTACTGCGAGCGCTGCTACTCGCAGCTGAGAAGGACCGTGGAGCTAGCGGCGAATTCGGAGAGCTCTTCGCTGCACTGCGCCGCTCGCAAGCGGCTTCGTTCTTCGCCTTCTGCCGTCCGGCGAGAGCTGAACTCCAGCGGTCAGTTGCAGCTCTGCCCAACAGCGTGTTCTCAGTTCTGCGGGCAAGCACGCCCTCTTGCCTTGGCCCCGAGAGCAAAGTCCCGAGCGAGCACTCGACTCAGTGCAATGCACCCGGAAGGACGCTCTCGCTCGCCTTTCAAGGAGCGATTCCTAACAGCAGAAGCAGCAGAGGCACAAACTGCATGACGAGAAGGGACAACGTAGAACACGTCTCTGTCCTGGCACATTTCCGTGTGCCATACTTCCCTCCGGGTCTTCGGGCCTTGCGAAGCCCTGTGTACTGCGAGCGCTGCTACTCGCAGCTGAGAAGGACCGTGGAGCTAGCGGCGAATTCGGAGAGCTCTTCGCTGCACTGCGCCGCTCGCAAGCGGCTTCGTTCTTCGCCTTCTGCCGTCCGGCGAGAGCTGAACTCCAGCGGTCAGTTGCAGCTCTGCCCAACAGCGTGTTCTCAGTTCTGCGGGCAAGCACGCCCTCTTGCCTTGGCCCCGAGTGCAAAGTCCCGAGCGAGCACTCGACTCAGTGCAATGCACCCGGAAGGACGCTCTAGCTCGTCTTTCAAGGAGCGATTCCTAACAGCAGAAGCAGCAGAGGCACAAACTGCATGACGAGAAGGGACAACGTAGAACACGTCTCTGTCCTGGCGCATTTTCGCGTGCGATACTTCCCTCCGGGTCTTCGGGCCTTGCGAAGCTCTGTGTACTGCGAGCGCTGCTACTCGCAGCTGAGAAGGACCGTGGAGCTAGCGGCGAATTCGGAGAGCTCTTCGCTGCACTGCGCCGCTCGCAAGCGGCTTCGTTCTTCGCCTTTTGCCGTCCGGCGAGAGCTGAACTCCAGCGGTCAGTTGCAGCTCTGCCCAACAGCGTGTTCTCAGTTCTGCGGGCAAGCACGCCCTCTTGCCTTGGCCCCGAGTGCAAAGACCCGAGCGAGCACTCGACTCAGTGCAATGCACCCGGAAGGACGCTCTCGCTCGTCTTTCAAGGAGCGATTACCTACAGCAGAAGCAGCAGAGGCACAAACTGCATGACGAGAAGGGACAACGTAGAACACGTCTCTGTCCTGGCGCATTTTCACGTGCGATACTTCCCTCCGGGTCTTCGGGCCTTGCGAAGCCCTGTGTACTGCGAGCGCTGCTACTCGCAGCTGAGAAGGACCGTGGAGCTAGCGGCGAATTCGGAGAGCTCTTCGCTGCACTGCGCCGCTCGCAAGCGGCTTCGTTCTTCGCCTTCTGCCGTCCGGCGAGAGCTGAACTCCAGCGGTAAGTTTCAGCTCTGCCCAACAGCGTGTTCTCAGTTCTGCGGGCAAGCACGCCCTCTTGCCTTGGCCCCGAGTGCAAAGTCCCGAGCGAGCACTCGACTCAGTGCAATGCACCCGGAAGGACGCTCTCGCTCGCCTTTCAAGGAGCGATTCCTAACAGCAGAAGCAGCAGAGGCACAAACTGCATGACGAGAAGGGACAACGTAGAACACGTCTCTGTCCTGGCGCATTTTCGTGTGCGATACTTCCCTCCGGGTCTTCGGGCCTTGCGAAGCCCTGTGTACTGCGAGCGCTGCTACTCGCAGCTGAGAAGGACCGTGGAGCTAGCGGCGAATTCGGAGAGCTCTTCGCTGCACTGCGCCGCTCGCAAGCGGCTTCGTTCTTCGCCTTCTGCCGTCCGGCGAGAGCTGAACTCCAGCGGTCAGTTGCAGCTCTGCCCAACAGCGTGTTCTCAGTTCTGCGGGCAAGCACGCCCTCTTGCCTTGGCCCCGAGAGCAAAGTCCCGAGCGAGCACTCGACTCAGTGCAATGCACCCGGAAGGACGCTCTCGCTCGCCTTTCAAGGAGCGATTCCTAACAGCAGAAGCAGCAGAGGCACAAACTGCATGACGAGAAGGGACAACGTAGAACACGTCTCTGTCCTGGCGCATTTTCGTGTGCGATACTTCCCTCCGGGTCTTCGGGCCTTGCGAAGCTCTGTGTACTGCGAGCGCTGCTACTCGCAGCTGAGAAGGACCGTGGAGCTAGCGGCGAATTCGGAGAGCTCTTCGCTGCACTGCGCCGCTCGCAAGCGGCTTCGTTCTTCGCCTTCTGCCGTCCGGCGAGAGCTGAACTCCAGCGGTCAGTTGCAGCTCTGCCCAACAGCGTGTTCTCAGTTCTGCGGGCAAGCACGCCCTCTTGCCTTGGCCCCGAGTGCAAAGTCCCGAGCGAGCACTCGACTCAGTGCAATGCACCCGGAAGGACGCTCTCGCTCGCCTTTCAAGGAGCGATTCCTAACAGCAGAAGCAGCAGAGGCACAAACTGCATGACGAGAAGGGACAACGTAGAACACGTCTCTGTCCTGGCGCATTTTCGTGTGCGATACTTCCCTCCGGGTCTTCGGGCCTTGCGAAGCCCTGTGTACTGCGAGCGCTGCTACTCGCAGCTGAGAAGGACCGTGGAGCTAGCGGCGAATTCGGAGAGCTCTTCGCTGCACTGCGCCGCTCGCAAGCGGCTTCGTTCTTCGCCTTCTGCCGTCCGGCGAGAGCTGAACTCCAGCGGTCAGTTGCAGCTCTGCCCAACAGCGTGTTCTCAGTTCTGCGGGCAAGCACGCCCTCTTGCCTTGGCCCCGAGAGCAAAGTCCCGAGCGAGCACTCGACTCAGTGCAATGCACCCGGAAGGACGCTCTCGCTCGCCTTTCAAGTAGCGATTCCTAACAGCAGAAGCAGCAGAGGCACAAACTGCATGACGAGAAGGGACAACGTAGAACACGTCTCTGTCCTGGCACATTTTCGTGTGCGATACTTCCCTCCGGGTCTTCGGGCCTTGCGAAGCCCTGTGTACTGCGAGCGCTGCTACTCGCAGCTGAGAAGGACCGTGGAGCTAGCGGCGAATTCGGAGAGCTCTTCGCTGCACTGCGCCGCTCGCAAGCGGCTTCGTTCTTCGCCTTCTGCCGTCCGGCGAGAGCTGAACTCCAGCGGTCAGTTGCAGCTCTGCCCAACAGCGTGTTCTCAGTTCTGCGGGCAAGCACGCCCTCTTGCCTTGGCCCCGAGAGCCAAGTCCCGAGCGAGCACTCGACTCAGTGCAATGCACCCGGAAGGACGCTCTCGCTCGCCTTTCAAGGAGCGATTCCTAACAGCAGAAGCAGCAGAGGCACAAACTGCATGACGAGAAGGGACAACGTAGAACACGTCTCTGTCCTGGCACATTTTCGTGTGCGATACTTCCCTCCGGGTCTTCGGGCCTTGCGAAGCCCTGTGTACTGCGAGCGCTGCTACTCGCAGCTGAGAAGGACCGTGGAGCTAGCGGCGAATTCGGAGAGCTCTTCGCTGCACTGCGCCGCTCGCAAGCGGCTTCGTTCTTCGCCTTCTGCCGTCCGGCGAGAGCTGAACTCCAGCGGTCAGTTGCAGCTCTGCCCAACAGCGTGTTCTCAGTTCTGCGGGCAAGCACGCCCTCTTGCCTTGGCCCCGAGAGCAAAGTCCCGAGCGAGCACTCGACTCAGTGCAATGCACCCGGAAGGACGCTCTCGCTCGTCTTTCAAGGAGCGATTCCTAACAGCAGAAGCAGCAGAGGCACAAACTGCATGACGAGAAGGGACAACGTAGAACACGTCTCTGTCCTGGCACATTTCCGTGTGCGATACTTCCCTCCGGGTCTTCGGGCCTTGCGAAGCCCTGTGTACTGCGAGCGCTGCTACTCGCAGCTGAGAAGGACCGTGGAGCTAGCGGCGAATTCGGAGAGCTCTTCGCTGCACTGCGCCGCTCGCAAGCGGCTTCGTTCTTCGCCTTCTGCCGTCCGGCGAGAGCTGAACTCCAGCGGTCAGTTGCAGCTCTGCCCAACAGCGTGTTCTCAGTTCTGCGGGCAAGCACGCCCTCTTGCCTTGGCCCCGAGAGCCAAGTCCCGAGCGAGCACTCGACTCAGTGCAATGCACCCGGAAGGACGCTCTCGCTCGTCTTTCAAGGAGCGATTACCTACAGCAGAAGCAGCAGAGGCACAAACTGCATGACGAGAAGGGACAACGTAGAACACGTCTCTGTCCTGGCGCATTTTCGTGTGCGATACTTCCCTCCGGGTCTTCGGGCCTTGCGAAGCTCTGTGTACTGCGAGCGCTGCTACTCGCAGCTGAGAAGGACCGTGGAGCTAGCGGCGAATTCGGAGAGCTCTTCGCTGCACTGCGCCGCTCGCAAGCGGCTTCGTTCTTCGCCTTCTGCCGTCCGGCGAGAGCTGAACTCCAGCGGTCAGTTGCAGCTCTGCCCAACAGCGTGTTCTCAGTTCTGCGGGCAAGCACGCCCTCTTGCCTTGGCCCCGAGTGCAAAGTCCCGAGCGAGCACTCGACTCAGTGCAATGCACCCGGAGGGACGCTCTCGCTCGTCTTTCAAGGAGCGATTACCTACAGCAGAAGCAGCAGAGGCACAAACTGCATGACGAGAAGGGACAACGTAGAACACGTCTCTGTCCTGGCGCATTTTCGTGTGCGATACTTCCCTCCGGGTCTTCGGGCCTTGCGAAGCTCTGTGTACTGCGAGCGCTGCTACTCGCAGCTGAGAAGGACCGTGGAGCTAGCGGCGAATTCGGAGAGCTCTTCGCTGCACTGCGCCGCTCGCAAGCGGCTTCGTTCTTCGCCTTCTGCCGTCCGGCGAGAGCTGAACTCCAGCGGTCAGTTGCAGCTCTGCCCAACAGCGTGTTCTCAGTTCTGCGGGCAAGCACGCCCTCTTGCCTTGGCCCCGAGTGCAAAGTCCCGAGCGAGCACTCGACTCAGTGCAATGCACCCGGAAGGACGCTCTCGCTCGTCTTTCAAGGAGCGATTACCTACAGCAGAAGCAGCAGAGGCACAAACTGCATGACGAGAAGGGACAACGTAGAACACGTCTCTGTCCTGGCGCATTTTCGTGTGCGATACTTCCCTCCGGGTCTTCGGTCCTTGCGAAGCTCTGTGTACTGCGAGCGCTGCTACTCGCAGCTGAGAAGGACCGTGGAGCTAGCGGCGAATTCGGAGAGCTCTTCGCTGCACTGCGCCGCTCGCAAGCGGCTTCGTTCTTCGCCTTCTGCCGTCCGGCGAGAGCTGAACTCCAGCGGTCAGTTGCAGCTCTGCCCAACAGCGTGTTCTCAGTTCTGCGGGCAAGCACGCCCTCTTGCCTTGGCCCCGAGTGCAAAGTCCCGAGCGAGCACTCGACTCAGTGCAATGCACCCGGAAGGACGCTCTCGCTCGTCTTTCAAGGAGCGATTCCTAACAGCAGAAGCAGCAGAGGCACAAACTGCATGACGAGAAGGGACAACGTAGAACACGTCTCTGTCCTGGCACATTTTCGTGTGCCATACTTCCCTCCGGGTCTTCGGGCCTTGCGAAGCTCTGTGTACTGCGAGCGCTGCTACTCGCAGCTGAGAAGGACCGTGGAGCTAGCGGCGAATTCGGAGAGCTCTTCGCTGCACTGCGCCGCTCGCAAGCGGCTTCGTTCTTCGCCTTCTGCCGTCCGGCGAGAGCTGAACTCCAGCGGTCAGTTGCAGCTCTGCCCAACAGCGTGTTCTCAGTTCTGCGGGCAAGCACGCCCTCTTGCCTTGGCCCCGAGAGCAAAGTCCCGAGCGAGCACTCGACTCAGTGCAATGCACCCGGAAGGACGCTCTCGCTCGTCTTTCAAGTAGCGATTCCTAACAGCAGAAGCAGCAGAGGCACAAACTGCATGACGAGAAGGGACAACGTAGAACACGTCTCTGTCCTGGCGCATTTTCGTGTGCGATACTTCCCTCCGGGTCTTCGGGCCTTGCGAAGCTCTGTGTACTGCGAGCGCTGCTACTCGCAGCTGAGAAGGACCGTGGAGCTAGCGGCGAATTCGGAGAGCTCTTCGCTGCACTGCGCCGCTCGCAAGCGGCTTCGTTCTTCGCCTTCTGCCGTCCGGCGAGAGCTGAACTCCAGCGGTCAGTTGCAGCTCTGCCCAACAGCGTGTTCTCAGTTCTGCGGGCAAGCACGCCCTCTTGCCTTGGCCCCGAGTGCAAAGTCCCGAGCGAGCACTCGACTCAGTGCAATGCACCCGGAAGGACGCTCTCGCTCGTCTTTCAAGGAGCGATTACCTACAGCAGAAGCAGCAGAGGCACAAACTGCATGACGAGAAGGGACAACGTAGAACACGTCTCTGTCCTGGCGCATTTCCGTGTGCCATACTTCCCTCCGGGTCTTCGGGCCTTGCGAAGCTCTGTGTACTGCGAGCGCTGCTACTCGCAGCTGAGAAGGACCGTGGAGCTAGCGGCGAATTCGGAGAGCTCTTCGCTGCACTGCGCCGCTCGCAAGCGGCTTCGTTCTTCGCCTTCTGCCGTCCGGCGAGAGCTGAACTCCAGCGGTCAGTTGCAGCTCTGCCCAACAGCGTGTTCTCAGTTCTGCGGGCAAGCACGCCCTCTTGCCTTGGCCCCGAGTGCAAAGTCCCGAGCGAGCACTCGACTCAGTGCAATGCACCCGGAAGGACGCTCTCGCTCGTCTTTCAAGGAGCGATTCCTAACAGCAGAAGCAGCAGAGGCACAAACTGCATGACGAGAAGGGACAACGTAGAACACGTCTCTGTCCTGGCGCATTTTCGTGTGCGATACTTCCCTCCGGGTCTTCGGGACTTGCGAAGCTCTGTGTACTGCGAGCGCTGCTACTCGCAGCTGAGAAGGACCGTGGAGCTAGCGGCGAATTCGGAGAGCTCTTCGCTGCACTGCGCCGCTCGCAAGCGGCTTCGTTCTTCGCCTTCTGCCGTCCGGCGAGAGCTGAACTCCAGCGGTCAGTTGCAGCTCTGCCCAACAGCGTGTTCTCAGTTCTGCGGGCAAGCACGCCCTCTTGCCTTGGCCCCGAGTGCAAAGTCCCGAGCGAGCACTCGACTCAGTGCAATGCACCCGGAAGGACGCTCTCGCTCGTCTTTCAAGGAGCGATTCCTAACAGCAGAAGCAGCAGAGGCACAAACTGCATGACGAGAAGGGACAACGTAGAACACGTCTCTGTCCTGGCGCATTTTCGTGTGCGATACTTCCCTCCGGGTCTTCGGGCCTTGCGAAGCTCTGTGTACTGCGAGCGCTGCTACTCGCAGCTGAGAAGGACCGTGGAGCTAGCGGCGAATTCGGAGAGCTCTTCGCTGCACTGCGCCGCTCGCAAGCGGCTTCGTTCTTCGCCTTCTGCCGTCCGGCGAGAGCTGAACTCCAGCGGTCAGTTGCAGCTCTGCCCAACAGCGTGTTCTCAGTTCTGCGGGCAAGCACGCCCTCTTGCCTTGGCCCCGAGTGCAAAGTCCCGAGCGAGCACTCGACTCAGTGCAATGCACCCGGAAGGACGCTCTCGCTCGTCTTTCAAGGAGCGATTCCTAACAGCAGAAGCAGCAGAGGCACAAACTGCATGACGAGAAGGGACAACGTAGAACACGTCTCTGTCCTGGCGCATTTTCGTGTGCGATACTTCCCTCCGGGTCTTCGGGACTTGCGAAGCTCTGTGTACTGCGAGCGCTGCTACTCGCAGCTGAGAAGGACCGTGGAGCTAGCGGCGAATTCGGAGAGCTCTTCGCTGCACTGCGCCGCTCGCAAGCGGCTTCGTTCTTCGCCTTCTGCCGTCCGGCGAGAGCTGAACTCCAGCGGTCAGTTGCAGCTCTGCCCAACAGCGTGTTCTCAGTTCTGCGGGCAAGCACGCCCTCTTGCCTTGGTCCCGAGTGCAAAGTCCCGAGCGAGCACTCGACTCAGTGCAATGCACCCGGAAGGACGCTCTCGCTCGTCTTTCAAGGAGCGATTCCTAACAGCAGAAGCAGCAGAGGCACAAACTGCATGACGAGAAGGGACAACGTAGAACACGTCTCTGTCCTGGCGCATTTTCGTGTGCGATACTTCCCTCCGGGTCTTCGGGCCTTGCGAAGCTCTGTGTACTGCGAGCGCTGCTACTCGCAGCTGAGAAGGACCGTGGAGCTAGCGGCGAATTCGGAGAGCTCTTCGCTGCACTGCGCCGCTCGCAAGCGGCTTCGTTCTTCGCCTTCTGCCGTCCGGCGAGAGCTGAACTCCAGCGGTCAGTTGCAGCTCTGCCCAACAGCGTGTTCTCAGTTCTGCGGGCAAGCACGCCCTCTTGCCTTGGCCCCGAGAGCAAAGTCCCGAGCGAGCACTCGACTCAGTGCAATGCACCCGGAAGGACGCTCTCGCTCGCCTTTCAAGTAGCGATTCCTAACAGCAGAAGCAGCAGAGGCACAAACTGCATGACGAGAAGGGACAACGTAGAACACGTCTCTGTCCTGGCACATTTTCGTGTGCGATACTTCCCTCCGGGTCTTCGGGCCTTGCGAAGCCCTGTGTACTGCGAGCGCTGCTACTCGCAGCTGAGAAGGACCGTGGAGCTAGCGGCGAATTCGGAGAGCTCTTCGCTGCACTGCGCCGCTCGCAAGCGGCTTCGTTCTTCGCCTTCTGCCGTCCGGCGAGAGCTGAACTCCAGCGGTCAGTTGCAGCTCTGCCCAACAGCGTGTTCTCAGTTCTGCGGGCAAGCACGCCCTCTTGCCTTGGCCCCGAGAGCAAAGTCCCGAGCGAGCACTCGACTCAGTGCAATGCACCCGGAAGGACGTTCTCGCTCGTCTTTCAAGGAGCGATTCCTAACAGCAGAAGCAGCAGAGGCACAAACTGCATGACGAGAAGGGACAACGTAGAACACGTCTCTGTCCTGGCACATTTTCGTGTGCGATACCTCCCTCCGGGTCTTCGGGCCTTGCGAAGCCCTGTGTACTGCGAGCGCTGCTACTCGCAGCTGAGAAGGACCGTGGAGCTAGCGGCGAATTCGGAGAGCTCTTCGCTGCACTGCGCCGCTCGCAAGCGGCTTCGTTCTTCGCCTTCTGCCGTCCGGCGAGAGCTGAACTCCAGCGGTCAGTTGCAGCTCTGCCCAACAGCGTGTTCTCAGTTCTGCGGGCAAGCACGCCCTCTTGCCTTGGCCCCGAGAGCAAAGTCCCGAGCGAGCACTCGACTCAGTGCAATGCACCCGGAAGGACGCTCTCGCTCGTCTTTCAAGGAGCGATTCCTAACAGCAGAAGCAGCAGAGGCACAAACTGCATGACGAGAAGGGACAACGTAGAACACGTCTCTGTCCTGGCACATTTCCGTGTGCCATACTTCCCTCCGGGTCTTCGGGCCTTGCGAAGCCCTGTGTACTGCGAGCGCTGCTACTCGCAGCTGAGAAGGACCGTGGAGCTAGCGGCGAATTCGGAGAGCTCTTCGCTGCACTGCGCCGCTCGCAAGCGGCTTCGTTCTTCGCCTTCTGCCGTCCGGCGAGAGCTGAACTCCAGCGGTCAGTTGCAGCTCTGCCCAACAGCGTGTTCTCAGTTCTGCGGGCAAGCACGCCCTCTTGCCTTGGCCCCGAGTGCAAAGTCCCGAGCGAGCACTCGACTCAGTGCAATGCACCCGGAAGGACGCTCTCGCTCGTCTTTCAAGGAGCGATTCCTAACAGCAGAAGCAGCAGAGGCACAAACTGCATGACGAGAAGGGACAACGTAGAACACGTCTCTGTCCTGGCGCATTTTCGCGTGCGATACTTCCCTCCGGGTCTTCGGGCCTTGCGAAGCTCTGTGTACTGCGAGCGCTGCTACTCGCAGCTGAGAAGGACCGTGGAGCTAGCGGCGAATTCGGAGAGCTCTTCGCTGCACTGCGCCGCTCGCAAGCGGCTTCGTTCTTCGCCTTTTGCCGTCCGGCGAGAGCTGAACTCCAGCGGTCAGTTGCAGCTCTGCCCAACAGCGTGTTCTCAGTTCTGCGGGCAAGCACGCCCTCTTGCCTTGGCCCCGAGTGCAAAGACCCGAGCGAGCACTCGACTCAGTGCAATGCACCCGGAAGGACGCTCTCGCTCGTCTTTCAAGGAGCGATTACCTACAGCAGAAGCAGCAGAGGCACAAACTGCATGACGAGAAGGGACAACGTAGAACACGTCTCTGTCCTGGCGCATTTTCGCGTGCGATACTTCCCTCCGGGTCTTCGGGCCTTGCGAAGCCCTGTGTACTGCGAGCGCTGCTACTCGCAGCTGAGAAGGACCGTGGAGCTAGCGGCGAATTCGGAGAGCTCTTCGCTGCACTGCGCCGCTCGCAAGCGGCTTCGTTCTTCGCCTTCTGCCGTCCGGCGAGAGCTGAACTCCAGCGGTAAGTTTCAGCTCTGCCCAACAGCGTGTTCTCAGTTCTGCGGGCAAGCACGCCCTCTTGCCTTGGCCCCGAGTGCAAAGTCCCGAGCGAGCACTCGACTCAGTGCAATGCACCCGGAAGGACGCTCTCGCTCGCCTTTCAAGGAGCGATTCCTAACAGCAGAAGCAGCAGAGGCACAAACTGCATGACGAGAAGGGACAACGTAGAACACGTCTCTGTCCTGGCACATTTTCGTGTGCGATACTTCCCTCCGGGTCTTCGGGCCTTGCGAAGCCCTGTGTACTGCGAGCGCTGCTACTCGCAGCTGAGAAGGACCGTGGAGCTAGCGGCGAATTCGGAGAGCTCTTCGCTGCACTGCGCCGCTCGCAAGCGGCTTCGTTCTTCGCCTTCTGCCGTCCGGCGAGAGCTGAACTCCAGCGGTCAGTTGCAGCTCTGCCCAACAGCGTGTTCTCAGTTCTGCGGGCAAGCACGCCCTCTTGCCTTGGCCCCGAGAGCAAAGTCCCGAGCGAGCACTCGACTCAGTGCAATGCACCCGGAAGGACGCTCTCGCTCGTCTTTCAAGGAGCGATTCCTAACAGCAGAAGCAGCAGAGGCACAAACTGCATGACGAGAAGGGACAACGTAGAACACGTCTCTGTCCTGGCGCATTTTCGTGTGCGATACTTCCCTCCGGGTCTTCGGGCCTTGCGAAGCTCTGTGTACTGCGAGCGCTGCTACTCGCAGCTGAGAAGGACCGTGGAGCTAGCGGCGAATTCGGAGAGCTCTTCGCTGCACTGCGCCGCTCGCAAGCGGCTTCGTTCTTCGCCTTCTGCCGTCCGGCGAGAGCTGAACTCCAGCGGTCAGTTGCAGCTCTGCCCAACAGCGTGTTCTCAGTTCTGCGGGCAAGCACGCCCTCTTGCCTTGGCCCCGAGTGCAAAGTCCCGAGCGAGCACTCGACTCAGTGCAATGCACCCGGAAGGACGCTCTCGCTCGTCTTTCAAGGAGCGATTCCTAACAGCAGAAGCAGCAGAGGCACAAACTGCATGACGAGAAGGGACAACGTAGAACACGTCTCTGTCCTGGCGCATTTTCGCGTGCGATACTTCCCTCCGGGTCTTCGGGCCTTGCGAAGCTCTGTGTACTGCGAGCGCTGCTACTCGCAGCTGAGAAGGACCGTGGAGCTAGCGGCGAATTCGGAGAGCTCTTCGCTGCACTGCGCCGCTCGCAAGCGGCTTCGTTCTTCGCCTTTTGCCGTCCGGCGAGAGCTGAACTCCAGCGGTCAGTTGCAGCTCTGCCCAACAGCGTGTTCTCAGTTCTGCGGGCAAGCACGCCCTCTTGCCTTGGCCCCGAGTGCAAAGACCCGAGCGAGCACTCGACTCAGTGCAATGCACCCGGAAGGACGCTCTCGCTCGTCTTTCAAGGAGCGATTACCTACAGCAGAAGCAGCAGAGGCACAAACTGCATGACGAGAAGGGACAACGTAGAACACGTCTCTGTCCTGGCGCATTTTCGCGTGCGATACTTCCCTCCGGGTCTTCGGGCCTTGCGAAGCCCTGTGTACTGCGAGCGCTGCTACTCGCAGCTGAGAAGGACCGTGGAGCTAGCGGCGAATTCGGAGAGCTCTTCGCTGCACTGCGCCGCTCGCAAGCGGCTTCGTTCTTCGCCTTCTGCCGTCCGGCGAGAGCTGAACTCCAGCGGTAAGTTTCAGCTCTGCCCAACAGCGTGTTCTCAGTTCTGCGGGCAAGCACGCCCTCTTGCCTTGGCCCCGAGTGCAAAGTCCCGAGCGAGCACTCGACTCAGTGCAATGCACCCGGAAGGACGCTCTCGCTCGCCTTTCAAGGAGCGATTCCTAACAGCAGAAGCAGCAGAGGCACAAACTGCATGACGAGAAGGGACAACGTAGAACACGTCTCTGTCCTGGCACATTTTCGTGTGCGATACTTCCCTCCGGGTCTTCGGGCCTTGCGAAGCCCTGTGTACTGCGAGCGCTGCTACTCGCAGCTGAGAAGGACCGTGGAGCTAGCGGCGAATTCGGAGAGCTCTTCGCTGCACTGCGCCGCTCGCAAGCGGCTTCGTTCTTCGCCTTCTGCCGTCCGGCGAGAGCTGAACTCCAGCGGTCAGTTGCAGCTCTGCCCAACAGCGTGTTCTCAGTTCTGCGGGCAAGCACGCCCTCTTGCCTTGGCCCCGAGAGCAAAGTCCCGAGCGAGCACTCGACTCAGTGCAATGCACCCGGAAGGACGCTCTCGCTCGTCTTTCAAGGAGCGATTCCTAACAGCAGAAGCAGCAGAGGCACAAACTGCATGACGAGAAGGGACAACGTAGAACACGTCTCTGTCCTGGCGCATTTTCGTGTGCGATACTTCCCTCCGGGTCTTCGGGCCTTGCGAAGCTCTGTGTACTGCGAGCGCTGCTACTCGCAGCTGAGAAGGACCGTGGAGCTAGCGGCGAATTCGGAGAGCTCTTCGCTGCACTGCGCCGCTCGCAAGCGGCTTCGTTCTTCGCCTTCTGCCGTCCGGCGAGAGCTGAACTCCAGCGGTCAGTTGCAGCTCTGCCCAACAGCGTGTTCTCAGTTCTGCGGGCAAGCACGCCCTCTTGCCTTGGCCCCGAGTGCAAAGTCCCGAGCGAGCACTCGACTCAGTGCAATGCACCCGGAAGGACGCTCTCGCTCGTCTTTCAAGGAGCGATTACCTACAGCAGAAGCAGCAGAGGCACAAACTGCATGACGAGAAGGGACAACGTAGAACACGTCTCTGTCCTGGCGCATTTTCGCGTGCGATACTTCCCTCCGGGTCTTCGGGCCTTGCGAAGCCCTGTGTACTGCGAGCGCTGCTACTCGCAGCTGAGAAGGACCGTGGAGCTAGCGGCGAATTCGGAGAGCTCTTCGCTGCACTGCGCCGCTCGCAAGCGGCTTCGTTCTTCGCCTTCTGCCGTCCGGCGAGAGCTGAACTCCAGCGGTCAGTTGCAGCTCTGCCCAACAGCGTGTTCTCAGTTCTGCGGGCAAGCACGCCCTCTTGCCTTGGCCCCGAGAGCAAAGTCCCGAGCGAGCACTCGACTCAGTGCAATGCACCCGGAAGGACGCTCTCGCTCGCCTTTCAAGGAGCGATTCCTAACAGCAGAAGCAGCAGAGGCACAAACTGCATGACGAGAAGGGACAACGTAGAACACGTCTCTGTCCTGGCGCATTTTCGTGTGCGATACTTCCCTCCGGGTCTTCGGGCCTTGCGAAGCCCTGTGTACTGCGAGCGCTGCTACTCGCAGCTGAGAAGGACCGTGGAGCTAGCGGCGAATTCGGAGAGCTCTTCGCTGCACTGCGCCGCTCGCAAGCGGCTTCGTTCTTCGCCTTCTGCCGTCCGGCGAGAGCTGAACTCCAGCGGTAAGTTTCAGCTCTGCCCAACAGCGTGTTCTCAGTTCTGCGGGCAAGCACGCCCTCTTGCCTTGGCCCCGAGTGCAAAGTCCCGAGCGAGCACTCGACTCAGTGCAATGCACCCGGAAGGACGCTCTCGCTCGCCTTTCAAGGAGCGATTCCTAACAGCAGAAGCAGCAGAGGCACAAACTGCATGACGAGAAGGGACAACGTAGAACACGTCTCTGTCCTGGCACATTTTCGTGTGCGATACCTCCCTCCGGGTCTTCGGGCCTTGCGAAGCCCTGTGTACTGCGAGCGCTGCTACTCGCAGCTGAGAAGGACCGTGGAGCTAGCGGCGAATTCGGAGAGCTCTTCGCTGCACTGCGCCGCTCGCAAGCGGCTTCGTTCTTCGCCTTCTGCCGTCCGGCGAGAGCTGAACTCCAGCGGTCAGTTGCAGCTCTGCCCAACAGCGTGTTCTCAGTTCTGCGGGCAAGCACGCCCTCTTGCCTTGGCCCCGAGAGCAAAGTCCCGAGCGAGCACTCGACTCAGTGCAATGCACCCGGAAGGACGCTCTCGCTCGCCTTTCAAGGAGCGATTCCTAACAGCAGAAGCAGCAGAGGCACAAACTGCATGACGAGAAGGGACAACGTAGAACACGTCTCTGTCCTGGCACATTTCCGTGTGCCATACTTCCCTCCGGGTCTTCGGGCCTTGCGAAGCCCTGTGTACTGCGAGCGCTGCTACTCGCAGCTGAGAAGGACCGTGGAGCTAGCGGCGAATTCGGAGAGCTCTTCGCTGCACTGCGCCGCTCGCAAGCGGCTTCGTTCTTCGCCTTCTGCCGTCCGGCGAGAGCTGAACTCCAGCGGTCAGTTGCAGCTCTGCCCAACAGCGTGTTCTCAGTTCTGCGGGCAAGCACGCCCTCTTGCCTTGGCCCCGAGTGCAAAGTCCCGAGCGAGCACTCGACTCAGTGCAATGCACCCGGAAGGACGCTCTAGCTCGTCTTTCAAGGAGCGATTCCTAACAGCAGAAGCAGCAGAGGCACAAACTGCATGACGAGAAGGGACAACGTAGAACACGTCTCTGTCCTGGCGCATTTTCGCGTGCGATACTTCCCTCCGGGTCTTCGGGCCTTGCGAAGCTCTGTGTACTGCGAGCGCTGCTACTCGCAGCTGAGAAGGACCGTGGAGCTAGCGGCGAATTCGGAGAGCTCTTCGCTGCACTGCGCCGCTCGCAAGCGGCTTCGTTCTTCGCCTTTTGCCGTCCGGCGAGAGCTGAACTCCAGCGGTCAGTTGCAGCTCTGCCCAACAGCGTGTTCTCAGTTCTGCGGGCAAGCACGCCCTCTTGCCTTGGCCCCGAGTGCAAAGACCCGAGCGAGCACTCGACTCAGTGCAATGCACCCGGAAGGACGCTCTCGCTCGTCTTTCAAGGAGCGATTACCTACAGCAGAAGCAGCAGAGGCACAAACTGCATGACGAGAAGGGACAACGTAGAACACGTCTCTGTCCTGGCGCATTTTCGTGTGCGATACTTCCCTCCGGGTCTTCGGGCCTTGCGAAGCCCTGTGTACTGCGAGCGCTGCTACTCGCAGCTGAGAAGGACCGTGGAGCTAGCGGCGAATTCGGAGAGCTCTTCGCTGCACTGCGCCGCTCGCAAGCGGCTTCGTTCTTCGCCTTCTGCCGTCCGGCGAGAGCTGAACTCCAGCGGTCAGTTGCAGCTCTGCCCAACAGCGTGTTCTCAGTTCTGCGGGCAAGCACGCCCTCTTGCCTTGGCCCCGAGAGCAAAGTCCCGAGCGAGCACTCGACTCAGTGCAATGCACCCGGAAGGACGCTCTCGCTCGCCTTTCAAGGAGCGATTCCTAACAGCAGAAGCAGCAGAGGCACAAACTGCATGACGAGAAGGGACAACGTAGAACACGTCTCTGTCCTGGCGCATTTTCGTGTGCGATACTTCCCTCCGGGTCTTCGGGCCTTGCGAAGCTCTGTGTACTGCGAGCGCTGCTACTCGCAGCTGAGAAGGACCGTGGAGCTAGCGGCGAATTCGGAGAGCTCTTCGCTGCACTGCGCCGCTCGCAAGCGGCTTCGTTCTTCGCCTTCTGCCGTCCGGCGAGAGCTGAACTCCAGCGGTAAGTTTCAGCTCTGCCCAACAGCGTGTTCTCAGTTCTGCGGGCAAGCACGCCCTCTTGCCTTGGCCCCGAGTGCAAAGTCCCGAGCGAGCACTCGACTCAGTGCAATGCACCCGGAAGGACGCTCTCGCTCGCCTTTCAAGGAGCGATTCCTAACAGCAGAAGCAGCAGAGGCACAAACTGCATGACGAGAAGGGACAACGTAGAACACGTCTCTGTCCTGGCGCATTTTCACGTGCGATACTTCCCTCCGGGTCTTCGGGCCTTGCGAAGCCCTGTGTACTGCGAGCGCTGCTACTCGCAGCTGAGAAGGACCGTGGAGCTAGCGGCGAATTCGGAGAGCTCTTCGCTGCACTGCGCCGCTCGCAAGCGGCTTCGTTCTTCGCCTTCTGCCGTCCGGCGAGAGCTGAACTCCAGCGGTCAGTTGCAGCTCTGCCCAACAGCGTGTTCTCAGTTCTGCGGGCAAGCACGCCCTCTTGCCTTGGCCCCGAGAGCAAAGTCCCGAGCGAGCACTCGACTCAGTGCAATGCACCCGGAAGGACGCTCTCGCTCGCCTTTCAAGGAGCGATTCCTAACAGCAGAAGCAGCAGAGGCACAAACTGCATGACGAGAAGGGACAACGTAGAACACGTCTCTGTCCTGGCACATTTTCGTGTGCGATACTTCCCTCCGGGTCTTCGGGCCTTGCGAAGCTCTGTGTACTGCGAGCGCTGCTACTCGCAGCTGAGAAGGACCGTGGAGCTAGCGGCGAATTCGGAGAGCTCTTCGCTGCACTGCGCCGCTCGCAAGCGGCTTCGTTCTTCGCCTTCTGCCGTCCGGCGAGAGCTGAACTCCAGCGGTCAGTTGCAGCTCTGCCCAACAGCGTGTTCTCAGTTCTGCGGGCAAGCACGCCCTCTTGCCTTGGCCCCGAGAGCCAAGTCCCGAGCGAGCACTCGACTCAGTGCAATGCACCCGGAAGGACGCTCTCGCTCGCCTTTCAAGGAGCGATTCCTAACAGCAGAAGCAGCAGAGGCACAAACTGCATGACGAGAAGGGACAACGTAGAACACGTCTCTGTCCTGGCACATTTTCGTGTGCGATACTTCCCTCCGGGTCTTCGGGCCTTGCGAAGCCCTGTGTACTGCGAGCGCTGCTACTCGCAGCTGAGAAGGACCGTGGAGCTAGCGGCGAATTCGGAGAGCTCTTCGCTGCACTGCGCCGCTCGCAAGCGGCTTCGTTCTTCGCCTTCTGCCGTCCGGCGAGAGCTGAACTCCAGCGGTCAGTTGCAGCTCTGCCCAACAGCGTGTTCTCAGTTCTGCGGGCAAGCACGCCCTCTTGCCTTGGCCCCGAGAGCAAAGTCCCGAGCGAGCACTCGACTCAGTGCAATGCACCCGGAAGGACGCTCTCGCTCGTCTTTCAAGGAGCGATTCCTAACAGCAGAAGCAGCAGAGGCACAAACTGCATGACGAGAAGGGACAACGTAGAACACGTCTCTGTCCTGGCACATTTCCGTGTGCGATACTTCCCTCCGGGTCTTCGGGCCTTGCGAAGCCCTGTGTACTGCGAGCGCTGCTACTCGCAGCTGAGAAGGACCGTGGAGCTAGCGGCGAATTCGGAGAGCTCTTCGCTGCACTGCGCCGCTCGCAAGCGGCTTCGTTCTTCGCCTTCTGCCGTCCGGCGAGAGCTGAACTCCAGCGGTCAGTTGCAGCTCTGCCCAACAGCGTGTTCTCAGTTCTGCGGGCAAGCACGCCCTCTTGCCTTGGCCCCGAGTGCAAAGACCCGAGCGAGCACTCGACTCAGTGCAATGCACCCGGAAGGACGCTCTCGCTCGTCTTTCAAGGAGCGATTACCTACAGCAGAAGCAGCAGAGGCACAAACTGCATGACGAGAAGGGACAACGTAGAACACGTCTCTGTCCTGGCGCATTTTCGTGTGCGATACTTCCCTCCGGGTCTTCGGGCCTTGCGAAGCTCTGTGTACTGCGAGCGCTGCTACTCGCAGCTGAGAAGGACCGTGGAGCTAGCGGCGAATTCGGAGAGCTCTTCGCTGCACTGCGCCGCTCGCAAGCGGCTTCGTTCTTCGCCTTCTGCCGTCCGGCGAGAGCTGAACTCCAGCGGTCAGTTGCAGCTCTGCCCAACAGCGTGTTCTCAGTTCTGCGGGCAAGCACGCCCTCTTGCCTTGGCCCCGAGTGCAAAGTCCCGAGCGAGCACTCGACTCAGTGCAATGCACCCGGAGGGACGCTCTCGCTCGTCTTTCAAGGAGCGATTACCTACAGCAGAAGCAGCAGAGGCACAAACTGCATGACGAGAAGGGACAACGTAGAACACGTCTCTGTCCTGGCGCATTTTCGTGTGCGATACTTCCCTCCGGGTCTTCGGGCCTTGCGAAGCTCTGTGTACTGCGAGCGCTGCTACTCGCAGCTGAGAAGGACCGTGGAGCTAGCGGCGAATTCGGAGAGCTCTTCGCTGCACTGCGCCGCTCGCAAGCGGCTTCGTTCTTCGCCTTCTGCCGTCCGGCGAGAGCTGAACTCCAGCGGTCAGTTGCAGCTCTGCCCAACAGCGTGTTCTCAGTTCTGCGGGCAAGCACGCCCTCTTGCCTTGGCCCCGAGTGCAAAGTCCCGAGCGAGCACTCGACTCAGTGCAATGCACCCGGAAGGACGCTCTCGCTCGTCTTTCAAGGAGCGATTACCTACAGCAGAAGCAGCAGAGGCACAAACTGCATGACGAGAAGGGACAACGTAGAACACGTCTCTGTCCTGGCGCATTTTCGTGTGCGATACTTCCCTCCGGGTCTTCGGGCCTTGCGAAGCTCTGTGTACTGCGAGCGCTGCTACTCGCAGCTGAGAAGGACCGTGGAGCTAGCGGCGAATTCGGAGAGCTCTTCGCTGCACTGCGCCGCTCGCAAGCGGCTTCGTTCTTCGCCTTCTGCCGTCCGGCGAGAGCTGAACTCCAGCGGTCAGTTGCAGCTCTGCCCAACAGCGTGTTCTCAGTTCTGCGGGCAAGCACGCCCTCTTGCCTTGGCCCCGAGTGCAAAGTCCCGAGCGAGCACTCGACTCAGTGCAATGCACTCGGAAGGACGCTCTCTCTCGTCTTTCAAGGAGCGATTACCTACAGCAGAAGCAGCAGAGGCACAAACTGCATGACGAGAAGGGACAACGTAGAACACGTCTCTGTCCTGGCGCATTTTCGTGTGCGATACTTCCCTCCGGGTCTTCGGTCCTTGCGAAGCTCTGTGTACTGCGAGCGCTGCTACTCGCAGCTGAGAAGGACCGTGGAGCTAGCGGCGAATTCGGAGAGCTCTTCGCTGCACTGCGCCGCTCGCAAGCGGCTTCGTTCTTCGCCTTCTGCCGTCCGGCGAGAGCTGAACTCCAGCGGTCAGTTGCAGCTCTGCCCAACAGCGTGTTCTCAGTTCTGCGGGCAAGCACGCCCTCTTGCCTTGGCCCCGAGTGCAAAGTCCCGAGCGAGCACTCGACTCAGTGCAATGCACCCGGAAGGACGCTCTCGCTCGTCTTTCAAGGAGCGATTCCTAACAGCAGAAGCAGCAGAGGCACAAACTGCATGACGAGAAGGGACAACGTAGAACACGTCTCTGTCCTGGCGCATTTTCGTGTGCGATACTTCCCTCCGGGTCTTCGGGACTTGCGAAGCTCTGTGTACTGCGAGCGCTGCTACTCGCAGCTGAGAAGGACCGTGGAGCTAGCGGCGAATTCGGAGAGCTCTTCGCTGCACTGCGCCGCTCGCAAGCGGCTTCGTTCTTCGCCTTCTGCCGTCCGGCGAGAGCTGAACTCCAGCGGTCAGTTGCAGCTCTGCCCAACAGCGTATTCTCAGTTCTGCGGGCAAGCACGCCCTCTTGCCTTGGCCCCGAGTGCAAAGTCCCGAGCGAGCACTCGACTCAGTGCAATGCACCCGGAAGGACGCTCTCGCTCGTCTTTCAAGGAGCGATTCCTAACAGCAGAAGCAGCAGAGGCACAAACTGCATGACGAGAAGGGACAACGTAGAACACGTCTCTGTCCTGGCGCATTTTCGTGTGCGATACTTCCCTCCGGGTCTTCGGGCCTTGCGAAGCTCTGTGTACTGCGAGCGCTGCTACTCGCAGCTGAGAAGGACCGTGGAGCTAGCGGCGAATTCGGAGAGCTCTTCGCTGCACTGCGCCGCTCGCAAGCGGCTTCGTTCTTCGCCTTCTGCCGTCCGGCGAGAGCTGAACTCCAGCGGTCAGTTGCAGCTCTGCCCAACAGCGTGTTCTCAGTTCTGCGGGCAAGCACGCCCTCTTGCCTTGGCCCCGAGAGCCAAGTCCCGAGCGAGCACTCGACTCAGTGCAATGCACCCGGAAGGACGCTCTCGCTCGCCTTTCAAGGAGCGATTCCTAACAGCAGAAGCAGCAGAGGCACAAACTGCATGACGAGAAGGGACAACGTAGAACACGTCTCTGTCCTGGCACATTTTCGTGTGCGATACTTCCCTCCGGGTCTTCGGGCCTTGCGAAGCCCTGTGTACTGCGAGCGCTGCTACTCGCAGCTGAGAAGGACCGTGGAGCTAGCGGCGAATTCGGAGAGCTCTTCGCTGCACTGCGCCGCTCGCAAGCGGCTTCGTTCTTCGCCTTCTGCCGTCCGGCGAGAGCTGAACTCCAGCGGTCAGTTGCAGCTCTGCCCAACAGCGTGTTCTCAGTTCTGCGGGCAAGCACGCCCTCTTGCCTTGGCCCCGAGAGCAAAGTCCCGAGCGAGCACTCGACTCAGTGCAATGCACCCGGAAGGACGCTCTCGCTCGTCTTTCAAGGAGCGATTCCTAACAGCAGAAGCAGCAGAGGCACAAACTGCATGACGAGAAGGGACAACGTAGAACACGTCTCTGTCCTGGCACATTTCCGTGTGCGATACTTCCCTCCGGGTCTTCGGGCCTTGCGAAGCCCTGTGTACTGCGAGCGCTGCTACTCGCAGCTGAGAAGGACCGTGGAGCTAGCGGCGAATTCGGAGAGCTCTTCGCTGCACTGCGCCGCTCGCAAGCGGCTTCGTTCTTCGCCTTCTGCCGTCCGGCGAGAGCTGAACTCCAGCGGTCAGTTGCAGCTCTGCCCAACAGCGTGTTCTCAGTTCTGCGGGCAAGCACGCCCTCTTGCCTTGGCCCCGAGTGCAAAGACCCGAGCGAGCACTCGACTCAGTGCAATGCACCCGGAAGGACGCTCTCGCTCGTCTTTCAAGGAGCGATTACCTACAGCAGAAGCAGCAGAGGCACAAACTGCATGACGAGAAGGGACAACGTAGAACACGTCTCTGTCCTGGCGCATTTTCGTGTGCGATACTTCCCTCCGGGTCTTCGGGCCTTGCGAAGCTCTGTGTACTGCGAGCGCTGCTACTCGCAGCTGAGAAGGACCGTGGAGCTAGCGGCGAATTCGGAGAGCTCTTCGCTGCACTGCGCCGCTCGCAAGCGGCTTCGTTCTTCGCCTTCTGCCGTCCGGCGAGAGCTGAACTCCAGCGGTCAGTTGCAGCTCTGCCCAACAGCGTGTTCTCAGTTCTGCGGGCAAGCACGCCCTCTTGCCTTGGCCCCGAGTGCAAAGTCCCGAGCGAGCACTCGACTCAGTGCAATGCACCCGGAGGGACGCTCTCGCTCGTCTTTCAAGGAGCGATTACCTACAGCAGAAGCAGCAGAGGCACAAACTGCATGACGAGAAGGGACAACGTAGAACACGTCTCTGTCCTGGCGCATTTTCGTGTGCGATACTTCCCTCCGGGTCTTCGGGCCTTGCGAAGCTCTGTGTACTGCGAGCGCTGCTACTCGCAGCTGAGAAGGACCGTGGAGCTAGCGGCGAATTCGGAGAGCTCTTCGCTGCACTGCGCCGCTCGCAAGCGGCTTCGTTCTTCGCCTTCTGCCGTCCGGCGAGAGCTGAACTCCAGCGGTCAGTTGCAGCTCTGCCCAACAGCGTGTTCTCAGTTCTGCGGGCAAGCACGCCCTCTTGCCTTGGCCCCGAGTGCAAAGTCCCGAGCGAGCACTCGACTCAGTGCAATGCACCCGGAAGGACGCTCTCGCTCGTCTTTCAAGGAGCGATTACCTACAGCAGAAGCAGCAGAGGCACAAACTGCATGACGAGAAGGGACAACGTAGAACACGTCTCTGTCCTGGCGCATTTTCGTGTGCGATACTTCCCTCCGGGTCTTCGGGCCTTGCGAAGCTCTGTGTACTGCGAGCGCTGCTACTCGCAGCTGAGAAGGACCGTGGAGCTAGCGGCGAATTCGGAGAGCTCTTCGCTGCACTGCGCCGCTCGCAAGCGGCTTCGTTCTTCGCCTTCTGCCGTCCGGCGAGAGCTGAACTCCAGCGGTCAGTTGCAGCTCTGCCCAACAGCGTGTTCTCAGTTCTGCGGGCAAGCACGCCCTCTTGCCTTGGCCCCGAGTGCAAAGTCCCGAGCGAGCACTCGACTCAGTGCAATGCACTCGGAAGGACGCTCTCTCTCGTCTTTCAAGGAGCGATTACCTACAGCAGAAGCAGCAGAGGCACAAACTGCATGACGAGAAGGGACAACGTAGAACACGTCTCTGTCCTGGCGCATTTTCGTGTGCGATACTTCCCTCCGGGTCTTCGGTCCTTGCGAAGCTCTGTGTACTGCGAGCGCTGCTACTCGCAGCTGAGAAGGACCGTGGAGCTAGCGGCGAATTCGGAGAGCTCTTCGCTGCACTGCGCCGCTCGCAAGCGGCTTCGTTCTTCGCCTTCTGCCGTCCGGCGAGAGCTGAACTCCAGCGGTCAGTTGCAGCTCTGCCCAACAGCGTGTTCTCAGTTCTGCGGGCAAGCACGCCCTCTTGCCTTGGCCCCGAGTGCAAAGTCCCGAGCGAGCACTCGACTCAGTGCAATGCACCCGGAAGGACGCTCTCGCTCGTCTTTCAAGGAGCGATTCCTAACAGCAGAAGCAGCAGAGGCACAAACTGCATGACGAGAAGGGACAACGTAGAACACGTCTCTGTCCTGGCGCATTTTCGTGTGCGATACTTCCCTCCGGGTCTTCGGGACTTGCGAAGCTCTGTGTACTGCGAGCGCTGCTACTCGCAGCTGAGAAGGACCGTGGAGCTAGCGGCGAATTCGGAGAGCTCTTCGCTGCACTGCGCCGCTCGCAAGCGGCTTCGTTCTTCGCCTTCTGCCGTCCGGCGAGAGCTGAACTCCAGCGGTCAGTTGCAGCTCTGCCCAACAGCGTATTCTCAGTTCTGCGGGCAAGCACGCCCTCTTGCCTTGGCCCCGAGTGCAAAGTCCCGAGCGAGCACTCGACTCAGTGCAATGCACCCGGAAGGACGCTCTCGCTCGTCTTTCAAGGAGCGATTCCTAACAGCAGAAGCAGCAGAGGCACAAACTGCATGACGAGAAGGGACAACGTAGAACACGTCTCTGTCCTGGCGCATTTTCGTGTGCGATACTTCCCTCCGGGTCTTCGGGCCTTGCGAAGCTCTGTGTACTGCGAGCGCTGCTACTCGCAGCTGAGAAGGACCGTGGAGCTAGCGGCGAATTCGGAGAGCTCTTCGCTGCACTGCGCCGCTCGCAAGCGGCTTCGTTCTTCGCCTTCTGCCGTCCGGCGAGAGCTGAACTCCAGCGGTCAGTTGCAGCTCTGCCCAACAGCGTGTTCTCAGTTCTGCGGGCAAGCACGCCCTCTTGCCTTGGCCCCGAGTGCAAAGTCCCGAGCGAGCACTCGACTCAGTGCAATGCACCCGGAAGGACGCTCTCGCTCGTCTTTCAAGGAGCGATTCCTAACAGCAGAAGCAGCAGAGGCACAAACTGCATGACGAGAAGGGACAACGTAGAACACGTCTCTGTCCTGGCACATTTTCGTGTGCGATACTTCCCTCCGGGTCTTGGGTCCTTGCGAAGCTCTGTGTACTGCGAGCGCTGCTACTCGCAGCTGAGAAGGACCGTGGAGCTAGCGGCGAATTCGGAGAGCTCTTCGCTGCACTGCGCCGCTCGCAAGCGGCTTCGTTCTTCGCCTTCTGCCGTCCGGCGAGAGCTGAACTCCAGCGGTCAGTTGCAGCTCTGCCCAACAGCGTGTTCTCAGTTCTGCGGGCAAGCACGCCCTCTTGCCTTGGCCCCGAGTGCAAAGTCCCGAGCGAGCACTCGACTCAGTGCAATGCACCCGGAAGGACGCTCTCGCTCGTCTTTCAAGGAGCGATTCCTAACAGCAGAAGCAGCAGAGGCACAAACTGCATGACGAGAAGGGACAACGTAGAACACGTCTCTGTCCTGGCACATTTTCGTGTGCGATACTTCCCTCCGGGTCTTCGGGCCTTGCGAAGCTCTGTGTACTGCGAGCGCTGCTACTCGCAGCTGAGAAGGACCGTGGAGCTAGCGGCGAATTCGGAGAGCTCTTCGCTGCACTGCGCCGCTCGCAAGCGGCTTCGTTCTTCGCCTTCTGCCGTCCGGCGAGAGCTGAACTCCAGCGGTCAGTTGCAGCTCTGCCCAACAGCGTGTTCTCAGTTCTGCGGGCAAGCACGCCCTCTTGCCTTGGCCCCGAGAGCAAAGTCCCGAGCGAGCACTCGACTCAGTGCAATGCACCCGGAAGGACGCTCTCGCTCGTCTTTCAAGTAGCGATTCCTAACAGCAGAAGCAGCAGAGGCACAAACTGCATGACGAGAAGGGACAACGTAGAACACGTCTCTGTCCTGGCGCATTTTCGTGTGCGATACTTCCCTCCGGGTCTTCGGGCCTTGCGAAGCTCTGTGTACTGCGAGCGCTGCTACTCGCAGCTGAGAAGGACCGTGGAGCTAGCGGCGAATTCGGAGAGCTCTTCGCTGCACTGCGCCGCTCGCAAGCGGCTTCGTTCTTCGCCTTCTGCCGTCCGGCGAGAGCTGAACTCCAGCGGTCAGTTGCAGCTCTGCCCAACAGCGTGTTCTCAGTTCTGCGGGCAAGCACGCCCTCTTGCCTTGGCCCCGAGTGCAAAGTCCCGAGCGAGCACTCGACTCAGTGCAATGCACCCGGAAGGACGCTCTCGCTCGTCTTTCAAGGAGCGATTACCTACAGCAGAAGCAGCAGAGGCACAAACTGCATGACGAGAAGGGACAACGTAGAACACGTCTCTGTCCTGGCGCATTTCCGTGTGCCATACTTCCCTCCGGGTCTTCGGGCCTTGCGAAGCTCTGTGTACTGCGAGCGCTGCTACTCGCAGCTGAGAAGGACCGTGGAGCTAGCGGCGAATTCGGAGAGCTCTTCGCTGCACTGCGCCGCTCGCAAGCGGCTTCGTTCTTCGCCTTCTGCCGTCCGGCGAGAGCTGAACTCCAGCGGTCAGTTGCAGCTCTGCCCAACAGCGTGTTCTCAGTTCTGCGGGCAAGCACGCCCTCTTGCCTTGGCCCCGAGTGCAAAGTCCCGAGCGAGCACTCGACTCAGTGCAATGCACCCGGAAGGACGCTCTCGCTCGTCTTTCAAGGAGCGATTCCTAACAGCAGAAGCAGCAGAGGCACAAACTGCATGACGAGAAGGGACAACGTAGAACACGTCTCTGTCCTGGCGCATTTTCGTGTGCGATACTTCCCTCCGGGTCTTCGGGACTTGCGAAGCTCTGTGTACTGCGAGCGCTGCTACTCGCAGCTGAGAAGGACCGTGGAGCTAGCGGCGAATTCGGAGAGCTCTTCGCTGCACTGCGCCGCTCGCAAGCGGCTTCGTTCTTCGCCTTCTGCCGTCCGGCGAGAGCTGAACTCCAGCGGTCAGTTGCAGCTCTGCCCAACAGCGTGTTCTCAGTTCTGCGGGCAAGCACGCCCTCTTGCCTTGGCCCCGAGTGCAAAGTCCCGAGCGAGCACTCGACTCAGTGCAATGCACCCGGAAGGACGCTCTCGCTCGTCTTTCAAGGAGCGATTCCTAACAGCAGAAGCAGCAGAGGCACAAACTGCATGACGAGAAGGGACAACGTAGAACACGTCTCTGTCCTGGCGCATTTTCGTGTGCGATACTTCCCTCCGGGTCTTCGGGCCTTGCGAAGCTCTGTGTACTGCGAGCGCTGCTACTCGCAGCTGAGAAGGACCGTGGAGCTAGCGGCGAATTCGGAGAGCTCTTCGCTGCACTGCGCCGCTCGCAAGCGGCTTCGTTCTTCGCCTTCTGCCGTCCGGCGAGAGCTGAACTCCAGCGGTCAGTTGCAGCTCTGCCCAACAGCGTGTTCTCAGTTCTGCGGGCAAGCACGCCCTCTTGCCTTGGCCCCGAGTGCAAAGTCCCGAGCGAGCACTCGACTCAGTGCAATGCACCCGGAAGGACGCTCTCGCTCGTCTTTCAAGGAGCGATTCCTAACAGCAGAAGCAGCAGAGGCACAAACTGCATGACGAGAAGGGACAACGTAGAACACGTCTCTGTCCTGGCGCATTTTCGTGTGCGATACTTCCCTCCGGGTCTTCGGGACTTGCGAAGCTCTGTGTACTGCGAGCGCTGCTACTCGCAGCTGAGAAGGACCGTGGAGCTAGCGGCGAATTCGGAGAGCTCTTCGCTGCACTGCGCCGCTCGCAAGCGGCTTCGTTCTTCGCCTTCTGCCGTCCGGCGAGAGCTGAACTCCAGCGGTCAGTTGCAGCTCTGCCCAACAGCGTGTTCTCAGTTCTGCGGGCAAGCACGCCCTCTTGCCTTGGTCCCGAGTGCAAAGTCCCGAGCGAGCACTCGACTCAGTGCAATGCACCCGGAAGGACGCTCTCGCTCGTCTTTCAAGGAGCGATTCCTAACAGCAGAAGCAGCAGAGGCACAAACTGCATGACGAGAAGGGACAACGTAGAACACGTCTCTGTCCTGGCGCATTTTCGTGTGCGATACTTCCCTCCGGGTCTTCGGGCCTTGCGAAGCTCTGTGTACTGCGAGCGCTGCTACTCGCAGCTGAGAAGGACCGTGGAGCTAGCGGCGAATTCGGAGAGCTCTTCGCTGCACTGCGCCGCTCGCAAGCGGCTTCGTTCTTCGCCTTCTGCCGTCCGGCGAGAGCTGAACTCCAGCGGTCAGTTGCAGCTCTGCCCAACAGCGTGTTCTCAGTTCTGCGGGCAAGCACGCCCTCTTGCCTTGGCCCCGAGAGCAAAGTCCCGAGCGAGCACTCGACTCAGTGCAATGCACCCGGAAGGACGCTCTCGCTCGCCTTTCAAGTAGCGATTCCTAACAGCAGAAGCAGCAGAGGCACAAACTGCATGACGAGAAGGGACAACGTAGAACACGTCTCTGTCCTGGCACATTTTCGTGTGCGATACTTCCCTCCGGGTCTTCGGGCCTTGCGAAGCCCTGTGTACTGCGAGCGCTGCTACTCGCAGCTGAGAAGGACCGTGGAGCTAGCGGCGAATTCGGAGAGCTCTTCGCTGCACTGCGCCGCTCGCAAGCGGCTTCGTTCTTCGCCTTCTGCCGTCCGGCGAGAGCTGAACTCCAGCGGTCAGTTGCAGCTCTGCCCAACAGCGTGTTCTCAGTTCTGCGGGCAAGCACGCCCTCTTGCCTTGGCCCCGAGAGCAAAGTCCCGAGCGAGCACTCGACTCAGTGCAATGCACCCGGAAGGACGCTCTCGCTCGTCTTTCAAGGAGCGATTCCTAACAGCAGAAGCAGCAGAGGCACAAACTGCATGACGAGAAGGGACAACGTAGAACACGTCTCTGTCCTGGCACATTTTCGTGTACGATACCTCCCTCCGGGTCTTCGGGCCTTGCGAAGCCCTGTGTACTGCGAGCGCTGCTACTCGCAGCTGAGAAGGACCGTGGAGCTAGCGGCGAATTCGGAGAGCTCTTCGCTGCACTGCGCCGCTCGCAAGCGGCTTCGTTCTTCGCCTTCTGCCGTCCGGCGAGAGCTGAACTCCAGCGGTCAGTTGCAGCTCTGCCCAACAGCGTGTTCTCAGTTCTGCGGGCAAGCACGCCCTCTTGCCTTGGCCCCGAGAGCAAAGTCCCGAGCGAGCACTCGACTCAGTGCAATGCACCCGGAAGGACGCTCTCGCTCGTCTTTCAAGGAGCGATTCCTAACAGCAGAAGCAGCAGAGGCACAAACTGCATGACGAGAAGGGACAACGTAGAACACGTCTCTGTCCTGGCACATTTCCGTGTGCCATACTTCCCTCCGGGTCTTCGGGCCTTGCGAAGCCCTGTGTACTGCGAGCGCTGCTACTCGCAGCTGAGAAGGACCGTGGAGCTAGCGGCGAATTCGGAGAGCTCTTCGCTGCACTGCGCCGCTCGCAAGCGGCTTCGTTCTTCGCCTTCTGCCGTCCGGCGAGAGCTGAACTCCAGCGGTCAGTTGCAGCTCTGCCCAACAGCGTGTTCTCAGTTCTGCGGGCAAGCACGCCCTCTTGCCTTGGCCCCGAGTGCAAAGTCCCGAGCGAGCACTCGACTCAGTGCAATGCACCCGGAAGGACGCTCTCGCTCGTCTTTCAAGGAGCGATTCCTAACAGCAGAAGCAGCAGAGGCACAAACTGCATGACGAGAAGGGACAACGTAGAACACGTCTCTGTCCTGGCGCATTTCCGTGTGCCATACTTCCCTCCGGGTCTTCGGGCCTTGCGAAGCTCTGTGTACTGCGAGCGCTGCTACTCGCAGCTGAGAAGGACCGTGGAGCTAGCGGCGAATTCGGAGAGCTCTTCGCTGCACTGCGCCGCTCGCAAGCGGCTTCGTTCTTCGCCTTTTGCCGTCCGGCGAGAGCTGAACTCCAGCGGTCAGTTGCAGCTCTGCCCAACAGCGTGTTCTCAGTTCTGCGGGCAAGCACGCCCTCTTGCCTTGGCCCCGAGTGCAAAGACCCGAGCGAGCACTCGACTCAGTGCAATGCACCCGGAAGGACGCTCTCGCTCGTCTTTCAAGGAGCGATTACCTACAGCAGAAGCAGCAGAGGCACAAACTGCATGACGAGAAGGGACAACGTAGAACACGTCTCTGTCCTGGCGCATTTTCGCGTGCGATACTTCCCTCCGGGTCTTCGGGCCTTGCGAAGCCCTGTGTACTGCGAGCGCTGCTACTCGCAGCTGAGAAGGACCGTGGAGCTAGCGGCGAATTCGGAGAGCTCTTCGCTGCACTGCGCCGCTCGCAAGCGGCTTCGTTCTTCGCCTTCTGCCGTCCGGCGAGAGCTGAACTCCAGCGGTCAGTTGCAGCTCTGCCCAACAGCGTGTTCTCAGTTCTGCGGGCAAGCACGCCCTCTTGCCTTGGCCCCGAGAGCAAAGCCCCGAGCGAGCACTCGACTCAGTGCAATGCACCCGGAAGGACGCTGTCGCTCGCCTTTCAAGGAGCGATTCCTAACAGCAGAAGCAGCAGAGGCACAAACTGCATGACGAGAAGGGACAACGTAGAACACGTCTCTGTCCTGGCGCATTTTCGTGTGCGATACTTCCCTCCGGGTCTTCGGGCCTTGCGAAGCTCTGTGTACTGCGAGCCCTGCTACTCGCAGCTGAGAAGGACCGTGGAGCTAGCGGCGAATTCGGAGAGTTCTTCGCTGCACTGCGCCGCTCGCAAGCGGCTTCGTTCTTCGCCTTCTGCCGTCCGGCGAGAGCTGAACTCCAGCGGTAAGTTTCAGCTCTGCCCAACAGCGTGTTCTCAGTTCTGCGGGCAAGCACGCCCTCTTGCCTTGGCCCCGAGTGCAAAGTCCCGAGCGAGCACTCGACTCAGTGCAATGCACCCGGAAGGACGCTCTCGCTCGCCTTTCAAGGAGCGATTCCTAACAGCAGAAGCAGCAGAGGCACAAACTGCATGACGAGAAGGGACAACGTAGAACACGTCTCTGTCCTGGCACATTTTCGTGTGCGATACTTCCCTCCGGGTCTTCGGGCCTTGCGAAGCCCTGTGTACTGCGAGCGCTGCTACTCGCAGCTGAGAAGGACCGTGGAGCTAGCGGCGAATTCGGAGAGCTCTTCGCTGCACTGCGCCGCTCGCAAGCGGCTTCGTTCTTCGCCTTCTGCCGTCCGGCGAGAGCTGAACTCCAGCGGTCAGTTGCAGCTCTGCCCAACAGCGTGTTCTCAGTTCTGCGGGCAAGCACGCCCTCTTGCCTTGGCCCCGAGAGCAAAGTCCCGAGCGAGCACTCGACTCAGTGCAATGCACCCGGAAGGACGCTCTCGCTCGCCTTTCAAGGAGCGATTCCTAACAGCAGAAGCAGCAGAGGCACAAACTGCATGACGAGAAGGGACAACGTAGAACACGTCTCTGTCCTGGCACATTTTCGTGTGCGATACTTCCCTCCGGGTCTTCGGGCCTTGCGAAGCCCTGTGTACTGCGAGCGCTGCTACTCGCAGCTGAGAAGGACCGTGGAGCTAGCGGCGAATTCGGAGAGCTCTTCGCTGCACTGCGCCGCTCGCAAGCGGCTTCGTTCTTCGCCTTCTGCCGTCCGGCGAGAGCTGAACTCCAGCGGTCAGTTGCAGCTCTGCCCAACAGCGTGTTCTCAGTTCTGCGGGCAAGCACGCCCTCTTGCCTTGGCCCCGAGAGCAAAGTCCCGAGCGAGCACTCGACTCAGTGCAATGCACCCGGAAGGACGCTCTCGCTCGTCTTTCAAGGAGCGATTCCTAACAGCAGAAGCAGCAGAGGCACAAACTGCATGACGAGAAGGGACAACGTAGAACACGTCTCTGTCCTGGCACATTTCCGTGTGCCATACTTCCCTCCGGGTCTTCGGGCCTTGCGAAGCTCTGTGTACTGCGAGCGCTGCTACTCGCAGCTGAGAAGGACCGTGGAGCTAGCGGCGAATTCGGAGAGCTCTTCGCTGCACTGCGCCGCTCGCAAGCGGCTTCGTTCTTCGCCTTCTGCCGTCCGGCGAGAGCTGAACTCCAGCGGTCAGTTGCAGCTCTGCCCAACAGCGTGTTCTCAGTTCTGCGGGCAAGCACGCCCTCTTGCCTTGGCCCCGAGAGCAAAGTCCCGAGCGAGCACTCGACTCAGTGCAATGCACCCGGAAGGACGCTCTCGCTCGCCTTTCAAGGAGCGATTCCTAACAGCAGAAGCAGCAGAGGCACAAACTGCATGACGAGAAGGGACAACGTAGAACACGTCTCTGTCCTGGCATATTTTCGTGTGCGATACTTCCCTCCGGGTCTTCGGGCCTTGCGAAGCCCTGTGTACTGCGAGCGCTGCTACTCGCAGCTGAGAAGGACCGTGGAGCTAGCGGCGAATTCGGAGAGCTCTTCGCTGCACTGCGCCGCTCGCAAGCGGCTTCGTTCTTCGCCTTCTGCCGTCCGGCGAGAGCTGAACTCCAGCGGTCAGTTGCAGCTCTGCCCAACAGCGTGTTCTCAGTTCTGCGGGCAAGCACGCCCTCTTGCCTTGGCCCCGAGTGCAAAGTCCCGAGCGAGCACTCGACTCAGTGCAATGCACCCGGAAGGACGCTCTCGCTCGTCTTTCAAGGAGCGATTCCTAACAGCAGAAGCAGCAGAGGCACAAACTGCATGACGAGAAGGGACAACGTAGAACACGTCTCTGTCCTGGCACATTTTCGTGTGCGAAACTTCCCTCCGGGTCATCGGGCCTTGCGAAGCCCTGTGTACTGCGAGCGCTGCTACTCGCAGCTGAGAAGGACCGTGGAGCTAGCGGCGAATTCGGAGAGCTCTTCGCTGCACTGCGCCGCTCGCAAGCGGCTTCGTTCTTCGCCTTCTGCCGTCCGGCGAGAGCTGAACTCCAGCGGTCAGTTGCAGCTCTGCCCAACAGCGTGTTCTCAGTTCTGCGGGCAAGCACGCCCTCTTGCCTTGGCCCCGAGAGCCAAGTCCCGAGCGAGCACTCGACTCAGTGCAATGCACCCGGAAGGACGCTCTCGCTCGTCTTTCAAGGAGCGATTACCTACAGCAGAAGCAGCAGAGGCACAAACTGCATGACGAGAAGGGACAACGTAGAACACGTCTCTGTCCTGGCGCATTTTCGTGTGCGATACTTCCCTCCGGGTCTTCGGGCCTTGCGAAGCTCTGTGTACTGCGAGCGCTGCTACTCGCAGCTGAGAAGGACCGTGGAGCTAGCGGCGAATTCGGAGAGCTCTTCGCTGCACTGCGCCGCTCGCAAGCGGCTTCGTTCTTCGCCTTCTGCCGTCCGGCGAGAGCTGAACTCCAGCGGTCAGTTGCAGCTCTGCCCAACAGCGTGTTCTCAGTTCTGCGGGCAAGCACGCCCTCTTGCCTTGGCCCCGAGTGCAAAGTCCCGAGCGAGCACTCGACTCAGTGCAATGCACCCGGAGGGACGCTCTCGCTCGTCTTTCAAGGAGCGATTACCTACAGCAGAAGCAGCAGAGGCACAAACTGCATGACGAGAAGGGACAACGTAGAACACGTCTCTGTCCTGGCGCATTTTCGTGTGCGATACTTCCCTCCGGGTCTTCGGGCCTTGCGAAGCTCTGTGTACTGCGAGCGCTGCTACTCGCAGCTGAGAAGGACCGTGGAGCTAGCGGCGAATTCGGAGAGCTCTTCGCTGCACTGCGCCGCTCGCAAGCGGCTTCGTTCTTCGCCTTCTGCCGTCCGGCGAGAGCTGAACTCCAGCGGTCAGTTGCAGCTCTGCCCAACAGCGTGTTCTCAGTTCTGCGGGCAAGCACGCCCTCTTGCCTTGGCCCCGAGTGCAAAGTCCCGAGCGAGCACTCGACTCAGTGCAATGCACCCGGAAGGACGCTCTCGCTCGTCTTTCAAGGAGCGATTACCTACAGCAGAAGCAGCAGAGGCACAAACTGCATGACGAGAAGGGACAACGTAGAACACGTCTCTGTCCTGGCGCATTTTCGTGTGCGATACTTCCCTCCGGGTCTTCGGGCCTTGCGAAGCTCTGTGTACTGCGAGCCCTGCTACTCGCAGCTGAGAAGGACCGTGGAGCTAGCGGCGAATTCGGAGAGCTCTTCGCTGCACTGCGCCGCTCGCAAGCGGCTTCGTTCTTCGCCTTCTGCCGTCCGGCGAGAGCTGAACTCCAGCGGTCAGTTGCAGCTCTGCCCAACAGCGTGTTCTCAGTTCTGCGGGCAAGCACGCCCTCTTGCCTTGGCCCCGAGTGCAAAGTCCCGAGCGAGCACTCGACTCAGTGCAATGCACTCGGAAGGACGCTCTCGCTCGTCTTTCAAGGAGCGATTACCTACAGCAGAAGCAGCAGAGGCACAAACTGCATGACGAGAAGGGACAACGTAGAACACGTCTCTGTCCTGGCGCATTTTCGTGTGCGATACTTCCCTCCGGGTCTTCGGTCCTTGCGAAGCTCTGTGTACTGCGAGCGCTGCTACTCGCAGCTGAGAAGGACCGTGGAGCTAGCGGCGAATTCGGAGAGCTCTTCGCTGCACTGCGCCGCTCGCAAGCGGCTTCGTTCTTCGCCTTCTGCCGTCCGGCGAGAGCTGAACTCCAGCGGTCAGTTGCAGCTCTGCCCAACAGCGTGTTCTCAGTTCTGCGGGCAAGCACGCCCTCTTGCCTTGGCCCCGAGTGCAAAGTCCCGAGCGAGCACTCGACTCAGTGCAATGCACCCGGAAGGACGCTCTCGCTCGTCTTTCAAGGAGCGATTCCTAACAGCAGAAGCAGCAGAGGCACAAACTGCATGACGAGAAGGGACAACGTAGAACACGTCTCTGTCCTGGCGCATTTTCGTGTGCGATACTTCCCTCCGGGTCTTCGGGACTTGCGAAGCTCTGTGTACTGCGAGCGCTGCTACTCGCAGCTGAGAAGGACCGTGGAGCTAGCGGCGAATTCGGAGAGCTCTTCGCTGCACTGCGCCGCTCGCAAGCGGCTTCGTTCTTCGCCTTCTGCCGTCCGGCGAGAGCTGAACTCCAGCGGTCAGTTGCAGCTCTGCCCAACAGCGTGTTCTCAGTTCTGCGGGCAAGCACGCCCTCTTGCCTTGGCCCCGAGTGCAAAGTCCCGAGCGAGCACTCGACTCAGTGCAATGCACCCGGAAGGACGCTCTCGCTCGTCTTTCAAGGAGCGATTCCTAACAGCAGAAGCAGCAGAGGCACAAACTGCATGACGAGAAGGGACAACGTAGAACACGTCTCTGTCCTGGCGCATTTTCGTGTGCGATACTTCCCTCCGGGTCTTCGGGACTTGCGAAGCTCTGTGTACTGCGAGCGCTGCTACTCGCAGCTGAGAAGGACCGTGGAGCTAGCGGCGAATTCGGAGAGCTCTTCGCTGCACTGCGCCGCTCGCAAGCGGCTTCGTTCTTCGCCTTCTGCCGTCCGGCGAGAGCTGAACTCCAGCGGTCAGTTGCAGCTCTGCCCAACAGCGTGTTCTCAGTTCTGCGGGCAAGCACGCCCTCTTGCCTTGGCCCCGAGTGCAAAGTCCCGAGCGAGCACTCGACTCAGTGCAATGCACCCGGAAGGACGCTCTCGCTCGTCTTTCAAGGAGCGATTCCTAACAGCAGAAGCAGCAGAGGCACAAACTGCATGACGAGAAGGGACAACGTAGAACACGTCTCTGTCCTGGCGCATTTTCGTGTGCGATACTTCCCTCCGGGTCTTCGGGCCTTGCGAAGCTCTGTGTACTGCGAGCGCTGCTACTCGCAGCTGAGAAGGACCGTGGAGCTAGCGGCGAATTCGGAGAGCTCTTCGCTGCACTGCGCCGCTCGCAAGCGGCTTCGTTCTTCGCCTTCTGCCGTCCGGCGAGAGCTGAACTCCAGCGGTCAGTTGCAGCTCTGCCCAACAGCGTGTTCTCAGTTCTGCGGGCAAGCACGCCCTCTTGCCTTGGCCCCGAGTGCAAAGTCCCGAGCGAGCACTCGACTCAGTGCAATGCACCCGGAAGGACGCTCTCGCTCGTCTTTCAAGGAGCGATTCCTAACAGCAGAAGCAGCAGAGGCACAAACTGCATGACGAGAAGGGACAACGTAGAACACGTCTCTGTCCTGGCACATTTTCGTGTGCGATACTTCCCTCCGGGTCTTGGGTCCTTGCGAAGCTCTGTGTACTGCGAGCGCTGCTACTCGCAGCTGAGAAGGACCGTGGAGCTAGCGGCGAATTCGGAGAGCTCTTCGCTGCACTGCGCCGCTCGCAAGCGGCTTCGTTCTTCGCCTTCTGCCGTCCGGCGAGAGCTGAACTCCAGCGGTCAGTTGCAGCTCTGCCCAACAGCGTGTTCTCAGTTCTGCGGGCAAGCACGCCCTCTTGCCTTGGCCCCGAGTGCAAAGTCCCGAGCGAGCACTCGACTCAGTGCAATGCACCCGGAAGGACGCTCTCGCTCGTCTTTCAAGGAGCGATTCCTAACAGCAGAAGCAGCAGAGGCACAAACTGCATGACGAGAAGGGACAACGTAGAACACGTCTCTGTCCTGGCGCATTTTCGTGTGCGATACTTCCCTCCGGGTCTTCGGGCCTTGCGAAGCTCTGTGTACTGCGAGCGCTGCTACTCGCAGCTGAGAAGGACCGTGGAGCTAGCGGCGAATTCGGAGAGCTCTTCGCTGCACTGCGCCGCTCGCAAGAGGCTTCGTTCTTCGCCTTCTGCCGTCCGGCGAGAGCTGAACTCCAGCGGTCAGTTGCAGCTCTGCCCAACAGCGTGTTCTCAGTTCTGCGGGCAAGCACGCCCTCTTGCCTTGGCCCCGAGAGCAAAGTCCCGAGCGAGCACTCGACTCAGTGCAATGCACTCGGAAGGACGCTCTCGCTCGTCTTTCAAGGAGCGATTACCTACAGCAGAAGCAGCAGAGGCACAAACTGCATGACGAGAAGGGACAACGTAGAACACGTCTCTGTCCTGGCGCATTTTCGTGTGCGATACTTCCCTCCGGGTCTTCGGGCCTTGCGAAGCTCTGTGTACTGCGAGCGCTGCTACACGCAGCTGAGAAGGACCGTGGAGCTAGCGGCGAATTCGGAGAGCTCTTCGCTGCACTGCGCCGCTCGCAAGCGGCTTCGTTCTTCGCCTTCTGCCGTCCGGCGAGAGCTGAACTCCAGCGGTCAGTTGCAGCTCTGCCCAACAGCGTGTTCTCAGTTCTGCGGGCAAGCACGCCCTCTTGCCTTGGCCCCGAGTGCAAAGTCCCGAGCGAGCACTCGACTCAGTGCAATGCACCCGGAGGGACGCTCTCGCTCGTCTTTCAAGGAGCGATTACCTACAGCAGAAGCAGCAGAGGCACAAACTGCATGACGAGAAGGGACAACGTAGAACACGTCTCTGTCCTGGCGCATTTTCGTGTGCGATACTTCCCTCCGGGTCTTCGGGCCTTGCGAAGCTCTGTGTACTGCGAGCGCTGCTACTCGCAGCTGAGAAGGACCGTGGAGCTAGCGGCGAATTCGGAGAGCTCTTCGCTGCACTGCGCCGCTCGCAAGCGGCTTCGTTCTTCGCCTTCTGCCGTCCGGCGAGAGCTGAACTCCAGCGGTCAGTTGCAGCTCTGCCCAACAGCGTGTTCTCAGTTCTGCGGGCAAGCACGCCCTCTTGCCTTGGCCCCGAGTGCAAAGTCCCGAGCGAGCACTCGACTCAGTGCAATGCACCCGGAAGGACGCTCTCGCTCGTCTTTCAAGGAGCGATTACCTACAGCAGAAGCAGCAGAGGCACAAACTGCATGACGAGAAGGGACAACGTAGAACACGTCTCTGTCCTGGCGCATTTTCGTGTGCGATACTTCCCTCCGGGTCTTCGGGCCTTGCGAAGCTCTGTGTACTGCGAGCCCTGCTACTCGCAGCTGAGAAGGACCGTGGAGCTAGCGGCGAATTCGGAGAGCTCTTCGCTGCACTGCGCCGCTCGCAAGCGGCTTCGTTCTTCGCCTTCTGCCGTCCGGCGAGAGCTGAACTCCAGCGGTCAGTTGCAGCTCTGCCCAACAGCGTGTTCTCAGTTCTGCGGGCAAGCACGCCCTCTTGCCTTGGCCCCGAGTGCAAAGTCCCGAGCGAGCACTCGACTCAGTGCAATGCACTCGGAAGGACGCTCTCGCTCGTCTTTCAAGGAGCGATTACCTACAGCAGAAGCAGCAGAGGCACAAACTGCATGACGAGAAGGGACAACGTAGAACACGTCTCTGTCCTGGCGCATTTTCGTGTGCGATACTTCCCTCCGGGTCTTCGGTCCTTGCGAAGCTCTGTGTACTGCGAGCGCTGCTACTCGCAGCTGAGAAGGACCGTGGAGCTAGCGGCGAATTCGGAGAGCTCTTCGCTGCACTGCGCCGCTCGCAAGCGGCTTCGTTCTTCGCCTTCTGCCGTCCGGCGAGAGCTGAACTCCAGCGGTCAGTTGCAGCTCTGCCCAACAGCGTGTTCTCAGTTCTGCGGGCAAGCACGCCCTCTTGCCTTGGCCCCGAGTGCAAAGTCCCGAGCGAGCACTCGACTCAGTGCAATGCACCCGGAAGGACGCTCTCGCTCGTCTTTCAAGGAGCGATTCCTAACAGCAGAAGCAGCAGAGGCACAAACTGCATGACGAGAAGGGACAACGTAGAACACGTCTCTGTCCTGGCGCATTTTCGTGTGCGATACTTCCCTCCGGGTCTTCGGGACTTGCGAAGCTCTGTGTACTGCGAGCGCTGCTACTCGCAGCTGAGAAGGACCGTGGAGCTAGCGGCGAATTCGGAGAGCTCTTCGCTGCACTGCGCCGCTCGCAAGCGGCTTCGTTCTTCGCCTTCTGCCGTCCGGCGAGAGCTGAACTCCAGCGGTCAGTTGCAGCTCTGCCCAACAGCGTGTTCTCAGTTCTGCGGGCAAGCACGCCCTCTTGCCTTGGCCCCGAGTGCAAAGTCCCGAGCGAGCACTCGACTCAGTGCAATGCACCCGGAAGGACGCTCTCGCTCGTCTTTCAAGGAGCGATTCCTAACAGCAGAAGCAGCAGAGGCACAAACTGCATGACGAGAAGGGACAACGTAGAACACGTCTCTGTCCTGGCGCATTTTCGTGTGCGATACTTCCCTCCGGGTCTTCGGGACTTGCGAAGCTCTGTGTACTGCGAGCGCTGCTACTCGCAGCTGAGAAGGACCGTGGAGCTAGCGGCGAATTCGGAGAGCTCTTCGCTGCACTGCGCCGCTCGCAAGCGGCTTCGTTCTTCGCCTTCTGCCGTCCGGCGAGAGCTGAACTCCAGCGGTCAGTTGCAGCTCTGCCCAACAGCGTGTTCTCAGTTCTGCGGGCAAGCACGCCCTCTTGCCTTGGCCCCGAGTGCAAAGTCCCGAGCGAGCACTCGACTCAGTGCAATGCACCCGGAAGGACGCTCTCGCTCGTCTTTCAAGGAGCGATTCCTAACAGCAGAAGCAGCAGAGGCACAAACTGCATGACGAGAAGGGACAACGTAGAACACGTCTCTGTCCTGGCGCATTTTCGTGTGCGATACTTCCCTCCGGGTCTTCGGGCCTTGCGAAGCTCTGTGTACTGCGAGCGCTGCTACTCGCAGCTGAGAAGGACCGTGGAGCTAGCGGCGAATTCGGAGAGCTCTTCGCTGCACTGCGCCGCTCGCAAGCGGCTTCGTTCTTCGCCTTCTGCCGTCCGGCGAGAGCTGAACTCCAGCGGTCAGTTGCAGCTCTGCCCAACAGCGTGTTCTCAGTTCTGCGGGCAAGCACGCCCTCTTGCCTTGGCCCCGAGTGCAAAGTCCCGAGCGAGCACTCGACTCAGTGCAATGCACCCGGAAGGACGCTCTCGCTCGTCTTTCAAGGAGCGATTCCTAACAGCAGAAGCAGCAGAGGCACAAACTGCATGACGAGAAGGGACAACGTAGAACACGTCTCTGTCCTGGCACATTTTCGTGTGCGATACTTCCCTCCGGGTCTTGGGTCCTTGCGAAGCTCTGTGTACTGCGAGCGCTGCTACTCGCAGCTGAGAAGGACCGTGGAGCTAGCGGCGAATTCGGAGAGCTCTTCGCTGCACTGCGCCGCTCGCAAGCGGCTTCGTTCTTCGCCTTCTGCCGTCCGGCGAGAGCTGAACTCCAGCGGTCAGTTGCAGCTCTGCCCAACAGCGTGTTCTCAGTTCTGCGGGCAAGCACGCCCTCTTGCCTTGGCCCCGAGTGCAAAGTCCCGAGCGAGCACTCGACTCAGTGCAATGCACCCGGAAGGACGCTCTCGCTCGTCTTTCAAGGAGCGATTCCTAACAGCAGAAGCAGCAGAGGCACAAACTGCATGACGAGAAGGGACAACGTAGAACACGTCTCTGTCCTGGCGCATTTTCGTGTGCGATACTTCCCTCCGGGTCTTCGGGCCTTGCGAAGCTCTGTGTACTGCGAGCGCTGCTACTCGCAGCTGAGAAGGACCGTGGAGCTAGCGGCGAATTCGGAGAGCTCTTCGCTGCACTGCGTCGCTCGCAAGAGGCTTCGTTCTTCGCCTTCTGCCGTCCGGCGAGAGCTGAACTCCAGCGGTCAGTTGCAGCTCTGCCCAACAGCGTGTTCTCAGTTCTGCGGGCAAGCACGCCCTCTTGCCTTGGCCCCGAGAGCAAAGTCCCGAGCGAGCACTCGACTCAGTGCAATGCACTCGGAAGGACGCTCTCGCTCGTCTTTCAAGGAGCGATTACCTACAGCAGAAGCAGCAGAGGCACAAACTGCATGACGAGAAGGGACAACGTAGAACACGTCTCTGTCCTGGCGCATTTTCGTGTGCGATACTTCCCTCCGGGTCTTCGGGCCTTGCGAAGCTCTGTGTACTGCGAGCGCTGCTACTCGCAGCTGAGAAGGACCGTGGAGCTAGCGGCGAATTCGGAGAGCTCTTCGCTGCACTGCGCCGCTCGCAAGCGGCTTCGTTCTTCGCCTTCTGCCGTCCGGCGAGAGCTGAACTCCAGCGGTCAGTTGCAGCTCTGCCCAACAGCGTGTTCTCAGTTCTGCGGGCAAGC
The DNA here is from genome assembly GCF_052056855.1 of Sturnus vulgaris. NCBI lineage: Eukaryota > Metazoa > Chordata > Aves > Passeriformes > Sturnidae > Sturnus > Sturnus vulgaris. The sequence continues at coordinate 206,988 of NW_028276399.1, forward strand.
ACGCCCTCTTGCCTTGGCCCCGAGAGCAAAGTCCCGAGCGAGCACTCGACTCAGTGCAATGCACCCGGAAGGACGCTCTCGCTCGTCTTTCAAGTAGCGATTCCTAACAGCAGAAGCAGCAGAGGCACAAACTGCATGACGAGAAGGGACAACGTAGAACACGTCTCTGTCCTGGCGCATTTTCGTGTGCGATACTTCCCTCCGGGTCTTCGGGCCTTGCGAAGCTCTGTGTACTGCGAGCGCTGCTACTCGCAGCTGAGAAGGACCGTGGAGCTAGCGGCGAATTCGGAGAGCTCTTCGCTGCACTGCGCCGCTCGCAAGCGGCTTCGTTCTTCGCCTTCTGCCGTCCGGCGAGAGCTGAACTCCAGCGGTCAGTTGCAGCTCTGCCCAACAGCGTGTTCTCAGTTCTGCGGGCAAGCACGCCCTCTTGCCTTGGCCCCGAGTGCAAAGTCCCGAGCGAGCACTCGACTCAGTGCAATGCACCCGGAAGGACGCTCTCGCTCGTCTTTCAAGGAGCGATTACCTACAGCAGAAGCAGCAGAGGCACAAACTGCATGACGAGAAGGGACAACGTAGAACACGTCTCTGTCCTGGCGCATTTCCGTGTGCCATACTTCCCTCCGGGTCTTCGGGCCTTGCGAAGCTCTGTGTACTGCGAGCGCTGCTACTCGCAGCTGAGAAGGACCGTGGAGCTAGCGGCGAATTCGGAGAGCTCTTCGCTGCACTGCGCCGCTCGCAAGCGGCTTCGTTCTTCGCCTTCTGCCGTCCGGCGAGAGCTGAACTCCAGCGGTCAGTTGCAGCTCTGCCCAACAGCGTGTTCTCAGTTCTGCGGGCAAGCACGCCCTCTTGCCTTGGCCCCGAGTGCAAAGTCCCGAGCGAGCACTCGACTCAGTGCAATGCACCCGGAAGGACGCTCTCGCTCGTCTTTCAAGGAGCGATTCCTAACAGCAGAAGCAGCAGAGGCACAAACTGCATGACGAGAAGGGACAACGTAGAACACGTCTCTGTCCTGGCGCATTTTCGTGTGCGATACTTCCCTCCGGGTCTTCGGGACTTGCGAAGCTCTGTGTACTGCGAGCGCTGCTACTCGCAGCTGAGAAGGACCGTGGAGCTAGCGGCGAATTCGGAGAGCTCTTCGCTGCACTGCGCCGCTCGCAAGCGGCTTCGTTCTTCGCCTTCTGCCGTCCGGCGAGAGCTGAACTCCAGCGGTCAGTTGCAGCTCTGCCCAACAGCGTGTTCTCAGTTCTGCGGGCAAGCACGCCCTCTTGCCTTGGCCCCGAGAGCAAAGTCCCGAGCGAGCACTCGACTCAGTGCAATGCACCCGGAAGGACGCTCTCGCTCGTCTTTCAAGTAGCGATTCCTAACAGCAGAAGCAGCAGAGGCACAAACTGCATGACGAGAAGGGACAACGTAGAACACGTCTCTGTCCTGGCGCATTTTCGTGTGCGATACTTCCCTCCGGGTCTTCGGGCCTTGCGAAGCTCTGTGTACTGCGAGCGCTGCTACTCGCAGCTGAGAAGGACCGTGGAGCTAGCGGCGAATTCGGAGAGCTCTTCGCTGCACTGCGCCGCTCGCAAGCGGCTTCGTTCTTCGCCTTCTGCCGTCCGGCGAGAGCTGAACTCCAGCGGTCAGTTGCAGCTCTGCCCAACAGCGTGTTCTCAGTTCTGCGGGCAAGCACGCCCTCTTGCCTTGGCCCCGAGTGCAAAGTCCCGAGCGAGCACTCGACTCAGTGCAATGCACCCGGAAGGACGCTCTCGCTCGTCTTTCAAGGAGCGATTACCTACAGCAGAAGCAGCAGAGGCACAAACTGCATGACGAGAAGGGACAACGTAGAACACGTCTCTGTCCTGGCGCATTTTCGTGTGCGATACTTCCCTCCGGGTCTTCGGGCCTTGCGAAGCTCTGTGTACTGCGAGCGCTGCTACTCGCAGCTGAGAAGGACCGTGGAGCTAGCGGCGAATTCGGAGAGCTCTTCGCTGCACTGCGCCGCTCGCAAGCGGCTTCGTTCTTCGCCTTCTGCCGTCCGGCGAGAGCTGAACTCCAGCGGTCAGTTGCAGCTCTGCCCAACAGCGTGTTCTCAGTTCTGCGGGCAAGCACGCCCTCTTGCCTTGGCCCCGAGTGCAAAGTCCCGAGCGAGCACTCGACTCAGTGCAATGCACCCGGAAGGACGCTCTCGCTCGTCTTTCAAGGAGCGATTCCTAACAGCAGAAGCAGCAGAGGCACAAACTGCATGACGAGAAGGGACAACGTAGAACACGTCTCTGTCCTGGCACATTTTCGTGTGCGATACTTCCCTCCGGGTCTTCGGGCCTTGCGAAGCCCTGTGTACTGCGAGCGCTGCTACTCGCAGCTGAGAAGGACCGTGGAGCTAGCGGCGAATTCGGAGAGCTCTTCGCTGCACTGCGCCGCTCGCAAGCGGCTTCGTTCTTCGCCTTCTGCCGTCCGGCGAGAGCTGAACTCCAGCGGTCAGTTGCAGCTCTGCCCAACAGCGTGTTCTCAGTTCTGCGGGCAAGCACGCCCTCTTGCCTTGGCCCCGAGTGCAAAGTCCCGAGCGAGCACTCGACTCAGTGCAATGCACCCGGAAGGACGCTCTCGCTCGCCTTTCAAGGAGCGATTCCTAACAGCAGAAGCAGCAGAGGCACAAACTGCATGACGAGAAGGGACAACGTAGAACACGTCTCTGTCCTGGCACATTTTCGTGTGCGATACTTCCCTCCGGGTCTTCGGGCCTTGCGAAGCCCTGTGTACTGCGAGCGCTGCTACTCGCAGCTGAGACGGACCGTGGAGCTAGCGGCGAATTCGGAGAGCTCTTCGCTGCACTGCGCCGCTCGCAAGCGGCTTCGTTCTTCGCCTTCTGCCGTCCGGCGAGAGCTGAACTCCAGCGGTCAGTTGCAGCTCTGCCCAACAGCGTGTTCTCAGTTCTGCGGGCAAGCACGCCCTCTTGCCTTGGCCCCGAGAGCAAAGTCCCGAGCGAGCACTCGACTCAGTGCAATGCACCCGGAAGGACGCTCTCGCTCGTCTTTCAAGGAGCGATTCCTAACAGCAGAAGCAGCAGAGGCACAAACTGCATGACGAGAAGGGACAACGTAGAACACGTCTCTGTCCTGGCACATTTTCGTGTGCGATACTTCCCTCCGGGTCTTCGGGCCTTGCGAAGCCCTGTGTACTGCGAGCGCTGCTACTCGCAGCTGAGAAGGACCGTGGAGCTAGCGGCGAATTCGGAGAGCTCTTCGCTGCACTGCGCCGCTCGCAAGCGGCTTCGTTCTTCGCCTTCTGCCGTCCGGCGAGAGCTGAACTCCAGCGGTCAGTTGCAGCTCTGCCCAACAGCGTGTTCTCAGTTCTGCGGGCAAGCACGCCCTCTTGCCTTGGCCCCGAGAGCAAAGTCCCGAGCGAGCACTCGACTCAGTGCAATGCACCCGGAAGGACGCTCTCGCTCGCCTTTCAAGGAGCGATTCCTAACAGCAGAAGCAGCAGAGGCACAAACTGCATGACGAGAAGGGACAACGTAGAACACGTCTCTGTCCTGGCACATTTTCGTGTGCGATACTTCCCTCCGGGTCTTCGGGCCTTGCGAAGCTCTGTGTACTGCGAGCGCTGCTACTCGCAGCTGAGAAGGACCGTGGAGCTAGCGGCGAATTCGGAGAGCTCTTCGCTGCACTGCGCCGCACGCAAGCGGCTTCGTTCTTCGCCTTCTGCCGTCCGGCGAGAGCTGAACTCCAGCGGTCAGTTGCAGCTCTGCCCAACAGCGTGTTCTCAGTTCTGCGGGCAAGCACGCCCTCTTGCCTTGGCCCCGAGTGCAAAGTCCCGAGCGAGCACTCGACTCAGTGCAATGCACCCGGAAGGACGCTCTCGCTCGTCTTTCAAGGAGCGATTACCTACAGCAGAAGCAGCAGAGGCACAAACTGCATGACGAGAAGGGACAACGTAGAACACGTCTCTGTCCTGGCGCATTTCCGTGTGCCATACTTCCCTCCGGGTCTTCGGGCCTTGCGAAGCTCTGTGTACTGCGAGCGCTGCTACTCGCAGCTGAGAAGGACCGTGGAGCTAGCGGCGAATTCGGAGAGCTCTTCGCTGCACTGCGCCGCTCGCAAGCGGCTTCGTTCTTCGCCTTCTGCCGTCCGGCGAGAGCTGAACTCCAGCGGTCAGTTGCAGCTCTGCCCAACAGCGTGTTCTCAGTTCTGCGGGCAAGCACGCCCTCTTGCCTTGGCCCCGAGTGCAAAGTCCCGAGCGAGCACTCGACTCAGTGCAATGCACCCGGAAGGACGCTCTCGCTCGTCTTTCAAGGAGCGATTCCTAACAGCAGAAGCAGCAGAGGCACAAACTGCATGACGAGAAGGGACAACGTAGAACACGTCTCTGTCCTGGCGCATTTTCGTGTGCGATACTTCCCTCCGGGTCTTCGGGACTTGCGAAGCTCTGTGTACTGCGAGCGCTGCTACTCGCAGCTGAGAAGGACCGTGGAGCTAGCGGCGAATTCGGAGAGCTCTTCGCTGCACTGCGCCGCTCGCAAGCGGCTTCGTTCTTCGCCTTCTGCCGTCCGGCGAGAGCTGAACTCCAGCGGTCAGTTGCAGCTCTGCCCAACAGCGTGTTCTCAGTTCTGCGGGCAAGCACGCCCTCTTGCCTTGGCCCCGAGAGCAAAGTCCCGAGCGAGCACTCGACTCAGTGCAATGCACCCGGAAGGACGCTCTCGCTCGTCTTTCAAGTAGCGATTCCTAACAGCAGAAGCAGCAGAGGCACAAACTGCATGACGAGAAGGGACAACGTAGAACACGTCTCTGTCCTGGCGCATTTTCGTGTGCGATACTTCCCTCCGGGTCTTCGGGCCTTGCGAAGCTCTGTGTACTGCGAGCCCTGCTACTCGCAGCTGAGAAGGACCGTGGAGCTAGCGGCGAATTCGGAGAGCTCTTCGCTGCACTGCGCCGCTCGCAAGCGGCTTCGTTCTTCGCCTTCTGCCGTCCGGCGAGAGCTGAACTCCAGCGGTCAGTTGCAGCTCTGCCCAACAGCGTGTTCTCAGTTCTGCGGGCAAGCACGCCCTCTTGCCTTGGCCCCGAGTGCAAAGTCCCGAGCGAGCACTCGACTCAGTGCAATGCACCCGGAAGGACGCTCTCGCTCGCCTTTCAAGGAGCGATTACCTACAGCAGAAGCAGCAGAGGCACAAACTGCATGACGAGAAGGGACAACGTAGAACACGTCTCTGTCCTGGCGCATTTTCGTGTGCGATACTTCCCTCCGGGTCTTCGGGCCTTGCGAAGCTCTGTGTACTGCGAGCGCTGCTACTCGCAGCTGAGAAGGACCGTGGAGCTAGCGGCGAATTCGGAGAGCTCTTCGCTGCACTGCGCCGCTCGCAAGCGGCTTCGTTCTTCGCCTTCTGCCGTCCGGCGAGAGCTGAACTCCAGCGGTCAGTTGCAGCTCTGCCCAACAGCGTGTTCTCAGTTCTGCGGGCAAGCACGCCCTCTTGCCTTGGCCCCGAGTGCAAAGTCCCGAGCGAGCACTCGACTCAGTGCAATGCACCCGGAAGGACGCTCTCGCTCGTCTTTCAAGGAGCGATTCCTAACAGCAGAAGCAGCAGAGGCACAAACTGCATGACGAGAAGGGACAACGTAGAACACGTCTCTGTCCTGGCACATTTTCGTGTGCGATACTTCCCTCCGGGTCTTCGGGCCTTGCGAAGCCCTGTGTACTGCGAGCGCTGCTACTCGCAGCTGAGAAGGACCGTGGAGCTAGCGGCGAATTCGGAGAGCTCTTCGCTGCACTGCGCCGCTCGCAAGCGGCTTCGTTCTTCGCCTTCTGCCGTCCGGCGAGAGCTGAACTCCAGCGGTCAGTTGCAGCTCTGCCCAACAGCGTGTTCTCAGTTCTGCGGGCAAGCACGCCCTCTTGCCTTGGCCCCGAGAGCAAAGTCCCGAGCGAGCACTCGACTCAGTGCAATGCACCCGGAAGGACGCTCTCGCTCGTCTTTCAAGGAGCGATTCCTAACAGCAGAAGCAGCAGAGGCACAAACTGCATGACGAGAAGGGACAACGTAGAACACGTCTCTGTCCTGGCACATTTTCGTGTGCGATACTTCCCTCCGGGTCTTCGGGCCTTGCGAAGCCCTGTGTACTGCGAGCGCTGCTACTCGCAGCTGAGAAGGACCGTGGAGCTAGCGGCGAATTCGGAGAGCTCTTCGCTGCACTGCGCCGCTCGCAAGCGGCTTCGTTCTTCGCCTTCTGCCGTCCGGCGAGAGCTGAACTCCAGCGGTCAGTTGCAGCTCTGCCCAACAGCGTGTTCTCAGTTCTGCGGGCAAGCACGCCCTCTTGCCTTGGCCCCGAGAGCAAAGTCCCGAGCGAGCACTCGACTCAGTGCAATGCACCCGGAAGGACGCTCTCGCTCGCCTTTCAAGGAGCGATTCCTAACAGCAGAAGCAGCAGAGGCACAAACTGCATGACGAGAAGGGACAACGTAGAACACGTCTCTGTCCTGGCACATTTTCGTGTGCGATACTTCCCTCCGGGTCTTCGGGCCTTGCGAAGCTCTGTGTACTGCGAGCGCTGCTACTCGCAGCTGAGAAGGACCGTGGAGCTAGCGGCGAATTCGGAGAGCTCTTCGCTGCACTGCGCCGCACGCAAGCGGCTTCGTTCTTCGCCTTCTGCCGTCCGGCGAGAGCTGAACTCCAGCGGTCAGTTGCAGCTCTGCCCAACAGCGTGTTCTCAGTTCTGCGGGCAAGCACGCCCTCTTGCCTTGGCCCCGAGTGCAAAGACCCGAGCGAGCACTCGACTCAGTGCAATGCACCCGGAAGGACGCTCTCGCTCGCCTTTCAAGGAGCGATTACCTACAGCAGAAGCAGCAGAGGCACAAACTGCATGACGAGAAGGGACAACGTAGAACACGTCTCTGTCCTGGCACATTTTCGTGTGCGATACTTCCCTCCGGGTCTTCGGGCCTTGCGAAGCCCTGTGTACTGCGAGCGCTGCTACTCGCAGCTGAGAAGGACCGTGGAGCTAGCGGCGAATTCGGAGAGCTCTTCGCTGCACTGCGCCGCTCGCAAGCGGCTTCGTTCTTCGCCTTCTGCCGTCCGGCGAGAGCTGAACTCCAGCGGTCAGTTGCAGCTCTGCCCAACAGCGTGTTCTCAGTTCTGCGGGCAAGCACGCCCTCTTGCCTTGGCCCCGAGTGCAAAGTCCCGAGCGAGCACTCGACTCAGTGCAATGCACCCGGAAGGACGCTCTCGCTCGCCTTTCAAGGAGCGATTCCTAACAGCAGAAGCAGCAGAGGCACAAACTGCATGACGAGAAGGGACAACGTAGAACACGTCTCTGTCCTGGCACATTTTCGTGTGCGATACTTCCCTCCGGGTCTTCGGGCCTTGCGAAGCCCTGTGTACTGCGAGCGCTGCTACTCGCAGCTGAGACGGACCGTGGAGCTAGCGGCGAATTCGGAGAGCTCTTCGCTGCACTGCGCCGCTCGCAAGCGGCTTCGTTCTTCGCCTTCTGCCGTCCGGCGAGAGCTGAACTCCAGCGGTCAGTTGCAGCTCTGCCCAACAGCGTGTTCTCAGTTCTGCGGGCAAGCACGCCCTCTTGCCTTGGCCCCGAGAGCAAAGTCCCGAGCGAGCACTCGACTCAGTGCAATGCACCCGGAAGGACGCTCTCGCTCGCCTTTCAAGGAGCGATTCCTAACAGCAGAAGCAGCAGAGGCACAAACTGCATGACGAGAAGGGACAACGTAGAACACGTCTCTGTCCTGGCACATTTTCGTGTGCGATACTTCCCTCCGGGTCTTCGGGCCTTGCGAAGCCCTGTGTACTGCGAGCGCTGCTACTCGCAGCTGAGAAGGACCGTGGAGCTAGCGGCGAATTCGGAGAGCTCTTCGCTGCACTGCGCCGCTCGCAAGCGGCTTCGTTCTTCGCCTTCTGCCGTCCGGCGAGAGCTGAACTCCAGCGGTCAGTAGCAGCTCTGCCCAACAGCGTGTTCTCAGTTCTGCGGGCAAGCACGCCCTCTTGCCTTGGCCCCGAGAGCAAAGTCCCGAGCGAGCACTCGACTCAGTGCAATGCACCCGGAAGGACGCTCTCGCTCGTCTTTCAAGGAGCGATTCCTAACAGCAGAAGCAGCAGAGGCACAAACTGCATGACGAGAAGGGACAACGTAGAACACGTCTCTGTCCTGGCACATTTTCGTGTGCGATACTTCCCTCCGGGTCTTCGGGCCTTGCGAAGCCCTGTGTACTGCGAGCGCTGCTACTCGCAGCTGAGAAGGACCGTGGAGCTAGCGGCGAATTCGGAGAGCTCTTCGCTGCACTGCGCCGCTCGCAAGCGGCTTCGTTCTTCGCCTTCTGCCGTCCGGCGAGAGCTGAACTCCAGCGGTCAGTTGCAGCTCTGCCCAACAGCGTGTTCTCAGTTCTGCGGGCAAGCACGCCCTCTTGCCTTGGCCCCGAGAGCAAAGCCCCGAGCGAGCACTCGACTCAGTGCAATGCACCCGGAAGGACGCTCTCGCTCGCCTTTCAAGGAGCGATTCCTAACAGCAGAAGCAGCAGAGGCACAAACTGCATGACGAGAAGGGACAACGTAGAACACGTCTCTGTCCTGGTGCATTTTCCTGTGCGAAACTTCCCTCCGGGTCTTCGGTCCTTGCGAAGCTCTATGTACTGTGAGCGCTGCTACTCGCAGCTGAGAAAGACCGTGGAGCTAGCGGCGAATTCGGAGAGCGCTGAGCACGTAGTCAAGAAGCGAGACGTGGCCCTGCAACGCGGTGCTAATAGCAGCTTCCTCGCGGCCGGGGCGAGCTCCGGCCACAAGACATTCTCGTCCTGGCAACGGATCTCTGTGAAGGGCGTAGGCGAAAAGCTTTCGTTTTCCATTCGAACTGCGAGAGAGGCAGACTGTTGCACGGAGCTCTGAGAACAAAGGTGCACGCCCTAGGCGGGCTTGGGCAGAAGCAGCGTTCTCTAGCTCTTGGCTGCCGGCGCACTTGTGGTTGTGTGGCGCCCTTGCAGTGGCTTCTGGCCGCCGGCAAGTGAAAGCGGCTCCACGCTTGGGCGAGGGCGGTGAACGAAGCGGCACTAGTCCCGTGCTTGTGTGCACCACGTTACAGGCTACTAGGAGAGGAAGGTGGTTGACTCTCGCTTGCCTTCCCAAGTGCCCTTAGCAGTCGGAAGGAGCAAGCTGAAGCACTGCTGCTTGTGCTGCTCCTTGGTTCCCTTGCAGCCCGCTGTGAAAGCATTGGCGGTCGCTTCTAGGCGCCGAGTTGCACACAGCACCACTGTAAGTGCCGCGGAGAAGGGAAATCCAGAGTGCAGCGAGGAGCTGGACGTGGCTTACGTGCAGTAAGGAGAAGGTGAACCTAGGCACTGCCTCTTCAATCTGGCCGCCTCTGCTCTGGTAGCAACTTTTGCAAGTCGGCAGAGGGAGCTGCGAGTATGTAGAACGGAGGGCAGCGAGACGCCGTGTGTTATGCGCCCTTTCAGGGCTGCTGCCAGGGTGCCACTTTAAGAACGCCTTCTTCTTCCTCGCGTCCTTCCTCCACTATAGTCTCCTGGATTCACCTGAGACTCTTCCTAGGCATCTCCCTGATCCTTTTTGCAATGAGTCTCACATCATTCTCCTGAAGAAACTGTCTGCTTATGGTTTGCATGGGTGGGCTGTTTGCTGGGTGACAAACTGGGTGATGGCCAGGCCCACAGAGTGGTGGGAAATAGAGTTCATCCAGCTGGTCCCCAAGGCTCGGTCTTGGGCCCAGTCCTGTTTAATATCTTGCTCAGTGTTCTGGACAAGGGGATAGAGTACACGCCCAGGAAGTTCACAGATGATGCAAAGTTGGCTGGTAGTGTTTTTTTCTTCTGGAGGACAGCAGGCTCTGCTTCTTCTTCCTCCTGTTCTGAGGTCGCTGCTCCCTCTTCATCCCTCATTAAGTGTGCTGATTTTGTCACTTGGATGAGAAAACAAACAATTTTAGCAACAATACTAGTGGCAGGGTACAAGAAAGGAAGAGTTCACACGAATCCCCCCCCCCCCCGCCCAACAACAGAAAATACCTGATGGCTCCTCTGCCCAGCTTACTGACTACACCGGAACCCATTGTCCCCCAAAGATACTCCCTTCTCCCTGCCCCCAGCCATGATGTGAGATGGAATAGAATAACTAAGATTAAGATTCTCCCTATGGAACTCCATCATACTTCGATTCTGGGAAAAAAAATTTCTTGAAGTTCTATCATTTCAGATCATTTGAATTTGAATTTGCATACTAAAAAGTCTAGCCAGAAACTCATGACAATATTAATAGCCCATTCTAGAATGTCCGAGATGATAGACACTTCTTTCAAGAGAATGTGATACCTCACGTGACTTCTCCAGAATTTAAATGAACAGCGGGAGTAGTCTACAAGATTCTTGCTGCCATCTGGATTTCCTGGTATTTGGCTGGTCTATGTAAACCAACCAGCTATTCAGCAGAGGGAATATTAGTGTGATACTTGATGGTATGTGAGATGGAACACAGTAATTTATGGCTTTTTGCATAGTGATGAAGCTGTAAAGAAAGCTCCGTAATGCTCAGACAAGGAGGCTGCTGGACTTCAAGCAGCAAAGGCCCAAAACGAACCAGTGAAAAGGTGTCATTGAAAAAAAAAAAAAAGCCAGGTGGGGAGCAAAGTGATACTTAAGGGCAGTTTACTGAAAGAGGGAATCTAGTGAAAAAAAAAGTCCAAGAGTGAAGGAATAACAGAGAAAATGAAACTAAGGAAGGAAATCAATCTCAGCTAATCATTTCAGAAGCTAACAAGTTGTCATTGCAATGATGCATAAAGTGAGAAAAAATAAATATGTCTGCGCCAAAATCTGAAATATGAACTTTATTGCATTCTGTCTTCCACGGAATCATACAACAGTCTGTGATTAAAGATCATGTAGTCCAACTTCCTTGCCAGGTAGATCTTACAGTAGATCAAATTGCTCAAGACTAGCCAAACTGATAAGGAGCACTCTCAATGATGGGGCATCCACAACTTCTCTGGAACACCCGTTTGAGTGTCTCACCAGCTTCATTGTAGAAAAGTTTTTCCTTTTAGCCAATCTAAACCTAGTCTCAGTTTGAAAGCATGGCCCCTTATCCTGTCTCTGCAAACTTTCCTAAAAAGTCTTTCTCCATTTGTCTTATACCCTCTTTACATATTCAAAGGCCACAATACTGTCTCTCCAGAAACCTCTCTTCTCCAGGCTAAAAGATCCTACTTTTCACAAGAACCAGGTCATAAACTGAGATGGAAGACATCTCAGGAGATCAGATCATCCAACAGCTCAGCGTAAGAATAGCTCTGAAGTCAGATCAACTAGCTTAGGGCTGTGTCTGTTTGAATTTTGAAAATTAGCAGGACTTGAAATGCTTCAAGGAAGAGAACTCGGGGTGGCTCCAGAAACAGCCTGAGAAACTCGAGCAAACTCGAAACCTCAGAAACTACCACTGCTTTCTCTCCCTCAGCCCAAGCAGTCCCAAAGAAGAAGTGTTCCCAGCAGGCTGGGATAGCACACATATACACTACATATACGTGACAGGCATCGCCAGCAGCCACATCCTGCTCCTTTCTGTGGCTGGCAAGAGTGAGACTGGATGTTTACATGTGGGCAAACTGGGTCCCTCCAGCAGCTCACACACTCAGCCTGCCCAGTGACCCCACTGAATTCCAGTATTAGCAGTGTGCCAAGGCCACAGCACTACTCCGCTTGCTGGCACAGACCATCACACGCCTCCTAAATCAGTCAGGACTCCCCTGGTCCCACAGCCAGCACCCCACTTGCCCTCCGCCAGGCCACTGCCATTGTTCACCAACTTCTCCACTTTGATCTTTGCTGGTGCTCTCAACACTGGCACACCCAGATGTTCTGCAGCTGTTGTCTCCTGGTGGAAAGGACTTGTAAAGCCATGTTTCCTAACAGGACTTCCACAACCTTTCAAAGCAACCTTTACTGGAGTATGAACAATCTCATTCAAATGTCAACATTTCTTTTCCCGTATGTGAAATCAGAATTTCCTTCTTCCGGGCATGCCCAAAACAAGGCACAAACTACATTGTGCCTTCTGTTTCACATGCTGACTCGTTTGTAAACAATGCTAGGAGAATACCTGTTTTGATCCAAGCTAATCTCTGGCCCTTATAGTGCTTTCGGTAGTTAGTTTTGCTTTGTTATTTACTTGATGTCCCATTGAATTGTTGAATCATAAACAGACTACCTGTCTGTATAGCAGCATAGCAGTGATGAATAAATGCAAGAGAAGGAGCAAGGTGATTGTTTGCTAGACTCTTCCTAGAAACTGAGAAATCTGTTACTTAATGCTGACCACAGCAGATGGAGGAAGCATCCTACATGATGTCAAAGCAATGAAGCTGTAATCACTTTTATGATTACAGTCAAGGCACTGCTTTTGCCACCATAAGTGGAGTGCAGGGAATCTTAAAAGACGACACTCTAACTGTTGTCCATGCTCACTGAGAAAATAATGCTTTTACAGCAGAGCAGGTCTCACCGCAGCTAAATCATGGCTTCAACTGTACACCGCCTTCAAAAAGCCCACAAAAACACAAATGAAAGGATTTGGAACTCAAGGGAATCTCGGATTGTGACATCAGCTCACTCTGGATTCTTTCCAAATTCTCAATTCCATTTTCTTCCGAGCCAATTTTCCCACCTAACTTGAGATGTAATTTATGGATTTCCAACACATCTATTTACCTTAGAATTAGATTGCCACTAGCCAAAAAGACAGAAACAAGCAGTTAAGTGAAGACTGAAACCATGGTTGTTTAGAACAGCAAAACTTGGGCGAAACTATTCTTAAGAAAACCAAAACTTTTAGGACTTACCCATGTATTTTTGGAGGTGGAAAAAGTTTTACATCGAAAAGTCCCTAGGGAACTCTCTTCAGTGCCTGGAGAGCCGCTGTCGCTCGCCTTTCATTCGTCACAGCAGAGGCAGCAGAGCACAAGATGGCCGACGAGAAGGGGCAGTGTAGAACTCTCTGTCTGTCTGTGTCTCTACTCAGTGTAGAACGTCTCTATCCTGGCACATTTTCGAGTGCGATACTTCCCTCCGGGTCTTCGGTCCTTGCGAAGCTCTATGTACTGTGAGCGCTGCTACTTGCAGCTGAGAAAGACCGTGGAGCTAGCGGCGAATTCGGAGAGCGCTGAGCACGTAGTCAAGAAGCGAGACGTGGCCCTGCAACGCGGTGCTAATAGCAGCTTCCTCGCGGCGGGGGCGAGCTCCGGCCACAAGGCATTCTCGTCCTGGCAACGGATCTCTGTGACGGGCGTAGGCGAAAAGCTTTCGTTTTCCATTCGAACTGCGAGAGAGGCAGACTGTTGCACGGAGCTCTGAGAACAAAGGTGCACGCCCTAGGCGGGCTTGGGCAGAAGCAGCGTTCTCTAGCTCTTGGCTGCCGGCGCACTTGTGGTTGTGTGGCGCCCTTGCAGCGGCTTCTGGCCGCCGGCAAGTGAAAGCGGCTCCACGCTTGGGCGAGGGCGGTGAACGAAGCGGCACTAGTCCCGTGCTTGTGTGCACCACGTTACTAGGAGAGGAAGGTGGTTGACTCTCGCTTGCCTTCCCAAGTGCCCTTAGCAGTCGGAAGGAGCAAGCTGAAGCACTGCTGCTTGTGCTGCTCCTTGGTTCCCTTGCAGCCCGCTGTGAAAGCATTGGCGGTCACTTCTAGGCGCCGAGTTGCACACAGCACCACGGTAAGTGCCTCGGAGAAGGGAAATCCAGAGTGCAGCGAGGAGCTGGACGTGGCTTACGTGCAGTAAGGAGAAGGTGAACCTAGGCACTGCCTCTTCAATCTGGCCGCCTCTGCTCTGGTAGCAACTTTTGCAAGTCGGCAGAGGGAGCCGCGAGTATGTAGAACGGAGGGCAGCGAGATGCCGTGTGTTATGCGCCTTTTCAGGGCTGCTGCCAGGGTGCTACTTTAAGAACGCCTTTTTCTTCCTCGCGTCCTTCTCGCTTCGCTCTAGCTGCATGGAGTACAGCACAGCGAAGGAGTGAGGAAGGGCTCTGCCCCAGCTTTTGTCCCGGCCTGCCTGTGCTGCGCCTTTAGCTGCACACGAGAACAACGGCATTTCTTACCCGCAAGGTAAAAAAGGCTTTAGTGTAGCCTTAGGAATGGCAAGTGCCTAGGCATTAAGTTGAGCGACCACGTATGAGGGAGTCTTTAGAGGTTTCCTCCCCCATGGCGCAGGTGTATTCTCATTCTCGTGCTGAACTGAAAAGTCCGGGCATGGCAAGACTGGCCTGCCTTGTGCAGAGACGAACACAAATGTGGGGCTATGATCCTCTGTGTTCGGAGCTCTGCTTCCGGGTGTGTGGGCCGCCGTGAGCCCGCAGCAGCCGCCGAGGACAGTGTGGATTGTGGATGAGTCTGGGCTGGCCCCCGGCCCCCCCGTTGGTCTGACAGCGGCAGAAGTGGCGTAGGAGCGGCATCGCCTGAGGGCCCCATGGGGGGCGGGAAGAGAGCCGGGAGTGACCCCGAACGACACCGGAAGCGATATCCGTAGGGCCCGGAAGGCCAGCGTTGCCATCGAGTTTGGCCGGTAGGAGGCGTCTAAGGTGCTTTGAAAGGTGGAGCTTCTTTGCTCTAGGACAGTCTGGGAGAGCTGAGGGTGTCCAATCTGGAGAACAGAAGGCTCCAGGGAGATCTTCGAGCCCTTTGCAGTGCCTGCTGGGGCTCCAAGATAGCTGGGGAGGGACTTTGGAAAAGGGTCTGGACTCGCAGGACAAGGGGGAATAGCTTCAAACTGCCAGAGGGCTGGGATAGATGGGATATTGGAAAGGAATTCTTCCTTGGGTGGGTGCTGAGGCACATGTTGTTCAAAGAGGCTGTGTAGGAGCCCCATGGCAGGAAGCGTCCAGGGCCAGGCTGGAGCGGACATGGAGCAACCTGGACTAGTGGAAAAGTGTCCCTGCCCGTGTCAGGATGTGGGAAGAAGATAATTTGTCTCTAAGGTCGCTTCCAGTCCAAACCATTCTGGGATTCTAGGATTCATGGAAGGCCCTTTTCCAAGTGAAGTGTTGTATCTCTTGGCTCCCAGCTTGTAGTTGCCAGTTCTTCTGGAAGCAGGCGTGGCGAAGCAGCTGTGATGAGCCATGGGTTCTCAATAGGACGAGTGTGATATATTTGCAGAGAGGAAGGCTGCAGACAGATCTTCAAGGTCCAGGTAAAACAAGCAAAGGATTGAATAGAAGCCAAAGATTGGTTGTGTTAGTCAGTTTGCTGGCTGTTGAAATGGCCCCAGGTAATTTTCAACATTTCTAATTTGGATTTGTTTGAGTAAAAAATGAATGTGTTACCTCCAGCGTAGGCTCTCCAATGCATCTCCATGTGCTCCCATCTCTTTGTTGTATATCGGGTTCTATTAACTGAAGACAGAATCATAACACAGTAGTAAAACATTTAGAGGTGCGAAGCCCTGTGTACTGCGAGCGCTGCTACTCGCAGCTGAGAAGGACCGTGGAGCTAGCGGCGAATTCGGAGAGCTCTTCGCTGCACTGCGCCGCTCGCAAGCGGCTTCGTTCTTCGCCTTCTGCCGTCCGGCGAGAGCTGAACTCCAGCGGTCAGTTGCAGCTCTGCCCAACAGCGTGTTCTCAGTTCTGCGGGCAAGCACGCCCTCTTGCCTTGGCCCCGAGAGCAAAGTCCCGAGCGAGCACTCGACTCAGTGCAATGCACCCGGAAGGACGCTCTCGCTCGCCTTTCAAGGAGCGATTCCTAACAGCAGAAGCAGCAGAGGCACAAACTGCATGACGAGAAGGGACAACGTAGAACACGTCTCTGTCCTGGCGCATTTTCGTGTGCGAAACTTCCCTCCGGGTCTTCGGGCCTTGCGAAGCTCTGTGTACTGCGAGCGCTGCTACTCGCAGCTGAGAAGGACCGTGGAGCTAGCGGCGAATTCGGAGAGCTCTTCGCTGCACTGCGCCGCTCGCAAGCGGCTTCGTTCTTCGCCTTCTGCCGTCCGGCGAGAGCTGAACTCCAGCGGTCAGTTGCAGCTCTGCCCAACAGCGTGTTCTCAGTTCTGCGGGCAAGCACGCCCTCTTGCCTTGGCCCCGAGAGCAAAGTCCCGAGCGAGCACTCGACTCAGTGCAATGCACCCGGAAGGACGCTCTCGCTCGCCTTTCAAGGAGCGATTCCTAACAGCAGAAGCAGCAGAGGCACAAACTGCATGACGAGAAGGGACAACGTAGAACACGTCTCTGTCCTGGCGCATTTTCGTGTGCGATACTTCCCTCCGGGTCTTCGGGCCTTGCGAAGCTCTGTGTACTGCGAGCGCTGCTACACGCAGCTGAGAAGGACCGTGGAGCTAGCGGCGAATTCGGAGAGCTCTTCGCTGCACTGCGCCGCTCGCAAGCGGCTTCGTTCTTCGCCTTCTGCCGTCCGGCGAGAGCTGAACTCCAGCGGTCAGTTGCAGCTCTGCCCAACAGCGTGTTCTCAGTTCTGCGGGCAAGCACGCCCTCTTGCCTTGGCCCCGAGTGCAAAGTCCCGAGCGAGCACTCGACTCAGTGCAATGCACCCGGAAGGACGCTCTCGCTCGTCTTTCAAGGAGCGATTACCTACAGCAGAAGCAGCAGAGGCACAAACTGCATGACGAGAAGGGACAACGTAGAACACGTCTCTGTCCTGGCGCATTTTCGTGTGCGAAACTTCCCTCCGGGTCTTCGGGCCTTGCGAAGCTCTGTGTACTGCGAGCGCTGCTACTCGCAGCTGAGAAGGACCGTGGAGCTAGCGGCGAATTCGGAGAGCTCTTCGCTGCACTGCGCCGCTCGCAAGCGGCTTCGTTCTTCGCCTTCTGCCGTCCGGCGAGAGCTGAACTCCAGCGGTCAGTTGCAGCTCTGCCCAACAGCGTGTTCTCAGTTCTGCGGGCAAGCACGCCCTCTTGCCTTGGCCCCGAGTGCAAAGTCCCGAGCGAGCACTCGACTCAGTGCAATGCACCCGGAAGGACGCTCTCGCTCGTCTTTCAAGGAGCGATTACCTACAGCAGAAGCAGCAGAGGCACAAACTGCATGACGAGAAGGGACAACGTAGAACACGTCTCTGTCCTGGCGCATTTTCGTGTGCGATACTTCCCTCCGGGTCTTCGGGCCTTGCGAAGCTCTGTGTACTGCGAGCCCTGCTACTCGCAGCTGAGAAGGACCGTGGAGCTAGCGGCGAATTCGGAGAGCTCTTCGCTGCACTGCGCCGCTCGCAAGCGGCTTCGTTCTTCGCCTTCTGCCGTCCGGCGAGAGCTGAACTCCAGCGGTCAGTTGCAGCTCTGCCCAACAGCGTGTTCTCAGTTCTGCGGGCAAGCACGCCCTCTTGCCTTGGCCCCGAGAGCAAAGTCCCGAGCGAGCACTCGACTCAGTGCAATGCACCCGGAAGGACGCTCTCGCTCGTCTTTCAAGGAGCGATTACCTACAGCAGAAGCAGCAGAGGCACAAACTGCATGACGAGAAGGGACAACGTAGAACACGTCTCTGTCCTGGCGCATTTTCGTGTGCGATACTTCCCTCCGGGTCTTCGGGCCTTGCGAAGCTCTGTGTACTGCGAGCCCTGCTACTCGCAGCTGAGAAGGACCGTGGAGCTAGCGGCGAATTCGGAGAGCTCTTCGCTGCACTGCGCCGCTCGCAAGCGGCTTCGTTCTTCGCCTTCTGCCGTCCGGCGAGAGCTGAACTCCAGCGGTCAGTTGCAGCTCTGCCCAACAGCGTGTTCTCAGTTCTGCGGGCAAGCACGCCCTCTTGCCTTGGCCCCGAGAGCAAAGTCCCGAGCGAGCACTCGACTCAGTGCAATGCACCCGGAAGGACGCTCTCGCTCGCCTTTCAAGGAGCGATTCCTAACAGCAGAAGCAGCAGAGGCACAAACTGCATGACGAGAAGGGACAACGTAGAACACGTCTCTGTCCTGGCACATTTCCGTGTGCGATACTTCCCTCCGGGTCTTCGGGCCTTGCGAAGCCCTGTGTACTGCGAGCGCTGCTACACGCAGCTGAGAAGGACCGTGGAGCTAGCGGCGAATTCGGAGAGCTCTTCGCTGCACTGCGCCGCTCGCAAGCGGCTTCGTTCTTCGCCTTCTGCCGTCCGGCGAGAGCTGAACTCCAGCGGTCAGTTGCAGCTCTGCCCAACAGCGTGTTCTCAGTTCTGCGGGCAAGCACGCCCTCTTGCCTTGGCCCCGAGTGCAAAGTCCCGAGCGAGCACTCGACTCAGTGCAATGCACCCGGAAGGACGCTCTCGCTCGTCTTTCAAGGAGCGATTACCTACAGCAGAAGCAGCAGAGGCACAAACTGCATGACGAGAAGGGACAACGTAGAACACGTCTCTTTCCTGGCGCATTTTCGTGTGCGATACTTCCCTCCGGGTCTTCGGGCCTTGCGAAGCTCTGTGTACTGCGAGCGCTGCTACACGCAGCTGAGAAGGACCGTGGAGCTAGCGGCGAATTCGGAGAGCGCTTCGCTGCACTGCGCCGCTCGCAAGCGGCTTCGTTCTTCGCCTTCTGCCGTCCGGCGAGAGCTGAACTCCAGCGGTCAGTTGCAGCTCTGCCCAACAGCGTGTTCTCAGTTCTGCGGGCAAGCACGCCCTCTTGCCTTGGCCCCGAGTGCAAAGTCCCGAGCGAGCACTCGACTCAGTGCAATGCACCCGGAAGGACGCTCTCGCTCGTCTTTCAAGGAGCGATTACCTACAGCAGAAGCAGCAGAGGCACAAACTGCATGACGAGAAGGGACAACGTAGAACACGTCTCTGTCCTGGCGCATTTTCGTGTGCGAAACTTCCCTCCGGGTCTTCGGGCCTTGCGAAGCTCTGTGTACTGCGAGCGCTGCTACTCGCAGCTGAGAAGGACCGTGGAGCTAGCGGCGAATTCGGAGAGCTCTTCGCTGCACTGCGCCGCTCGCAAGCGGCTTCGTTCTTCGCCTTCTGCCGTCCGGCGAGAGCTGAACTCCAGCGGTCAGTTGCAGCTCTGCCCAACAGCGTGTTCTCAGTTCTGCGGGCAAGCACGCCCTCTTGCCTTGGCCCCGAGTGCAAAGTCCCGAGCGAGCACTCGACTCAGTGCAATGCACCCGGAAGGACGCTCTCGCTCGTCTTTCAAGGAGCGATTACCTACAGCAGAAGCAGCAGAGGCACAAACTGCATGACGAGAAGGGACAACGTAGAACACGTCTCTGTCCTGGCGCATTTTCGTGTGCGATACTTCCCTCCGGGTCTTCGGGCCTTGCGAAGCTCTGTGTACTGCGAGCGCTGCTACACGCAGCTGAGAAGGACCGTGGAGCTAGCGGCGAATTCGGAGAGCGCTTCGCTGCACTGCGCCGCTCGCAAGCGGCTTCGTTCTTCGCCTTCTGCCGTCCGGCGAGAGCTGAACTCCAGCGGTCAGTTGCAGCTCTGCCCAACAGCGTGTTCTCAGTTCTGCGGGCAAGCACGCCCTCTTGCCTTGGCCCCGAGTGCAAAGTCCCGAGCGAGCACTCGACTCAGTGCAATGCACCCGGAAGGACGCTCTCGCTCGTCTTTCAAGGAGCGATTACCTACAGCAGAAGCAGCAGAGGCACAAACTGCATGACGAGAAGGGACAACGTAGAACACGTCTCTGTCCTGGCGCATTTTCGTGTGCGAAACTTCCCTCCGGGTCTTCGGGCCTTGCGAAGCTCTGTGTACTGCGAGCGCTGCTACTCGCAGCTGAGAAGGACCGTGGAGCTAGCGGCGAATTCGGAGAGCTCTTCGCTGCACTGCGCCGCTCGCAAGCGGCTTCGTTCTTCGCCTTCTGCCGTCCGGCGAGAGCTGAACTCCAGCGGTCAGTTGCAGCTCTGCCCAACAGCGTGTTCTCAGTTCTGCGGGCAAGCACGCCCTCTTGCCTTGGCCCCGAGTGCAAAGTCCCGAGCGAGCACTCGACTCAGTGCAATGCACCCGGAAGGACGCTCTCGCTCGCCTTTCAAGGAGCGATTCCTAACAGCAGAAGCAGCAGAGGCACAAACTGCATGACGAGAAGGGACAACGTAGAACACGTCTCTGTCCTGGCGCATTTTCGTGTGCGATACTTCCCTCCGGGTCTTCGGGCCTTGCGAAGCTCTGTGTACTGCGAGCCCTGCTACTCGCAGCTGAGAAGGACCGTGGAGCTAGCGGCGAATTCGGAGAGCTCTTCGCTGCACTGCGCCGCTCGCAAGCGGCTTCGTTCTTCGCCTTCTGCCGTCCGGCGAGAGCTGAACTCCAGCGGTCAGTTGCAGCTCTGCCCAACAGCGTGTTCTCAGTTCTGCGGGCAAGCACGCCCTCTTGCCTTGGCCCCGAGAGCAAAGTCCCGAGCGAGCACTCGACTCAGTGCAATGCACCCGGAAGGACGCTCTCGCTCGTCTTTCAAGGAGCGATTACCTACAGCAGAAGCAGCAGAGGCACAAACTGCATGACGAGAAGGGACAACGTAGAACACGTCTCTGTCCTGGCGCATTTTCGTGTGCGATACTTCCCTCCGGGTCTTCGGGCCTTGCGAAGCTCTGTGTACTGCGAGCGCTGCTACTCGCAGCTGAGAAGGACCGTGGAGCTAGCGGCGAATTCGGAGAGCTCTTCGCTGCACTGCGCCGCTCGCAAGCGGCTTCGTTCTTCGCCTTCTGCCGTCCGGCGAGAGCTGAACTCCAGCGGTCAGTTGCAGCTCTGCCCAACAGCGTGTTCTCAGTTCTGCGGGCAAGCACGCCCTCTTGCCTTGGCCCCGAGTGCAAATTCCCGAGCGAGCACTCGACTCAGTGCAATGCACCCGGAAGGACGCTCTCGCTCGTCTTTCAAGGAGCGATTACCTACAGCAGAAGCAGCAGAGGCACAAACTGCATGACGAGAAGGGACAACGTAGAACACGTCTCTGTCCTGGCGCATTTTCGTGTGCGATACTTCCCTCCGGGTCTTCGGGCCTTGCGAAGCTCTGTGTACTGCGAGCGCTGCTACTCGCAGCTGAGAAGGACCGTGGAGCTAGCGGCGAATTCGGAGAGCTCTTCGCTGCACTGCGCCGCTCGCAAGCGGCTTCGTTCTTCGCCTTCTGCCGTCCGGCGAGAGCTGAACTCCAGCGGTCAGTTGCAGCTCTGCCCAACAGCGTGTTCTCAGTTCTGCGGGCAAGCACGCCCTCTTGCCTTGGCCCCGAGTGCAAAGTCCCGAGCGAGCACTCGACTCAGTGCAATGCACCCGGAAGGACGCTCTCGCTCGTCTTTCAAGGAGCGATTACCTACAGCAGAAGCAGCAGAGGCACAAACTGCATGACGAGAAGGGACAACGTAGAACACGTCTCTGTCCTGGCGCATTTTCGTGTGCGATACTTCCCTCCGGGTCTTCGGGCCTTGCGAAGCTCTGTGTACTGCGAGCGCTGCTACTCGCAGCTGAGAAGGACCGTGGAGCTAGCGGCGAATTCGGAGAGCTCTTCGCTGCACTGCGCCGCTCGCAAGCGGCTTCGTTCTTCGCCTTCTGCCGTCCGGCGAGAGCTGAACTCCAGCGGTCAGTTGCAGCTCTGCCCAACAGCGTGTTCTCAGTTCTGCGGGCAAGCACGCCCTCTTGCCTTGGCCCCGAGAGCAAAGTCCCGAGCGAGCACTCGACTCAGTGCAATGCACCCGGAAGGACGCTCTCGCTCGTCTTTCAAGGAGCGATTACCTACAGCAGAAGCAGCAGAGGCACAAACTGCATGACGAGAAGGGACAACGTAGAACACGTCTCTGTCCTGGCGCATTTTCGTGTGCGATACTTCCCTCCGGGTCTTCGGGCCTTGCGAAGCTCTGTGTACTGCGAGCGCTGCTACACGCAGCTGAGAAGGACCGTGGAGCTAGCGGCGAATTCGGAGAGCTCTTCGCTGCACTGCGCCGCTCGCAAGCGGCTTCGTTCTTCGCCTTCTGCCGTCCGGCGAGAGCTGAACTCCAGCGGTCAGTTGCAGCTCTGCCCAACAGCGTGTTCTCAGTTCTGCGGGCAAGCACGCCCTCTTGCCTTGGCCCCGAGTGCAAAGTCCCGAGCGAGCACTCGACTCAGTGCAATGCACCCGGAAGGACGCTCTCGCTCGTCTTTCAAGGAGCGATTACCTACAGCAGAAGCAGCAGAGGCACAAACTGCATGACGAGAAGGGACAACGTAGAACACGTCTCTGTCCTGGCGCATTTTCGTGTGCGATACTTCCCTCCGGGTCTTCGGGCCTTGCGAAGCTCTGTGTACTGCGAGCGCTGCTACACGCAGCTGAGAAGGACCGTGGAGCTAGCGGCGAATTCGGAGAGCTCTTCGCTGCACTGCGCCGCTCGCAAGCGGCTTCGTTCTTCGCCTTCTGCCGTCCGGCGAGAGCTGAACTCCAGCGGTCAGTTGCAGCTCTGCCCAACAGCGTGTTCTCAGTTCTGCGGGCAAGCACGCCCTCTTGCCTTGGCCCCGAGTGCAAAGTCCCGAGCGAGCACTCGACTCAGTGCAATGCACCCGGAAGGACGCTCTCGCTCGTCTTTCAAGGAGCGATTACCTACAGCAGAAGCAGCAGAGGCACAAACTGCATGACGAGAAGGGACAACGTAGAACACGTCTCTGTCCTGGCGCATTTTCGTGTGCGAAACTTCCCTCCGGGTCTTCGGGCCTTGCGAAGCTCTGTGTACTGCGAGCCCTGCTACTCGCAGCTGAGAAGGACCGTGGAGCTAGCGGCGAATTCGGAGAGCTCTTCGCTGCACTGCGCCGCTCGCAAGCGGCTTCGTTCTTCGCCTTCTGCCGTCCGGCGAGAGCTGAACTCCAGCGGTCAGTTGCAGCTCTGCCCAACAGCGTGTTCTCAGTTCTGCGGGCAAGCACGCCCTCTTGCCTTGGCCCCGAGTGCAAAGTCCCGAGCGAGCACTCGACTCAGTGCAATGCACCCGGAAGGACGCTCTCGCTCGCCTTTCAAGGAGCGATTCCTAACAGCAGAAGCAGCAGAGGCACAAACTGCATGACGAGAAGGGACAACGTAGAACACGTCTCTGTCCTGGCGCATTTTCGTGTGCGATACTTCCCTCCGGGTCTTCGGGCCTTGCGAAGCTCTGTGTACTGCGAGCGCTGCTACTCGCAGCTGAGAAGGACCGTGGAGCTAGCGGCGAATTCGGAGAGCTCTTCGCTGCACTGCGCCGCTCGCAAGCGGCTTCGTTCTTCGCCTTCTGCCGTCCGGCGAGAGCTGAACTCCAGCGGTCAGTTGCAGCTCTGCCCAACAGCGTGTTCTCAGTTCTGCGGGCAAGCACGCCCTCTTGCCTTGGCCCCGAGAGCAAAGTCCCGAGCGAGCACTCGACTCAGTGCAATGCACCCGGAAGGACGCTCTCGCTCGTCTTTCAAGGAGCGATTACCTACAGCAGAAGCAGCAGAGGCACAAACTGCATGACGAGAAGGGACAACGTAGAACACGTCTCTGTCCTGGCGCATTTTCGTGTGCGATACTTCCCTCCGGGTCTTCGGGCCTTGCGAAGCTCTGTGTACTGCGAGCCCTGCTACTCGCAGCTGAGAAGGACCGTGGAGCTAGCGGCGAATTCGGAGAGCTCTTCGCTGCACTGCGCCGCTCGCAAGCGGCTTCGTTCTTCGCCTTCTGCCGTCCGGCGAGAGCTGAACTCCAGCGGTCAGTTGCAGCTCTGCCCAACAGCGTGTTCTCAGTTCTGCGGGCAAGCACGCCCTCTTGCCTTGGCCCCGAGTGCAAAGTCCCGAGCGAGCACTCGACTCAGTGCAATGCACCCGGAAGGACGCTCTCGCTCGTCTTTCAAGGAGCGATTACCTACAGCAGAAGCAGCAGAGGCACAAACTGCATGACGAGAAGGGACAACGTAGAACACGTCTCTGTCCTGGCGCATTTTCGTGTGCGATACTTCCCTCCGGGTCTTCGGGCCTTGCGAAGCTCTGTGTACTGCGAGCGCTGCTACACGCAGCTGAGAAGGACCGTGGAGCTAGCGGCGAATTCGGAGAGCGCTTCGCTGCACTGCGCCGCTCGCAAGCGGCTTCGTTCTTCGCCTTCTGCCGTCCGGCGAGAGCTGAACTCCAGCGGTCAGTTGCAGCTCTGCCCAACAGCGTGTTCTCAGTTCTGCGGGCAAGCACGCCCTCTTGCCTTGGCCCCGAGTGCAAAGTCCCGAGCGAGCACTCGACTCAGTGCAATGCACCCGGAAGGACGCTCTCGCTCGTCTTTCAAGGAGCGATTACCTACAGCAGAAGCAGCAGAGGCACAAACTGCATGACGAGAAGGGACAACGTAGAACACGTCTCTGTCCTGGCGCATTTTCGTGTGCGAAACTTCCCTCCGGGTCTTCGGGCCTTGCGAAGCTCTGTGTACTGCGAGCGCTGCTACTCGCAGCTGAGAAGGACCGTGGAGCTAGCGGCGAATTCGGAGAGCTCTTCGCTGCACTGCGCCGCTCGCAAGCGGCTTCGTTCTTCGCCTTCTGCCGTCCGGCGAGAGCTGAACTCCAGCGGTCAGTTGCAGCTCTGCCCAACAGCGTGTTCTCAGTTCTGCGGGCAAGCACGCCCTCTTGCCTTGGCCCCGAGTGCAAAGTCCCGAGCGAGCACTCGACTCAGTGCAATGCACCCGGAAGGACGCTCTCGCTCGCCTTTCAAGGAGCGATTCCTAACAGCAGAAGCAGCAGAGGCACAAACTGCATGACGAGAAGGGACAACGTAGAACACGTCTCTGTCCTGGCGCATTTTCGTGTGCGATACTTCCCTCCGGGTCTTCGGGCCTTGCGAAGCTCTGTGTACTGCGAGCCCTGCTACTCGCAGCTGAGAAGGACCGTGGAGCTAGCGGCGAATTCGGAGAGCTCTTCGCTGCACTGCGCCGCTCGCAAGCGGCTTCGTTCTTCGCCTTCTGCCGTCCGGCGAGAGCTGAACTCCAGCGGTCAGTTGCAGCTCTGCCCAACAGCGTGTTCTCAGTTCTGCGGGCAAGCACGCCCTCTTGCCTTGGCCCCGAGAGCAAAGTCCCGAGCGAGCACTCGACTCAGTGCAATGCACCCGGAAGGACGCTCTCGCTCGTCTTTCAAGGAGCGATTACCTACAGCAGAAGCAGCAGAGGCACAAACTGCATGACGAGAAGGGACAACGTAGAACACGTCTCTGTCCTGGCGCATTTTCGTGTGCGATACTTCCCTCCGGGTCTTCGGGCCTTGCGAAGCTCTGTGTACTGCGAGCGCTGCTACTCGCAGCTGAGAAGGACCGTGGAGCTAGCGGCGAATTCGGAGAGCTCTTCGCTGCACTGCGCCGCTCGCAAGCGGCTTCGTTCTTCGCCTTCTGCCGTCCGGCGAGAGCTGAACTCCAGCGGTCAGTTGCAGCTCTGCCCAACAGCGTGTTCTCAGTTCTGCGGGCAAGCACGCCCTCTTGCCTTGGCCCCGAGTGCAAATTCCCGAGCGAGCACTCGACTCAGTGCAATGCACCCGGAAGGACGCTCTCGCTCGTCTTTCAAGGAGCGATTACCTACAGCAGAAGCAGCAGAGGCACAAACTGCATGACGAGAAGGGACAACGTAGAACACGTCTCTGTCCTGGCGCATTTTCGTGTGCGATACTTCCCTCCGGGTCTTCGGGCCTTGCGAAGCTCTGTGTACTGCGAGCGCTGCTACTCGCAGCTGAGAAGGACCGTGGAGCTAGCGGCGAATTCGGAGAGCTCTTCGCTGCACTGCGCCGCTCGCAAGCGGCTTCGTTCTTCGCCTTCTGCCGTCCGGCGAGAGCTGAACTCCAGCGGTCAGTTGCAGCTCTGCCCAACAGCGTGTTCTCAGTTCTGCGGGCAAGCACGCCCTCTTGCCTTGGCCCCGAGTGCAAAGTCCCGAGCGAGCACTCGACTCAGTGCAATGCACCCGGAAGGACGCTCTCGCTCGTCTTTCAAGGAGCGATTACCTACAGCAGAAGCAGCAGAGGCACAAACTGCATGACGAGAAGGGACAACGTAGAACACGTCTCTGTCCTGGCGCATTTTCGTGTGCGATACTTCCCTCCGGGTCTTCGGGCCTTGCGAAGCTCTGTGTACTGCGAGCGCTGCTACTCGCAGCTGAGAAGGACCGTGGAGCTAGCGGCGAATTCGGAGAGCTCTTCGCTGCACTGCGCCGCTCGCAAGCGGCTTCGTTCTTCGCCTTCTGCCGTCCGGCGAGAGCTGAACTCCAGCGGTCAGTTGCAGCTCTGCCCAACAGCGTGTTCTCAGTTCTGCGGGCAAGCACGCCCTCTTGCCTTGGCCCCGAGAGCAAAGTCCCGAGCGAGCACTCGACTCAGTGCAATGCACCCGGAAGGACGCTCTCGCTCGTCTTTCAAGGAGCGATTACCTACAGCAGAAGCAGCAGAGGCACAAACTGCATGACGAGAAGGGACAACGTAGAACACGTCTCTGTCCTGGCGCATTTTCGTGTGCGATACTTCCCTCCGGGTCTTCGGGCCTTGCGAAGCTCTGTGTACTGCGAGCGCTGCTACACGCAGCTGAGAAGGACCGTGGAGCTAGCGGCGAATTCGGAGAGCTCTTCGCTGCACTGCGCCGCTCGCAAGCGGCTTCGTTCTTCGCCTTCTGCCGTCCGGCGAGAGCTGAACTCCAGCGGTCAGTTGCAGCTCTGCCCAACAGCGTGTTCTCAGTTCTGCGGGCAAGCACGCCCTCTTGCCTTGGCCCCGAGTGCAAAGTCCCGAGCGAGCACTCGACTCAGTGCAATGCACCCGGAAGGACGCTCTCGCTCGTCTTTCAAGGAGCGATTACCTACAGCAGAAGCAGCAGAGGCACAAACTGCATGACGAGAAGGGACAACGTAGAACACGTCTCTGTCCTGGCGCATTTTCGTGTGCGATACTTCCCTCCGGGTCTTCGGGCCTTGCGAAGCTCTGTGTACTGCGAGCGCTGCTACACGCAGCTGAGAAGGACCGTGGAGCTAGCGGCGAATTCGGAGAGCTCTTCGCTGCACTGCGCCGCTCGCAAGCGGCTTCGTTCTTCGCCTTCTGCCGTCCGGCGAGAGCTGAACTCCAGCGGTCAGTTGCAGCTCTGCCCAACAGCGTGTTCTCAGTTCTGCGGGCAAGCACGCCCTCTTGCCTTGGCCCCGAGAGCAAAGTCCCGAGCGAGCACTCGACTCAGTGCAATGCACCCGGAAGGACGCTCTCGCTCGTCTTTCAAGGAGCGATTACCTACAGCAGAAGCAGCAGAGGCACAAACTGCATGACGAGAAGGGACAACGTAGAACACGTCTCTGTCCTGGCGCATTTTCGTGTGCGAAACTTCCCTCCGGGTCTTCGGGCCTTGCGAAGCTCTGTGTACTGCGAGCCCTGCTACTCGCAGCTGAGAAGGACCGTGGAGCTAGCGGCGAATTCGGAGAGCTCTTCGCTGCACTGCGCCGCTCGCAAGCGGCTTCGTTCTTCGCCTTCTGCCGTCCGGCGAGAGCTGAACTCCAGCGGTCAGTTGCAGCTCTGCCCAACAGCGTGTTCTCAGTTCTGCGGGCAAGCACGCCCTCTTGCCTTGGCCCCGAGTGCAAAGTCCCGAGCGAGCACTCGACTCAGTGCAATGCACCCGGAAGGACGCTCTCGCTCGCCTTTCAAGGAGCGATTCCTAACAGCAGAAGCAGCAGAGGCACAAACTGCATGACGAGAAGGGACAACGTAGAACACGTCTCTGTCCTGGCGCATTTTCGTGTGCGATACTTCCCTCCGGGTCTTCGGGCCTTGCGAAGCTCTGTGTACTGCGAGCGCTGCTACTCGCAGCTGAGAAGGACCGTGGAGCTAGCGGCGAATTCGGAGAGCTCTTCGCTGCACTGCGCCGCTCGCAAGCGGCTTCGTTCTTCGCCTTCTGCCGTCCGGCGAGAGCTGAACTCCAGCGGTCAGTTGCAGCTCTGCCCAACAGCGTGTTCTCAGTTCTGCGGGCAAGCACGCCCTCTTGCCTTGGCCCCGAGAGCAAAGTCCCGAGCGAGCACTCGACTCAGTGCAATGCACCCGGAAGGACGCTCTCGCTCGTCTTTCAAGGAGCGATTACCTACAGCAGAAGCAGCAGAGGCACAAACTGCATGACGAGAAGGGACAACGTAGAACACGTCTCTGTCCTGGCGCATTTTCGTGTGCGATACTTCCCTCCGGGTCTTCGGGCCTTGCGAAGCTCTGTGTACTGCGAGCCCTGCTACTCGCAGCTGAGAAGGACCGTGGAGCTAGCGGCGAATTCGGAGAGCTCTTCGCTGCACTGCGCCGCTCGCAAGCGGCTTCGTTCTTCGCCTTCTGCCGTCCGGCGAGAGCTGAACTCCAGCGGTCAGTTGCAGCTCTGCCCAACAGCGTGTTCTCAGTTCTGCGGGCAAGCACGCCCTCTTGCCTTGGCCCCGAGAGCAAAGTCCCGAGCGAGCACTCGACTCAGTGCAATGCACCCGGAAGGACGCTCTCGCTCGTCTTTCAAGGAGCGATTACCTACAGCAGAAGCAGCAGAGGCACAAACTGCATGACGAGAAGGGACAACGTAGAACACGTCTCTGTCCTGGCGCATTTTCGTGTGCGATACTTCCCTCCGGGTCTTCGGGCCTTGCGAAGCTCTGTGTACTGCGAGCGCTGCTACTCGCAGCTGAGAAGGACCGTGGAGCTAGCGGCGAATTCGGAGAGCTCTTCGCTGCACTGCGCCGCTCGCAAGCGGCTTCGTTCTTCGCCTTCTGCCGTCCGGCGAGAGCTGAACTCCAGCGGTCAGTTGCAGCTCTGCCCAACAGCGTGTTCTCAGTTCTGCGGGCAAGCACGCCCTCTTGCCTTGGCCCCGAGTGCAAAGTCCCGAGCGAGCACTCGACTCAGTGCAATGCACCCGGAAGGACGCTCTCGCTCGTCTTTCAAGGAGCGATTCCTAACAGCAGAAGCAGCAGAGGCACAAACTGCATGACGAGAAGGGACAACGTAGAACACGTCTCTGTCCTGGCGCATTTTCGTGTGCGATACTTCCCTCCGGGTCTTCGGGCCTTGCGAAGCTCTGTGTACTGCGAGCGCTGCTACTCGCAGCTGAGAAGGACCGTGGAGCTAGCGGCGAATTCGGAGAGCTCTTCGCTGCACTGCGCCGCTCGCAAGCGGCTTCGTTCTTCGCCTTCTGCCGTCCGGCGAGAGCTGAACTCCAGCGGTCAGTTGCAGCTCTGCCCAGCAGCGTGTTCTCAGTTCTGCGGGCAAGCACGCCCTCTTGCCTTGGCCCCGAGTGCAAAGTCCCGAGCGAGCACTCGACTCAGTGCAATGCACCCGGAAGGACGCTCTCGCTCGCCTTTCAAGGAGCGATTCCTAACAGCAGAAGCAGCAGAGGCACAAACTGCATGACGAGAAGGGACAACGTAGAACACGTCTCTGTCCTGGCGCATTTTCACGTGCGATACTTCCCTCCGGGTCTTCGGGCCTTGCGAAGCCCTGTGTACTGCGAGCGCTGCTACTCGCAGCTGAGAAGGACCGTGGAGCTAGCGGCGAATTCGGAGAGCTCTTCGCTGCACTGCGCCGCTTGCAAGCGGCTTCGTTCTTCGCCTTCTGCCGTCCGGCGAGAGCTGAACTCCAGCGGTCAGTTGCAGCTCTGCCCAACAGCGTGTTCTCAGTTCTGCGGGCAAGCACGCCCTCTTGCCTTGGCCCCGAGTGCAAATTCCCGAGCGAGCACTCGACTCAGTGCAATGCACCCGGAAGGACGCTCTCGCTCGTCTTTCAAGGAGCGATTACCTACAGCAGAAGCAGCAGAGGCACAAACTGCATGACGAGAAGGGACAACGTAGAACACGTCTCTGTCCTGGCGCATTTTCGTGTGCGATACTTCCCTCCGGGTCTTCGGGCCTTGCGAAGCTCTGTGTACTGCGAGCGCTGCTACTCGCAGCTGAGAAGGACCGTGGAGCTAGCGGCGAATTCGGAGAGCTCTTCGCTGCACTGCGCCGCTCGCAAGCGGCTTCGTTCTTCGCCTTCTGCCGTCCGGCGAGAGCTGAACTCCAGCGGTCAGTTGCAGCTCTGCCCAACAGCGTGTTCTCAGTTCTGCGGGCAAGCACGCCCTCTTGCCTTGGCCCCGAGTGCAAAGTCCCGAGCGAGCACTCGACTCAGTGCAATGCACCCGGAAGGACGCTCTCGCTCGTCTTTCAAGGAGCGATTCCTAACAGCAGAAGCAGCAGAGGCACAAACTGCATGACGAGAAGGGACAACGTAGAACACGTCTCTGTCCTGGCGCATTTTCGTGTGCGATACTTCCCTCCGGGTCTTCGGGCCTTGCGAAGCTCTGTGTACTGCGAGCCCTGCTACTCGCAGCTGAGAAGGACCGTGGAGCTAGCGGCGAATTCGGAGAGCTCTTCGCTGCACTGCGCCGCTCGCAAGCGGCTTCGTTCTTCGCCTTCTGCCGTCCGGCGAGAGCTGAACTCCAGCGGTCAGTTGCAGCTCTGCCCAACAGCGTGTTCTCAGTTCTGCGGGCAAGCACGCCCTCTTGCCTTGGCCCCGAGAGCAAAGTCCCGAGCGAGCACTCGACTCAGTGCAATGCACCCGGAAGGACGCTCTCGCTCGTCTTTCAAGGAGCGATTACCTACAGCAGAAGCAGCAGAGGCACAAACTGCATGACGAGAAGGGACAACGTAGAACACGTCTCTGTCCTGGCGCATTTTCGTGTGCGATACTTCCCTCCGGGTCTTCGGGCCTTGCGAAGCTCTGTGTACTGCGAGCCCTGCTACTCGCAGCTGAGAAGGACCGTGGAGCTAGCGGCGAATTCGGAGAGCTCTTCGCTGCACTGCGCCGCTCGCAAGCGGCTTCGTTCTTCGCCTTCTGCCGTCCGGCGAGAGCTGAACTCCAGCGGTCAGTTGCAGCTCTGCCCAACAGCGTGTTCTCAGTTCTGCGGGCAAGCACGCCCTCTTGCCTTGGCCCCGAGAGCAAAGTCCCGAGCGAGCACTCGACTCAGTGCAATGCACCCGGAAGGACGCTCTCGCTCGTCTTTCAAGGAGCGATTACCTACAGCAGAAGCAGCAGAGGCACAAACTGCATGACGAGAAGGGACAACGTAGAACACGTCTCTGTCCTGGCGCATTTTCGTGTGCGATACTTCCCTCCGGGTCTTCGGGCCTTGCGAAGCTCTGTGTACTGCGAGCGCTGCTACTCGCAGCTGAGAAGGACCGTGGAGCTAGCGGCGAATTCGGAGAGCTCTTCGCTGCACTGCGCCGCTCGCAAGCGGCTTCGTTCTTCGCCTTCTGCCGTCCGGCGAGAGCTGAACTCCAGCGGTCAGTTGCAGCTCTGCCCAACAGCGTGTTCTCAGTTCTGCGGGCAAGCACGCCCTCTTGCCTTGGCCCCGAGTGCAAAGTCCCGAGCGAGCACTCGACTCAGTGCAATGCACCCGGAAGGACGCTCTCGCTCGTCTTTCAAGGAGCGATTCCTAACAGCAGAAGCAGCAGAGGCACAAACTGCATGACGAGAAGGGACAACGTAGAACACGTCTCTGTCCTGGCGCATTTTCGTGTGCGATACTTCCCTCCGGGTCTTCGGGCCTTGCGAAGCTCTGTGTACTGCGAGCGCTGCTACTCGCAGCTGAGAAGGACCGTGGAGCTAGCGGCGAATTCGGAGAGCTCTTCGCTGCACTGCGCCGCTCGCAAGCGGCTTCGTTCTTCGCCTTCTGCCGTCCGGCGAGAGCTGAACTCCAGCGGTCAGTTGCAGCTCTGCCCAGCAGCGTGTTCTCAGTTCTGCGGGCAAGCACGCCCTCTTGCCTTGGCCCCGAGTGCAAAGTCCCGAGCGAGCACTCGACTCAGTGCAATGCACCCGGAAGGACGCTCTCGCTCGCCTTTCAAGGAGCGATTCCTAACAGCAGAAGCAGCAGAGGCACAAACTGCATGACGAGAAGGGACAACGTAGAACACGTCTCTGTCCTGGCGCATTTTCGTGTGCGATACTTCCCTCCGGGTCTTCGGGCCTTGCGAAGCTCTGTGTACTGCGAGCGCTGCTACTCGCAGCTGAGAAGGACCGTGGAGCTAGCGGCGAATTCGGAGAGCTCTTCGCTGCACTGCGCCGCTCGCAAGCGGCTTCGTTCTTCGCCTTCTGCCGTCCGGCGAGAGCTGAACTCCAGCGGTCAGTTGCAGCTCTGCCCAACAGCGTGTTCTCAGTTCTGCGGGCAAGCACGCCCTCTTGCCTTGGCCCCGAGTGCAAAGTCCCGAGCGAGCACTCGACTCAGTGCAATGCACCCGGAAGGACGCTCTCGCTCGTCTTTCAAGGAGCGATTACCTACAGCAGAAGCAGCAGAGGCACAAACTGCATGACGAGAAGGGACAACGTAGAACACGTCTCTGTCCTGGCGCATTTTCGTGTGCGATACTTCCCTCCGGGTCTTCGGGCCTTGCGAAGCTCTGTGTACTGCGAGCGCTGCTACTCGCAGCTGAGAAGGACCGTGGAGCTAGCGGCGAATTCGGAGAGCTCTTCGCTGCACTGCGCCGCTCGCAAGCGGCTTCGTTCTTCGCCTTCTGCCGTCCGGCGAGAGCTGAACTCCAGCGGTCAGTTGCAGCTCTGCCCAACAGCGTGTTCTCAGTTCTGCGGGCAAGCACGCCCTCTTGCCTTGGCCCCGAGTGCAAAGTCCCGAGCGAGCACTCGACTCAGTGCAATGCACCCGGAAGGACGCTCTCGCTCGTCTTTCAAGGAGCGATTACCTACAGCAGAAGCAGCAGAGGCACAAACTGCATGACGAGAAGGGACAACGTAGAACACGTCTCTGTCCTGGCGCATTTTCGTGTGCGATACTTCCCTCCGGGTCTTCGGGCCTTGCGAAGCTCTGTGTACTGCGAGCGCTGCTACTCGCAGCTGAGAAGGACCGTGGAGCTAGCGGCGAATTCGGAGAGCTCTTCGCTGCACTGCGCCGCTCGCAAGCGGCTTCGTTCTTCGCCTTCTGCCGTCCGGCGAGAGCTGAACTCCAGCGGTCAGTTGCAGCTCTGCCCAACAGCGTGTTCTCAGTTCTGCGGGCAAGCACGCCCTCTTGCCTTGGCCCCGAGTGCAAATTCCCGAGCGAGCACTCGAC
The DNA here is from genome assembly GCF_052056855.1 of Sturnus vulgaris. Lineage (NCBI taxonomy): Eukaryota > Metazoa > Chordata > Aves > Passeriformes > Sturnidae > Sturnus > Sturnus vulgaris. The sequence goes on from NW_028276399.1 coordinate 239,823, forward strand.
TCAGTGCAATGCACCCGGAAGGACGCTCTCGCTCGTCTTTCAAGGAGCGATTACCTACAGCAGAAGCAGCAGAGGCACAAACTGCATGACGAGAAGGGACAACGTAGAACACGTCTCTGTCCTGGCGCATTTTCGTGTGCGATACTTCCCTCCGGGTCTTCGGGCCTTGCGAAGCTCTGTGTACTGCGAGCGCTGCTACTCGCAGCTGAGAAGGACCGTGGAGCTAGCGGCGAATTCGGAGAGCTCTTCGCTGCACTGCGCCGCTCGCAAGCGGCTTCGTTCTTCGCCTTCTGCCGTCCGGCGAGAGCTGAACTCCAGCGGTCAGTTGCAGCTCTGCCCAACAGCGTGTTCTCAGTTCTGCGGGCAAGCACGCCCTCTTGCCTTGGCCCCGAGTGCAAAGTCCCGAGCGAGCACTCGACTCAGTGCAATGCACCCGGAAGGACGCTCTCGCTCGTCTTTCAAGGAGCGATTACCTACAGCAGAAGCAGCAGAGGCACAAACTGCATGACGAGAAGGGACAACGTAGAACACGTCTCTGTCCTGGCGCATTTTCGTGTGCGATACTTCCCTCCGGGTCTTCGGGCCTTGCGAAGCTCTGTGTACTGCGAGCGCTGCTACTCGCAGCTGAGAAGGACCGTGGAGCTAGCGGCGAATTCGGAGAGCTCTTCGCTGCACTGCGCCGCTCGCAAGCGGCTTCGTTCTTCGCCTTCTGCCGTCCGGCGAGAGCTGAACTCCAGCGGTCAGTTGCAGCTCTGCCCAACAGCGTGTTCTCAGTTCTGCGGGCAAGCACGCCCTCTTGCCTTGGCCCCCCCGAGCGAGCACTCGACTCAGTGCAATGCACCCGGAAGGACGCTCTCGCTCGTCTTTCAAGGAGCGATTCCTAACAGCAGAAGCAGCAGAGGCACAAACTGCATGACGAGAAGGGACAACGTAGAACACGTCTCTGTCCTGGCGCATTTTCGTGTGCGATACTTCCCTCCGGGTCTTCGGGCCTTGCGAAGCTCTGTGTACTGCGAGCGCTGCTACTCGCAGCTGGGAAGGACCGTGGAGCTAGCGGCGAATTCGGAGAGCTCTTCGCTGCACTGCGCCGCTCGCAAGCGGCTTCGTTCTTCGCCTTCTGCCGTCCGGCGAGAGCTGAACTCCAGCGGTCAGTTGCAGCTCTGCCCAACAGCGTGTTCTCAGTTCTGCGGGCAAGCACGCCCTCTTGCCTTGGCCCCGAGTGCAAAGTCCCGAGCGAGCACTCGACTCAGTGCAATGCACCCGGAAGGACGCTCTCGCTCGCCTTTCAAGGAGCGATTCCTAACAGCAGAAGCAGCAGAGGCACAAACTGCATGACGAGAAGGGACAACGTAGAACACGTCTCTGTCCTGGCGCATTTTCGTGTGCGATACTTCCCTCCGGGTCTTCGGGCCTTGCGAAGCCCTGTGTACTGCGAGCCCTGCTACTCGCAGCTGAGAAGGACCGTGGAGCTAGCGGCGAATTCGGAGAGCTCTTCGCTGCACTGCGCCGCTTGCAAGCGGCTTCGTTCTTCGCCTTCTGCCGTCCGGCGAGAGCTGAACTCCAGCGGTCAGTTGCAGCTCTGCCCAACAGCGTGTTCTCAGTTCTGCGGGCAAGCACGCCCTCTTGCCTTGGCCCCGAGAGCAAAGTCCCGAGCGAGCACTCGACTCAGTGCAATGCACCCGGAAGGACGCTCTCGCTCGTCTTTCAAGGAGCGATTACCTACAGCAGAAGCAGCAGAGGCACAAACTGCATGACGAGAAGGGACAACGTAGAACACGTCTCTGTCCTGGCGCATTTTCGTGTGCGATACTTCCCTCCGGGTCTTCGGGCCTTGCGAAGCTCTGTGTACTGCGAGCGCTGCTACTCGCAGCTGAGAAGGACCGTGGAGCTAGCGGCGAATTCGGAGAGCTCTTCGCTGCACTGCGCCGCTCGCAAGCGGCTTCGTTCTTCGCCTTCTGCCGTCCGGCGAGAGCTGAACTCCAGCGGTCAGTTGCAGCTCTGCCCAACAGCGTGTTCTCAGTTCTGCGGGCAAGCACGCCCTCTTGCCTTGGCCCCGAGTGCAAAGTCCCGAGCGAGCACTCGACTCAGTGCAATGCACCCGGAAGGACGCTCTCGCTCGTCTTTCAAGGAGCGATTACCTACAGCAGAAGCAGCAGAGGCACAAACTGCATGACGAGAAGGGACAACGTAGAACACGTCTCTGTCCTGGCACATTTTCGTGTGCGATACCTCCCTCCGGGTCTTCGGGCCTTGCGAAGCCCTGTGTACTGCGAGCGCTGCTACTCGCAGCTGAGAAGGACCGTGGAGCTAGCGGCGAATTCGGAGAGCTCTTCGCTGCACTGCGCCGCTCGCAAGCGGCTTCGTTCTTCGCCTTCTGCCGTCCGGCGAGAGCTGAACTCCAGCGGTCAGTTGCAGCTCTGCCCAACAGCGTGTTCTCAGTTCTGCGGGCAAGCACGCCCTCTTGCCTTGGCCCCGAGAGCAAAGTCCCGAGCGAGCACTCGACTCAGTGCAATGCACCCGGAAGGACGCTCTCGCTCGCCTTTCAAGGAGCGATTCCTAACAGCAGAAGCAGCAGAGGCACAAACTGCATGACGAGAAGGGACAACGTAGAACACGTCTCTGTCCTGGCACATTTCCGTGTGCCATACTTCCCTCCGGGTCTTCGGGCCTTGCGAAGCCCTGTGTACTGCGAGCGCTGCTACTCGCAGCTGAGAAGGACCGTGGAGCTAGCGGCGAATTCGGAGAGCTCTTCGCTGCACTGCGCCGCTCGCAAGCGGCTTCGTTCTTCGCCTTCTGCCGTCCGGCGAGAGCTGAACTCCAGCGGTCAGTTGCAGCTCTGCCCAACAGCGTGTTCTCAGTTCTGCGGGCAAGCACGCCCTCTTGCCTTGGCCCCGAGTGCAAAGTCCCGAGCGAGCACTCGACTCAGTGCAATGCACCCGGAAGGACGCTCTAGCTCGTCTTTCAAGGAGCGATTCCTAACAGCAGAAGCAGCAGAGGCACAAACTGCATGACGAGAAGGGACAACGTAGAACACGTCTCTGTCCTGGCGCATTTTCGCGTGCGATACTTCCCTCCGGGTCTTCGGGCCTTGCGAAGCTCTGTGTACTGCGAGCGCTGCTACTCGCAGCTGAGAAGGACCGTGGAGCTAGCGGCGAATTCGGAGAGCTCTTCGCTGCACTGCGCCGCTCGCAAGCGGCTTCGTTCTTCGCCTTTTGCCGTCCGGCGAGAGCTGAACTCCAGCGGTCAGTTGCAGCTCTGCCCAACAGCGTGTTCTCAGTTCTGCGGGCAAGCACGCCCTCTTGCCTTGGCCCCGAGTGCAAAGACCCGAGCGAGCACTCGACTCAGTGCAATGCACCCGGAAGGACGCTCTCGCTCGTCTTTCAAGGAGCGATTACCTACAGCAGAAGCAGCAGAGGCACAAACTGCATGACGAGAAGGGACAACGTAGAACACGTCTCTGTCCTGGCGCATTTTCACGTGCGATACTTCCCTCCGGGTCTTCGGGCCTTGCGAAGCCCTGTGTACTGCGAGCGCTGCTACTCGCAGCTGAGAAGGACCGTGGAGCTAGCGGCGAATTCGGAGAGCTCTTCGCTGCACTGCGCCGCTCGCAAGCGGCTTCGTTCTTCGCCTTCTGCCGTCCGGCGAGAGCTGAACTCCAGCGGTCAGTTGCAGCTCTGCCCAACAGCGTGTTCTCAGTTCTGCGGGCAAGCACGCCCTCTTGCCTTTGCCCCGAGAGCAAAGTCCCGAGCGAGCACTCGACTCAGTGCAATGCACCCGGAAGGACGCTCTCGCTCGCCTTTCAAGGAGCGATTCCTAACAGCAGAAGCAGCAGAGGCACAAACTGCATGACGAGAAGGGACAACGTAGAACACGTCTCTGTCCTGGCGCATTTTCGTGTGCGATACTTCCCTCCGGGTCTTCGGGCCTTGCGAAGCTCTGTGTACTGCGAGCGCTGCTACTCGCAGCTGAGAAGGACCGTGGAGCTAGCGGCGAATTCGGAGAGCTCTTCGCTGCACTGCGCCGCTCGCAAGCGGCTTCGTTCTTCGCCTTCTGCCGTCCGGCGAGAGCTGAACTCCAGCGGTAAGTTTCAGCTCTGCCCAACAGCGTGTTCTCAGTTCTGCGGGCAAGCACGCCCTCTTGCCTTGGCCCCGAGTGCAAAGTCCCGAGCGAGCACTCGACTCAGTGCAATGCACCCGGAAGGACGCTCTCGCTCGCCTTTCAAGGAGCGATTCCTAACAGCAGAAGCAGCAGAGGCACAAACTGCATGACGAGAAGGGACAACGTAGAACACGTCTCTGTCCTGGCGCATTTTCGTGTGCGATACTTCCCTCCGGGTCTTCGGGCCTTGCGAAGCCCTGTGTACTGCGAGCGCTGCTACTCGCAGCTGAGAAGGACCGTGGAGCTAGCGGCGAATTCGGAGAGCTCTTCGCTGCACTGCGCCGCTCGCAAGCGGCTTCGTTCTTCGCCTTCTGCCGTCCGGCGAGAGCTGAACTCCAGCGGTCAGTTGCAGCTCTGCCCAACAGCGTGTTCTCAGTTCTGCGGGCAAGCACGCCCTCTTGCCTTGGCCCCGAGAGCAAAGTCCCGAGCGAGCACTCGACTCAGTGCAATGCACCCGGAAGGACGCTCTCGCTCGTCTTTCAAGGAGCGATTCCTAACAGCAGAAGCAGCAGAGGCACAAACTGCATGACGAGAAGGGACAACGTAGAACACGTCTCTGTCCTGGCACATTTCCGTGTGCGATACTTCCCTCCGGGTCTTCGGGCCTTGCGAAGCCCTGTGTACTGCGAGCGCTGCTACTCGCAGCTGAGAAGGACCGTGGAGCTAGCGGCGAATTCGGAGAGCTCTTCGCTGCACTGCGCCGCTCGCAAGCGGCTTCGTTCTTCGCCTTCTGCCGTCCGGCGAGAGCTGAACTCCAGCGGTCAGTTGCAGCTCTGCCCAACAGCGTGTTCTCAGTTCTGCGGGCAAGCACGCCCTCTTGCCTTGGCCCCGAGTGCAAAGACCCGAGCGAGCACTCGACTCAGTGCAATGCACCCGGAAGGACGCTCTCGCTCGTCTTTCAAGGAGCGATTACCTACAGCAGAAGCAGCAGAGGCACAAACTGCATGACGAGAAGGGACAACGTAGAACACGTCTCTGTCCTGGCGCATTTTCGTGTGCGATACTTCCCTCCGGGTCTTCGGGCCTTGCGAAGCTCTGTGTACTGCGAGCGCTGCTACTCGCAGCTGAGAAGGACCGTGGAGCTAGCGGCGAATTCGGAGAGCTCTTCGCTGCACTGCGCCGCTCGCAAGCGGCTTCGTTCTTCGCCTTCTGCCGTCCGGCGAGAGCTGAACTCCAGCGGTCAGTTGCAGCTCTGCCCAACAGCGTGTTCTCAGTTCTGCGGGCAAGCACGCCCTCTTGCCTTGGCCCCGAGTGCAAAGTCCCGAGCGAGCACTCGACTCAGTGCAATGCACCCGGAGGGACGCTCTCGCTCGTCTTTCAAGGAGCGATTACCTACAGCAGAAGCAGCAGAGGCACAAACTGCATGACGAGAAGGGACAACGTAGAACACGTCTCTGTCCTGGCGCATTTTCGTGTGCGATACTTCCCTCCGGGTCTTCGGGCCTTGCGAAGCTCTGTGTACTGCGAGCGCTGCTACTCGCAGCTGAGAAGGACCGTGGAGCTAGCGGCGAATTCGGAGAGCTCTTCGCTGCACTGCGCCGCTCGCAAGCGGCTTCGTTCTTCGCCTTCTGCCGTCCGGCGAGAGCTGAACTCCAGCGGTCAGTTGCAGCTCTGCCCAACAGCGTGTTCTCAGTTCTGCGGGCAAGCACGCCCTCTTGCCTTGGCCCCGAGTGCAAAGTCCCGAGCGAGCACTCGACTCAGTGCAATGCACCCGGAAGGACGCTCTCGCTCGTCTTTCAAGGAGCGATTACCTACAGCAGAAGCAGCAGAGGCACAAACTGCATGACGAGAAGGGACAACGTAGAACACGTCTCTGTCCTGGCGCATTTTCGTGTGCGATACTTCCCTCCGGGTCTTCGGGCCTTGCGAAGCTCTGTGTACTGCGAGCCCTGCTACTCGCAGCTGAGAAGGACCGTGGAGCTAGCGGCGAATTCGGAGAGCTCTTCGCTGCACTGCGCCGCTCGCAAGCGGCTTCGTTCTTCGCCTTCTGCCGTCCGGCGAGAGCTGAACTCCAGCGGTCAGTTGCAGCTCTGCCCAACAGCGTGTTCTCAGTTCTGCGGGCAAGCACGCCCTCTTGCCTTGGCCCCGAGTGCAAAGTCCCGAGCGAGCACTCGACTCAGTGCAATGCACTCGGAAGGACGCTCTCTCTCGTCTTTCAAGGAGCGATTACCTACAGCAGAAGCAGCAGAGGCACAAACTGCATGACGAGAAGGGACAACGTAGAACACGTCTCTGTCCTGGCGCATTTTCGTGTGCGATACTTCCCTCCGGGTCTTCGGTCCTTGCGAAGCTCTGTGTACTGCGAGCGCTGCTACTCGCAGCTGAGAAGGACCGTGGAGCTAGCGGCGAATTCGGAGAGCTCTTCGCTGCACTGCGCCGCTCGCAAGCGGCTTCGTTCTTCGCCTTCTGCCGTCCGGCGAGAGCTGAACTCCAGCGGTCAGTTGCAGCTCTGCCCAACAGCGTGTTCTCAGTTCTGCGGGCAAGCACGCCCTCTTGCCTTGGCCCCGAGTGCAAAGTCCCGAGCGAGCACTCGACTCAGTGCAATGCACCCGGAAGGACGCTCTCGCTCGTCTTTCAAGGAGCGATTCCTAACAGCAGAAGCAGCAGAGGCACAAACTGCATGACGAGAAGGGACAACGTAGAACACGTCTCTGTCCTGGCGCATTTTCGTGTGCGATACTTCCCTCCGGGTCTTCGGGACTTGCGAAGCTCTGTGTACTGCGAGCGCTGCTACTCGCAGCTGAGAAGGACCGTGGAGCTAGCGGCGAATTCGGAGAGCTCTTCGCTGCACTGCGCCGCTCGCAAGCGGCTTCGTTCTTCGCCTTCTGCCGTCCGGCGAGAGCTGAACTCCAGCGGTCAGTTGCAGCTCTGCCCAACAGCGTATTCTCAGTTCTGCGGGCAAGCACGCCCTCTTGCCTTGGCCCCGAGTGCAAAGTCCCGAGCGAGCACTCGACTCAGTGCAATGCACCCGGAAGGACGCTCTCGCTCGTCTTTCAAGGAGCGATTCCTAACAGCAGAAGCAGCAGAGGCACAAACTGCATGACGAGAAGGGACAACGTAGAACACGTCTCTGTCCTGGCGCATTTTCGTGTGCGATACTTCCCTCCGGGTCTTCGGGCCTTGCGAAGCTCTGTGTACTGCGAGCGCTGCTACTCGCAGCTGAGAAGGACCGTGGAGCTAGCGGCGAATTCGGAGAGCTCTTCGCTGCACTGCGCCGCTCGCAAGCGGCTTCGTTCTTCGCCTTCTGCCGTCCGGCGAGAGCTGAACTCCAGCGGTCAGTTGCAGCTCTGCCCAACAGCGTGTTCTCAGTTCTGCGGGCAAGCACGCCCTCTTGCCTTGGCCCCGAGTGCAAAGTCCCGAGCGAGCACTCGACTCAGTGCAATGCACCCGGAAGGACGCTCTCGCTCGTCTTTCAAGGAGCGATTCCTAACAGCAGAAGCAGCAGAGGCACAAACTGCATGACGAGAAGGGACAACGTAGAACACGTCTCTGTCCTGGCACATTTTCGTGTGCGATACTTCCCTCCGGGTCTTGGGTCCTTGCGAAGCTCTGTGTACTGCGAGCGCTGCTACTCGCAGCTGAGAAGGACCGTGGAGCTAGCGGCGAATTCGGAGAGCTCTTCGCTGCACTGCGCCGCTCGCAAGCGGCTTCGTTCTTCGCCTTCTGCCGTCCGGCGAGAGCTGAACTCCAGCGGTCAGTTGCAGCTCTGCCCAACAGCGTGTTCTCAGTTCTGCGGGCAAGCACGCCCTCTTGCCTTGGCCCCGAGTGCAAAGTCCCGAGCGAGCACTCGACTCAGTGCAATGCACCCGGAAGGACGCTCTCGCTCGTCTTTCAAGGAGCGATTCCTAACAGCAGAAGCAGCAGAGGCACAAACTGCATGACGAGAAGGGACAACGTAGAACACGTCTCTGTCCTGGCACATTTTCGTGTGCGATACTTCCCTCCGGGTCTTCGGGCCTTGCGAAGCTCTGTGTACTGCGAGCGCTGCTACTCGCAGCTGAGAAGGACCGTGGAGCTAGCGGCGAATTCGGAGAGCTCTTCGCTGCACTGCGCCGCTCGCAAGCGGCTTCGTTCTTCGCCTTCTGCCGTCCGGCGAGAGCTGAACTCCAGCGGTCAGTTGCAGCTCTGCCCAACAGCGTGTTCTCAGTTCTGCGGGCAAGCACGCCCTCTTGCCTTGGCCCCGAGAGCAAAGTCCCGAGCGAGCACTCGACTCAGTGCAATGCACCCGGAAGGACGCTCTCGCTCGTCTTTCAAGTAGCGATTCCTAACAGCAGAAGCAGCAGAGGCACAAACTGCATGACGAGAAGGGACAACGTAGAACACGTCTCTGTCCTGGCGCATTTTCGTGTGCGATACTTCCCTCCGGGTCTTCGGGCCTTGCGAAGCTCTGTGTACTGCGAGCGCTGCTACTCGCAGCTGAGAAGGACCGTGGAGCTAGCGGCGAATTCGGAGAGCTCTTCGCTGCACTGCGCCGCTCGCAAGCGGCTTCGTTCTTCGCCTTCTGCCGTCCGGCGAGAGCTGAACTCCAGCGGTCAGTTGCAGCTCTGCCCAACAGCGTGTTCTCAGTTCTGCGGGCAAGCACGCCCTCTTGCCTTGGCCCCGAGTGCAAAGTCCCGAGCGAGCACTCGACTCAGTGCAATGCACCCGGAAGGACGCTCTCGCTCGTCTTTCAAGGAGCGATTACCTACAGCAGAAGCAGCAGAGGCACAAACTGCATGACGAGAAGGGACAACGTAGAACACGTCTCTGTCCTGGCGCATTTCCGTGTGCCATACTTCCCTCCGGGTCTTCGGGCCTTGCGAAGCTCTGTGTACTGCGAGCGCTGCTACTCGCAGCTGAGAAGGACCGTGGAGCTAGCGGCGAATTCGGAGAGCTCTTCGCTGCACTGCGCCGCTCGCAAGCGGCTTCGTTCTTCGCCTTCTGCCGTCCGGCGCGAGCTGAACTCCAGCGGTCAGTTGCAGCTCTGCCCAACAGCGTGTTCTCAGTTCTGCGGGCAAGCACGCCCTCTTGCCTTGGCCCCGAGTGCAAAGTCCCGAGCGAGCACTCGACTCAGTGCAATGCACCCGGAAGGACGCTCTCGCTCGTCTTTCAAGGAGCGATTCCTAACAGCAGAAGCAGCAGAGGCACAAACTGCATGACGAGAAGGGACAACGTAGAACACGTCTCTGTCCTGGCGCATTTTCGTGTGCGATACTTCCCTCCGGGTCTTCGGGACTTGCGAAGCTCTGTGTACTGCGAGCGCTGCTACTCGCAGCTGAGAAGGACCGTGGAGCTAGCGGCGAATTCGGAGAGCTCTTCGCTGCACTGCGCCGCTCGCAAGCGGCTTCGTTCTTCGCCTTCTGCCGTCCGGCGAGAGCTGAACTCCAGCGGTCAGTTGCAGCTCTGCCCAACAGCGTGTTCTCAGTTCTGCGGGCAAGCACGCCCTCTTGCCTTGGCCCCGAGTGCAAAGTCCCGAGCGAGCACTCGACTCAGTGCAATGCACCCGGAAGGACGCTCTCGCTCGTCTTTCAAGGAGCGATTCCTAACAGCAGAAGCAGCAGAGGCACAAACTGCATGACGAGAAGGGACAACGTAGAACACGTCTCTGTCCTGGCGCATTTTCGTGTGCGATACTTCCCTCCGGGTCTTCGGGCCTTGCGAAGCTCTGTGTACTGCGAGCGCTGCTACTCGCAGCTGAGAAGGACCGTGGAGCTAGCGGCGAATTCGGAGAGCTCTTCGCTGCACTGCGCCGCTCGCAAGCGGCTTCGTTCTTCGCCTTCTGCCGTCCGGCGAGAGCTGAACTCCAGCGGTCAGTTGCAGCTCTGCCCAACAGCGTGTTCTCAGTTCTGCGGGCAAGCACGCCCTCTTGCCTTGGCCCCGAGTGCAAAGTCCCGAGCGAGCACTCGACTCAGTGCAATGCACCCGGAAGGACGCTCTCGCTCGTCTTTCAAGGAGCGATTCCTAACAGCAGAAGCAGCAGAGGCACAAACTGCATGACGAGAAGGGACAACGTAGAACACGTCTCTGTCCTGGCGCATTTTCGTGTGCGATACTTCCCTCCGGGTCTTCGGGACTTGCGAAGCTCTGTGTACTGCGAGCGCTGCTACTCGCAGCTGAGAAGGACCGTGGAGCTAGCGGCGAATTCGGAGAGCTCTTCGCTGCACTGCGCCGCTCGCAAGCGGCTTCGTTCTTCGCCTTCTGCCGTCCGGCGAGAGCTGAACTCCAGCGGTCAGTTGCAGCTCTGCCCAACAGCGTGTTCTCAGTTCTGCGGGCAAGCACGCCCTCTTGCCTTGGTCCCGAGTGCAAAGTCCCGAGCGAGCACTCGACTCAGTGCAATGCACCCGGAAGGACGCTCTCGCTCGTCTTTCAAGGAGCGATTCCTAACAGCAGAAGCAGCAGAGGCACAAACTGCATGACGAGAAGGGACAACGTAGAACACGTCTCTGTCCTGGCGCATTTTCGTGTGCGATACTTCCCTCCGGGTCTTCGGGCCTTGCGAAGCTCTGTGTACTGCGAGCGCTGCTACTCGCAGCTGAGAAGGACCGTGGAGCTAGCGGCGAATTCGGAGAGCTCTTCGCTGCACTGCGCCGCTCGCAAGCGGCTTCGTTCTTCGCCTTCTGCCGTCCGGCGCGAGCTGAACTCCAGCGGTCAGTTGCAGCTCTGCCCAACAGCGTGTTCTCAGTTCTGCGGGCAAGCACGCCCTCTTGCCTTGGCCCCGAGAGCAAAGTCCCGAGCGAGCACTCGACTCAGTGCAATGCACCCGGAAGGACGCTCTCGCTCGCCTTTCAAGTAGCGATTCCTAACAGCAGAAGCAGCAGAGGCACAAACTGCATGACGAGAAGGGACAACGTAGAACACGTCTCTGTCCTGGCACATTTTCGTGTGCGATACTTCCCTCCGGGTCTTCGGGCCTTGCGAAGCCCTGTGTACTGCGAGCGCTGCTACTCGCAGCTGAGAAGGACCGTGGAGCTAGCGGCGAATTCGGAGAGCTCTTCGCTGCACTGCGCCGCTCGCAAGCGGCTTCGTTCTTCGCCTTCTGCCGTCCGGCGAGAGCTGAACTCCAGCGGTCAGTTGCAGCTCTGCCCAACAGCGTGTTCTCAGTTCTGCGGGCAAGCACGCCCTCTTGCCTTGGCCCCGAGAGCAAAGTCCCGAGCGAGCACTCGACTCAGTGCAATGCACCCGGAAGGACGCTCTCGCTCGTCTTTCAAGGAGCGATTCCTAACAGCAGAAGCAGCAGAGGCACAAACTGCATGACGAGAAGGGACAACGTAGAACACGTCTCTGTCCTGGCACATTTTCGTGTACGATACCTCCCTCCGGGTCTTCGGGCCTTGCGAAGCCCTGTGTACTGCGAGCGCTGCTACTCGCAGCTGAGAAGGACCGTGGAGCTAGCGGCGAATTCGGAGAGCTCTTCGCTGCACTGCGCCGCTCGCAAGCGGCTTCGTTCTTCGCCTTCTGCCGTCCGGCGAGAGCTGAACTCCAGCGGTCAGTTGCAGCTCTGCCCAACAGCGTGTTCTCAGTTCTGCGGGCAAGCACGCCCTCTTGCCTTGGCCCCGAGAGCAAAGTCCCGAGCGAGCACTCGACTCAGTGCAATGCACCCGGAAGGACGCTCTCGCTCGTCTTTCAAGTAGCGATTCCTAACAGCAGAAGCAGCAGAGGCACAAACTGCATGACGAGAAGGGACAACGTAGAACACGTCTCTGTCCTGGCGCATTTTCGTGTGCGATACTTCCCTCCGGGTCTTCGGGCCTTGCGAAGCTCTGTGTACTGCGAGCGCTGCTACTCGCAGCTGAGAAGGACCGTGGAGCTAGCGGCGAATTCGGAGAGCTCTTCGCTGCACTGCGCCGCTCGCAAGCGGCTTCGTTCTTCGCCTTCTGCCGTCCGGCGAGAGCTGAACTCCAGCGGTCAGTTGCAGCTCTGCCCAACAGCGTGTTCTCAGTTCTGCGGGCAAGCACGCCCTCTTGCCTTGGCCCCGAGTGCAAAGTCCCGAGCGAGCACTCGACTCAGTGCAATGCACCCGGAAGGACGCTCTCGCTCGTCTTTCAAGGAGCGATTCCTAACAGCAGAAGCAGCAGAGGCACAAACTGCATGACGAGAAGGGACAACGTAGAACACGTCTCTGTCCTGGCGCATTTTCGCGTGCGATACTTCCCTCCGGGTCTTCGGGCCTTGCGAAGCTCTGTGTACTGCGAGCGCTGCTACTCGCAGCTGAGAAGGACCGTGGAGCTAGCGGCGAATTCGGAGAGCTCTTCGCTGCACTGCGCCGCTCGCAAGCGGCTTCGTTCTTCGCCTTTTGCCGTCCGGCGAGAGCTGAACTCCAGCGGTCAGTTGCAGCTCTGCCCAACAGCGTGTTCTCAGTTCTGCGGGCAAGCACGCCCTCTTGCCTTGGCCCCGAGTGCAAAGACCCGAGCGAGCACTCGACTCAGTGCAATGCACCCGGAAGGACGCTCTCGCTCGTCTTTCAAGGAGCGATTACCTACAGCAGAAGCAGCAGAGGCACAAACTGCATGACGAGAAGGGACAACGTAGAACACGTCTCTGTCCTGGCGCATTTTCGCGTGCGATACTTCCCTCCGGGTCTTCGGGCCTTGCGAAGCCCTGTGTACTGCGAGCGCTGCTACTCGCAGCTGAGAAGGACCGTGGAGCTAGCGGCGAATTCGGAGAGCTCTTCGCTGCACTGCGCCGCTCGCAAGCGGCTTCGTTCTTCGCCTTCTGCCGTCCGGCGAGAGCTGAACTCCAGCGGTCAGTTGCAGCTCTGCCCAACAGCGTGTTCTCAGTTCTGCGGGCAAGCACGCCCTCTTGCCTTGGCCCCGAGAGCAAAGCCCCGAGCGAGCACTCGACTCAGTGCAATGCACCCGGAAGGACGCTGTCGCTCGCCTTTCAAGGAGCGATTCCTAACAGCAGAAGCAGCAGAGGCACAAACTGCATGACGAGAAGGGACAACGTAGAACACGTCTCTGTCCTGGCGCATTTTCGTGTGCGATACTTCCCTCCGGGTCTTCGGGCCTTGCGAAGCTCTGTGTACTGCGAGCCCTGCTACTCGCAGCTGAGAAGGACCGTGGAGCTAGCGGCGAATTCGGAGAGCTCTTCGCTGCACTGCGCCGCTCGCAAGCGGCTTCGTTCTTCGCCTTCTGCCGTCCGGCGAGAGCTGAACTCCAGCGGTAAGTTTCAGCTCTGCCCAACAGCGTGTTCTCAGTTCTGCGGGCAAGCACGCCCTCTTGCCTTGGCCCCGAGTGCAAAGTCCCGAGCGAGCACTCGACTCAGTGCAATGCACCCGGAAGGACGCTCTCGCTCGCCTTTCAAGGAGCGATTCCTAACAGCAGAAGCAGCAGAGGCACAAACTGCATGACGAGAAGGGACAACGTAGAACACGTCTCTGTCCTGGCACATTTTCGTGTGCGATACTTCCCTCCGGGTCTTCGGGCCTTGCGAAGCCCTGTGTACTGCGAGCGCTGCTACTCGCAGCTGAGAAGGACCGTGGAGCTAGCGGCGAATTCGGAGAGCTCTTCGCTGCACTGCGCCGCTCGCAAGCGGCTTCGTTCTTCGCCTTCTGCCGTCCGGCGAGAGCTGAACTCCAGCGGTCAGTTGCAGCTCTGCCCAACAGCGTGTTCTCAGTTCTGCGGGCAAGCACGCCCTCTTGCCTTGGCCCCGAGAGCCAAGTCCCGAGCGAGCACTCGACTCAGTGCAATGCACCCGGAAGGACGCTCTCGCTCGCCTTTCAAGGAGCGATTACCTACAGCAGAAGCAGCAGAGGCACAAACTGCATGACGAGAAGGGACAACGTAGAACACGTCTCTGTCCTGGCGCATTTTCGTGTGCGATACTTCCCTCCGGGTCTTCGGGCCTTGCGAAGCTCTGTGTACTGCGAGCGCTGCTACTCGCAGCTGAGAAGGACCGTGGAGCTAGCGGCGAATTCGGAGAGCTCTTCGCTGCACTGCGCCGCTCGCAAGCGGCTTCGTTCTTCGCCTTCTGCCGTCCGGCGAGAGCTGAACTCCAGCGGTCAGTTGCAGCTCTGCCCAACAGCGTGTTCTCAGTTCTGCGGGCAAGCACGCCCTCTTGCCTTGGCCCCGAGTGCAAAGTCCCGAGCGAGCACTCGACTCAGTGCAATGCACCCGGAGGGACGCTCTCGCTCGTCTTTCAAGGAGCGATTACCTACAGCAGAAGCAGCAGAGGCACAAACTGCATGACGAGAAGGGACAACGTAGAACACGTCTCTGTCCTGGCGCATTTTCGTGTGCGATACTTCCCTCCGGGTCTTCGGGCCTTGCGAAGCTCTGTGTACTGCGAGCGCTGCTACTCGCAGCTGAGAAGGACCGTGGAGCTAGCGGCGAATTCGGAGAGCTCTTCGCTGCACTGCGCCGCTCGCAAGCGGCTTCGTTCTTCGCCTTCTGCCGTCCGGCGAGAGCTGAACTCCAGCGGTCAGTTGCAGCTCTGCCCAACAGCGTGTTCTCAGTTCTGCGGGCAAGCACGCCCTCTTGCCTTGGCCCCGAGTGCAAAGTCCCGAGCGAGCACTCGACTCAGTGCAATGCACCCGGAAGGACGCTCTCGCTCGTCTTTCAAGGAGCGATTACCTACAGCAGAAGCAGCAGAGGCACAAACTGCATGACGAGAAGGGACAACGTAGAACACGTCTCTGTCCTGGCGCATTTTCGTGTGCGATACTTCCCTCCGGGTCTTCGGGCCTTGCGAAGCTCTGTGTACTGCGAGCCCTGCTACTCGCAGCTGAGAAGGACCGTGGAGCTAGCGGCGAATTCGGAGAGCTCTTCGCTGCACTGCGCCGCTCGCAAGCGGCTTCGTTCTTCGCCTTCTGCCGTCCGGCGAGAGCTGAACTCCAGCGGTCAGTTGCAGCTCTGCCCAACAGCGTGTTCTCAGTTCTGCGGGCAAGCACGCCCTCTTGCCTTGGCCCCGAGTGCAAAGTCCCGAGCGAGCACTCGACTCAGTGCAATGCACTCGGAAGGACGCTCTCGCTCGTCTTTCAAGGAGCGATTACCTACAGCAGAAGCAGCAGAGGCACAAACTGCATGACGAGAAGGGACAACGTAGAACACGTCTCTGTCCTGGCGCATTTTCGTGTGCGATACTTCCCTCCGGGTCTTCGGTCCTTGCGAAGCTCTGTGTACTGCGAGCGCTGCTACTCGCAGCTGAGAAGGACCGTGGAGCTAGCGGCGAATTCGGAGAGCTCTTCGCTGCACTGCGCCGCTCGCAAGCGGCTTCGTTCTTCGCCTTCTGCCGTCCGGCGAGAGCTGAACTCCAGCGGTCAGTTGCAGCTCTGCCCAACAGCGTGTTCTCAGTTCTGCGGGCAAGCACGCCCTCTTGCCTTGGCCCCGAGTGCAAAGTCCCGAGCGAGCACTCGACTCAGTGCAATGCACCCGGAAGGACGCTCTCGCTCGTCTTTCAAGGAGCGATTCCTAACAGCAGAAGCAGCAGAGGCACAAACTGCATGACGAGAAGGGACAACGTAGAACACGTCTCTGTCCTGGCGCATTTTCGTGTGCGATACTTCCCTCCGGGTCTTCGGGACTTGCGAAGCTCTGTGTACTGCGAGCGCTGCTACTCGCAGCTGAGAAGGACCGTGGAGCTAGCGGCGAATTCGGAGAGCTCTTCGCTGCACTGCGCCGCTCGCAAGCGGCTTCGTTCTTCGCCTTCTGCCGTCCGGCGAGAGCTGAACTCCAGCGGTCAGTTGCAGCTCTGCCCAACAGCGTGTTCTCAGTTCTGCGGGCAAGCACGCCCTCTTGCCTTGGCCCCGAGTGCAAAGTCCCGAGCGAGCACTCGACTCAGTGCAATGCACCCGGAAGGACGCTCTCGCTCGTCTTTCAAGGAGCGATTCCTAACAGCAGAAGCAGCAGAGGCACAAACTGCATGACGAGAAGGGACAACGTAGAACACGTCTCTGTCCTGGCGCATTTTCGTGTGCGATACTTCCCTCCGGGTCTTCGGGACTTGCGAAGCTCTGTGTACTGCGAGCGCTGCTACTCGCAGCTGAGAAGGACCGTGGAGCTAGCGGCGAATTCGGAGAGCTCTTCGCTGCACTGCGCCGCTCGCAAGCGGCTTCGTTCTTCGCCTTCTGCCGTCCGGCGAGAGCTGAACTCCAGCGGTCAGTTGCAGCTCTGCCCAACAGCGTGTTCTCAGTTCTGCGGGCAAGCACGCCCTCTTGCCTTGGCCCCGAGTGCAAAGTCCCGAGCGAGCACTCGACTCAGTGCAATGCACCCGGAAGGACGCTCTCGCTCGTCTTTCAAGGAGCGATTCCTAACAGCAGAAGCAGCAGAGGCACAAACTGCATGACGAGAAGGGACAACGTAGAACACGTCTCTGTCCTGGCGCATTTTCGTGTGCGATACTTCCCTCCGGGTCTTCGGGCCTTGCGAAGCTCTGTGTACTGCGAGCGCTGCTACTCGCAGCTGAGAAGGACCGTGGAGCTAGCGGCGAATTCGGAGAGCTCTTCGCTGCACTGCGCCGCTCGCAAGCGGCTTCGTTCTTCGCCTTCTGCCGTCCGGCGAGAGCTGAACTCCAGCGGTCAGTTGCAGCTCTGCCCAACAGCGTGTTCTCAGTTCTGCGGGCAAGCACGCCCTCTTGCCTTGGCCCCGAGTGCAAAGTCCCGAGCGAGCACTCGACTCAGTGCAATGCACCCGGAAGGACGCTCTCGCTCGTCTTT
The DNA here is from genome assembly GCF_052056855.1 of Sturnus vulgaris. Classification (NCBI taxonomy): domain Eukaryota; kingdom Metazoa; phylum Chordata; class Aves; order Passeriformes; family Sturnidae; genus Sturnus; species Sturnus vulgaris. Next base: position 256,612 of record NW_028276399.1, read on the forward strand.
CAAGGAGCGATTCCTAACAGCAGAAGCAGCAGAGGCACAAACTGCATGACGAGAAGGGACAACGTAGAACACGTCTCTGTCCTGGCACATTTTCGTGTGCGATACTTCCCTCCGGGTCTTGGGTCCTTGCGAAGCTCTGTGTACTGCGAGCGCTGCTACTCGCAGCTGAGAAGGACCGTGGAGCTAGCGGCGAATTCGGAGAGCTCTTCGCTGCACTGCGCCGCTCGCAAGCGGCTTCGTTCTTCGCCTTCTGCCGTCCGGCGAGAGCTGAACTCCAGCGGTCAGTTGCAGCTCTGCCCAACAGCGTGTTCTCAGTTCTGCGGGCAAGCACGCCCTCTTGCCTTGGCCCCGAGTGCAAAGTCCCGAGCGAGCACTCGACTCAGTGCAATGCACCCGGAAGGACGCTCTCGCTCGTCTTTCAAGGAGCGATTCCTAACAGCAGAAGCAGCAGAGGCACAAACTGCATGACGAGAAGGGACAACGTAGAACACGTCTCTGTCCTGGCGCATTTTCGTGTGCGATACTTCCCTCCGGGTCTTCGGGCCTTGCGAAGCTCTGTGTACTGCGAGCGCTGCTACTCGCAGCTGAGAAGGACCGTGGAGCTAGCGGCGAATTCGGAGAGCTCTTCGCTGCACTGCGCCGCTCGCAAGAGGCTTCGTTCTTCGCCTTCTGCCGTCCGGCGAGAGCTGAACTCCAGCGGTCAGTTGCAGCTCTGCCCAACAGCGTGTTCTCAGTTCTGCGGGCAAGCACGCCCTCTTGCCTTGGCCCCGAGAGCAAAGTCCCGAGCGAGCACTCGACTCAGTGCAATGCACTCGGAAGGACGCTCTCGCTCGTCTTTCAAGGAGCGATTACCTACAGCAGAAGCAGCAGAGGCACAAACTGCATGACGAGAAGGGACAACGTAGAACACGTCTCTGTCCTGGCGCATTTTCGTGTGCGATACTTCCCTCCGGGTCTTCGGGCCTTGCGAAGCTCTGTGTACTGCGAGCGCTGCTACTCGCAGCTGAGAAGGACCGTGGAGCTAGCGGCGAATTCGGAGAGCTCTTCGCTGCACTGCGCCGCTCGCAAGCGGCTTCGTTCTTCGCCTTCTGCCGTCCGGCGAGAGCTGAACTCCAGCGGTCAGTTGCAGCTCTGCCCAACAGCGTGTTCTCAGTTCTGCGGGCAAGCACGCCCTCTTGCCTTGGCCCCGAGAGCAAAGTCCCGAGCGAGCACTCGACTCAGTGCAATGCACCCGGAAGGACGCTCTCGCTCGTCTTTCAAGTAGCGATTCCTAACAGCAGAAGCAGCAGAGGCACAAACTGCATGACGAGAAGGGACAACGTAGAACACGTCTCTGTCCTGGCGCATTTTCGTGTGCGATACTTCCCTCCGGGTCTTCGGGCCTTGCGAAGCTCTGTGTACTGCGAGCGCTGCTACTCGCAGCTGAGAAGGACCGTGGAGCTAGCGGCGAATTCGGAGAGCTCTTCGCTGCACTGCGCCGCTCGCAAGCGGCTTCGTTCTTCGCCTTCTGCCGTCCGGCGAGAGCTGAACTCCAGCGGTCAGTTGCAGCTCTGCCCAACAGCGTGTTCTCAGTTCTGCGGGCAAGCACGCCCTCTTGCCTTGGCCCCGAGTGCAAAGTCCCGAGCGAGCACTCGACTCAGTGCAATGCACCCGGAAGGACGCTCTCGCTCGTCTTTCAAGGAGCGATTACCTACAGCAGAAGCAGCAGAGGCACAAACTGCATGACGAGAAGGGACAACGTAGAACACGTCTCTGTCCTGGCGCATTTCCGTGTGCCATACTTCCCTCCGGGTCTTCGGGCCTTGCGAAGCTCTGTGTACTGCGAGCGCTGCTACTCGCAGCTGAGAAGGACCGTGGAGCTAGCGGCGAATTCGGAGAGCTCTTCGCTGCACTGCGCCGCTCGCAAGCGGCTTCGTTCTTCGCCTTCTGCCGTCCGGCGAGAGCTGAACTCCAGCGGTCAGTTGCAGCTCTGCCCAACAGCGTGTTCTCAGTTCTGCGGGCAAGCACGCCCTCTTGCCTTGGCCCCGAGTGCAAAGTCCCGAGCGAGCACTCGACTCAGTGCAATGCACCCGGAAGGACGCTCTCGCTCGTCTTTCAAGGAGCGATTCCTAACAGCAGAAGCAGCAGAGGCACAAACTGCATGACGAGAAGGGACAACGTAGAACACGTCTCTGTCCTGGCGCATTTTCGTGTGCGATACTTCCCTCCGGGTCTTCGGGACTTGCGAAGCTCTGTGTACTGCGAGCGCTGCTACTCGCAGCTGAGAAGGACCGTGGAGCTAGCGGCGAATTCGGAGAGCTCTTCGCTGCACTGCGCCGCTCGCAAGCGGCTTCGTTCTTCGCCTTCTGCCGTCCGGCGAGAGCTGAACTCCAGCGGTCAGTTGCAGCTCTGCCCAACAGCGTGTTCTCAGTTCTGCGGGCAAGCACGCCCTCTTGCCTTGGCCCCGAGAGCAAAGTCCCGAGCGAGCACTCGACTCAGTGCAATGCACCCGGAAGGACGCTCTCGCTCGTCTTTCAAGTAGCGATTCCTAACAGCAGAAGCAGCAGAGGCACAAACTGCATGACGAGAAGGGACAACGTAGAACACGTCTCTGTCCTGGCGCATTTTCGTGTGCGATACTTCCCTCCGGGTCTTCGGGCCTTGCGAAGCTCTGTGTACTGCGAGCCCTGCTACTCGCAGCTGAGAAGGACCGTGGAGCTAGCGGCGAATTCGGAGAGCTCTTCGCTGCACTGCGCCGCTCGCAAGCGGCTTCGTTCTTCGCCTTCTGCCGTCCGGCGAGAGCTGAACTCCAGCGGTCAGTTGCAGCTCTGCCCAACAGCGTGTTCTCAGTTCTGCGGGCAAGCACGCCCTCTTGCCTTGGCCCCGAGTGCAAAGTCCCGAGCGAGCACTCGACTCAGTGCAATGCACCCGGAAGGACGCTCTCGCTCGTCTTTCAAGGAGCGATTCCTAACAGCAGAAGCAGCAGAGGCACAAACTGCATGACGAGAAGGGACAACGTAGAACACGTCTCTGTCCTGGCACATTTTCGTGTGCGATACTTCCCTCCGGGTCTTCGGGCCTTGCGAAGCCCTGTGTACTGCGAGCGCTGCTACTCGCAGCTGAGAAGGACCGTGGAGCTAGCGGCGAATTCGGAGAGCTCTTCGCTGCACTGCGCCGCTCGCAAGCGGCTTCGTTCTTCGCCTTCTGCCGTCCGGCGAGAGCTGAACTCCAGCGGTCAGTTGCAGCTCTGCCCAACAGCGTGTTCTCAGTTCTGCGGGCAAGCACGCCCTCTTGCCTTGGCCCCGAGTGCAAAGTCCCGAGCGAGCACTCGACTCAGTGCAATGCACCCGGAAGGACGCTCTCGCTCGCCTTTCAAGGAGCGATTCCTAACAGCAGAAGCAGCAGAGGCACAAACTGCATGACGAGAAGGGACAACGTAGAACACGTCTCTGTCCTGGCACATTTTCGTGTGCGATACTTCCCTCCGGGTCTTCGGGCCTTGCGAAGCCCTGTGTACTGCGAGCGCTGCTACTCGCAGCTGAGACGGACCGTGGAGCTAGCGGCGAATTCGGAGAGCTCTTCGCTGCACTGCGCCGCTCGCAAGCGGCTTCGTTCTTCGCCTTCTGCCGTCCGGCGAGAGCTGAACTCCAGCGGTCAGTTGCAGCTCTGCCCAACAGCGTGTTCTCAGTTCTGCGGGCAAGCACGCCCTCTTGCCTTGGCCCCGAGAGCAAAGTCCCGAGCGAGCACTCGACTCAGTGCAATGCACCCGGAAGGACGCTCTCGCTCGTCTTTCAAGGAGCGATTCCTAACAGCAGAAGCAGCAGAGGCACAAACTGCATGACGAGAAGGGACAACGTAGAACACGTCTCTGTCCTGGCACATTTTCGTGTGCGATACTTCCCTCCGGGTCTTCGGGCCTTGCGAAGCCCTGTGTACTGCGAGCGCTGCTACTCGCAGCTGAGAAGGACCGTGGAGCTAGCGGCGAATTCGGAGAGCTCTTCGCTGCACTGCGCCGCTCGCAAGCGGCTTCGTTCTTCGCCTTCTGCCGTCCGGCGAGAGCTGAACTCCAGCGGTCAGTTGCAGCTCTGCCCAACAGCGTGTTCTCAGTTCTGCGGGCAAGCACGCCCTCTTGCCTTGGCCCCGAGAGCAAAGTCCCGAGCGAGCACTCGACTCAGTGCAATGCACCCGGAAGGACGCTCTCGCTCGCCTTTCAAGGAGCGATTCCTAACAGCAGAAGCAGCAGAGGCACAAACTGCATGACGAGAAGGGACAACGTAGAACACGTCTCTGTCCTGGCACATTTTCGTGTGCGATACTTCCCTCCGGGTCTTCGGGCCTTGCGAAGCTCTGTGTACTGCGAGCGCTGCTACTCGCAGCTGAGAAGGACCGTGGAGCTAGCGGCGAATTCGGAGAGCTCTTCGCTGCACTGCGCCGCACGCAAGCGGCTTCGTTCTTCGCCTTCTGCCGTCCGGCGAGAGCTGAACTCCAGCGGTCAGTTGCAGCTCTGCCCAACAGCGTGTTCTCAGTTCTGCGGGCAAGCACGCCCTCTTGCCTTGGCCCCGAGTGCAAAGACCCGAGCGAGCACTCGACTCAGTGCAATGCACCCGGAAGGACGCTCTCGCTCGCCTTTCAAGGAGCGATTACCTACAGCAGAAGCAGCAGAGGCACAAACTGCATGACGAGAAGGGACAACGTAGAACACGTCTCTGTCCTGGCACATTTTCGTGTGCGATACTTCCCTCCGGGTCTTCGGGCCTTGCGAAGCCCTGTGTACTGCGAGCGCTGCTACTCGCAGCTGAGAAGGACCGTGGAGCTAGCGGCGAATTCGGAGAGCTCTTCGCTGCACTGCGCCGCTCGCAAGCGGCTTCGTTCTTCGCCTTCTGCCGTCCGGCGAGAGCTGAACTCCAGCGGTCAGTTGCAGCTCTGCCCAACAGCGTGTTCTCAGTTCTGCGGGCAAGCACGCCCTCTTGCCTTGGCCCCGAGTGCAAAGTCCCGAGCGAGCACTCGACTCAGTGCAATGCACCCGGAAGGACGCTCTCGCTCGCCTTTCAAGGAGCGATTCCTAACAGCAGAAGCAGCAGAGGCACAAACTGCATGACGAGAAGGGACAACGTAGAACACGTCTCTGTCCTGGCACATTTTCGTGTGCGATACTTCCCTCCGGGTCTTCGGGCCTTGCGAAGCCCTGTGTACTGCGAGCGCTGCTACTCGCAGCTGAGACGGACCGTGGAGCTAGCGGCGAATTCGGAGAGCTCTTCGCTGCACTGCGCCGCTCGCAAGCGGCTTCGTTCTTCGCCTTCTGCCGTCCGGCGAGAGCTGAACTCCAGCGGTCAGTTGCAGCTCTGCCCAACAGCGTGTTCTCAGTTCTGCGGGCAAGCACGCCCTCTTGCCTTGGCCCCGAGAGCAAAGTCCCGAGCGAGCACTCGACTCAGTGCAATGCACCCGGAAGGACGCTCTCGCTCGCCTTTCAAGGAGCGATTCCTAACAGCAGAAGCAGCAGAGGCACAAACTGCATGACGAGAAGGGACAACGTAGAACACGTCTCTGTCCTGGCACATTTTCGTGTGCGATACTTCCCTCCGGGTCTTCGGGCCTTGCGAAGCCCTGTGTACTGCGAGCGCTGCTACTCGCAGCTGAGAAGGACCGTGGAGCTAGCGGCGAATTCGGAGAGCTCTTCGCTGCACTGCGCCGCTCGCAAGCGGCTTCGTTCTTCGCCTTCTGCCGTCCGGCGAGAGCTGAACTCCAGCGGTCAGTAGCAGCTCTGCCCAACAGCGTGTTCTCAGTTCTGCGGGCAAGCACGCCCTCTTGCCTTGGCCCCGAGAGCAAAGTCCCGAGCGAGCACTCGACTCAGTGCAATGCACCCGGAAGGACGCTCTCGCTCGTCTTTCAAGGAGCGATTCCTAACAGCAGAAGCAGCAGAGGCACAAACTGCATGACGAGAAGGGACAACGTAGAACACGTCTCTGTCCTGGCACATTTTCGTGTGCGATACTTCCCTCCGGGTCTTCGGGCCTTGCGAAGCCCTGTGTACTGCGAGCGCTGCTACTCGCAGCTGAGAAGGACCGTGGAGCTAGCGGCGAATTCGGAGAGCTCTTCGCTGCACTGCGCCGCTCGCAAGCGGCTTCGTTCTTCGCCTTCTGCCGTCCGGCGAGAGCTGAACTCCAGCGGTCAGTTGCAGCTCTGCCCAACAGCGTGTTCTCAGTTCTGCGGGCAAGCACGCCCTCTTGCCTTGGCCCCGAGAGCAAAGCCCCGAGCGAGCACTCGACTCAGTGCAATGCACCCGGAAGGACGCTCTCGCTCGCCTTTCAAGGAGCGATTCCTAACAGCAGAAGCAGCAGAGGCACAAACTGCATGACGAGAAGGGACAACGTAGAACACGTCTCTGTCCTGGTACATTTTCCTGTGCGAAACTTCCCTCCGGGTCTTCGGTCCTTGCGAAGCTCTATGTACTGTGAGCGCTGCTACTCGCAGCTGAGAAAGACCGTGGAGCTAGCGGCGAATTCGGAGAGCGCTGAGCACGTAGTCAAGAAGCGAGACGTGGCCCTGCAACGCGGTGCTAATAGCAGCTTCCTCGCGGCCGGGGCGAGCTCCGGCCACAAGACATTCTCGTCCTGGCAACGGATCTCTGTGAAGGGCGTAGGCGAAAAGCTTTCGTTTTCCATTCGAACTGCGAGAGAGGCAGACTGTTGCACGGAGCTCTGAGAACAAAGGTGCACGCCCTAGGCGGGCTTGGGCAGAAGCAGCGTTCTCTAGCTCTTGGCTGCCGGCGCACTTGTGGTTGTGTGGCGCCCTTGCAGTGGCTTCTGGCCGCCGGCAAGTGAAAGCGGCTCCACGCTTGGGCGAGGGCGGTGAACGAAGCGGCACTAGTCCCGTGCTTGTGTGCACCACGTTACAGGCTACTAGGAGAGGAAGGTGGTTGACTCTCGCTTGCCTTCCCAAGTGCCCTTAGCAGTCGGAAGGAGCAAGCTGAAGCACTGCTGCTTGTGCTGCTCCTTGGTTCCCTTGCAGCCCGCTGTGAAAGCATTGGCGGTCGCTTCTAGGCGCCGAGTTGCACACAGCACCACTGTAAGTGCCGCGGAGAAGGGAAATCCAGAGTGCAGCGAGGAGCTGGACGTGGCTTACGTGCAGTAAGGAGAAGGTGAACCTAGGCACTGCCTCTTCAATCTGGCCGCCTCTGCTCTGGTAGCAACTTTTGCAAGTCGGCAGAGGGAGCTGCGAGTATGTAGAACGGAGGGCAGCGAGACGCCGTGTGTTATGCGCCCTTTCAGGGCTGCTGCCAGGGTGCCACTTTAAGAACGCCTTCTTCTTCCTCGCGTCCTTCCTCCACTATAGTCTCCTGGATTCACCTGAGACTCTTCCTAGGCATCTCCCTGATCCTTTTTGCAATGAGTCTCACATCATTCTCCTGAAGAAACTGTCTGCTTATGGTTTGCATGGGTGGGCTGTTTGCTGGGTGACAAACTGGGTGATGGCCAGGCCCACAGAGTGGTGGGAAATAGAGTTCATCCAGCTGGTCCCCAAGGCTCGGTCTTGGGCCCAGTCCTGTTTAATATCTTGCTCAGTGTTCTGGACAAGGGGATAGAGTACACGCCCAGGAAGTTCACAGATGATGCAAAGTTGGCTGGTAGTGTTTTTTTCTTCTGGAGGACAGCAGGCTCTGCTTCTTCTTCCTCCTGTTCTGAGGTCGCTGCTCCCTCTTCATCCCTCATTAAGTGTGCTGATTTTGTCACTTGGATGAGAAAACAAACAATTTTAGCAACAATACTAGTGGCAGGGTACAAGAAAGGAAGAGTTCACACGAATCCCCCCCCCCCCCCGCCCAACAACAGAAAATACCTGATGGCTCCTCTGCCCAGCTTACTGACTACACCGGAACCCATTGTCCCCCAAAGATACTCCCTTCTCCCTGCCCCCAGCCATGATGTGAGATGGAATAGAATAACTAAGATTAAGATTCTCCCTATGGAACTCCATCATACTTCGATTCTGGGAAAAAAAATTTCTTGAAGTTCTATCATTTCAGATCATTTGAATTTGAATTTGCATACTAAAAAGTCTAGCCAGAAACTCATGACAATATTAATAGCCCATTCTAGAATGTCCGAGATGATAGACACTTCTTTCAAGAGAATGTGATACCTCACGTGACTTCTCCAGAATTTAAATGAACAGCGGGAGTAGTCTACAAGATTCTTGCTGCCATCTGGATTTCCTGGTATTTGGCTGGTCTATGTAAACCAACCAGCTATTCAGCAGAGGGAATATTAGTGTGATACTTGATGGTATGTGAGATGGAACACAGTAATTTATGGCTTTTTGCATAGTGATGAAGCTGTAAAGAAAGCTCCGTAATGCTCAGACAAGGAGGCTGCTGGACTTCAAGCAGCAAAGGCCCAAAACGAACCAGTGAAAAGGTGTCATTGAAAAAAAAAAAAAAGCCAGGTGGGGAGCAAAGTGATACTTAAGGGCAGTTTACTGAAAGAGGGAATCTAGTGAAAAAAAAAGTCCAAGAGTGAAGGAATAACAGAGAAAATGAAACTAAGGAAGGAAATCAATCTCAGCTAATCATTTCAGAAGCTAACAAGTTGTCATTGCAATGATGCATAAAGTGAGAAAAAATAAATATGTCTGCGCCAAAATCTGAAATATGAACTTTATTGCATTCTGTCTTCCACGGAATCATACAACAGTCTGTGATTAAAGATCATGTAGTCCAACTTCCTTGCCAGGTAGATCTTACAGTAGATCAAATTGCTCAAGACTAGCCAAACTGATAAGGAGCACTCTCAATGATGGGGCATCCACAACTTCTCTGGAACACCCGTTTGAGTGTCTCACCAGCTTCATTGTAGAAAAGTTTTTCCTTTTAGCCAATCTAAACCTAGTCTCAGTTTGAAAGCATGGCCCCTTATCCTGTCTCTGCAAACTTTCCTAAAAAGTCTTTCTCCATTTGTCTTATACCCTCTTTACATATTCAAAGGCCACAATACTGTCTCTCCAGAAACCTCTCTTCTCCAGGCTAAAAGATCCTACTTTTCACAAGAACCAGGTCATAAACTGAGATGGAAGACATCTCAGGAGATCAGATCATCCAACAGCTCAGCGTAAGAATAGCTCTGAAGTCAGATCAACTAGCTTAGGGCTGTGTCTGTTTGAATTTTGAAAATTAGCAGGACTTGAAATGCTTCAAGGAAGAGAACTCGGGGTGGCTCCAGAAACAGCCTGAGAAACTCGAGCAAACTCGAAACCTCAGAAACTACCACTGCTTTCTCTCCCTCAGCCCAAGCAGTCCCAAAGAAGAAGTGTTCCCAGCAGGCTGGGATAGCACACATATACACTACATATACGTGACAGGCATCGCCAGCAGCCACATCCTGCTCCTTTCTGTGGCTGGCAAGAGTGAGACTGGATGTTTACATGTGGGCAAACTGGGTCCCTCCAGCAGCTCACACACTCAGCCTGCCCAGTGACCCCACTGAATTCCAGTATTAGCAGTGTGCCAAGGCCACAGCACTACTCCGCTTGCTGGCACAGACCATCACACGCCTCCTAAATCAGTCAGGACTCCCCTGGTCCCACAGCCAGCACCCCACTTGCCCTCCGCCAGGCCACTGCCATTGTTCACCAACTTCTCCACTTTGATCTTTGCTGGTGCTCTCAACACTGGCACACCCAGATGTTCTGCAGCTGTTGTCTCCTGGTGGAAAGGACTTGTAAAGCCATGTTTCCTAACAGGACTTCCACAACCTTTCAAAGCAACCTTTACTGGAGTATGAACAATCTCATTCAAATGTCAACATTTCTTTTCCCGTATGTGAAATCAGAATTTCCTTCTTCCGGGCATGCCCAAAACAAGGCACAAACTACATTGTGCCTTCTGTTTCACATGCTGACTCGTTTGTAAACAATGCTAGGAGAATACCTGTTTTGATCCAAGCTAATCTCTGGCCCTTATAGTGCTTTCGGTAGTTAGTTTTGCTTTGTTATTTACTTGATGTCCCATTGAATTGTTGAATCATAAACAGACTACCTGTCTGTATAGCAGCATAGCAGTGATGAATAAATGCAAGAGAAGGAGCAAGGTGATTGTTTGCTAGACTCTTCCTAGAAACTGAGAAATCTGTTACTTAATGCTGACCACAGCAGATGGAGGAAGCATCCTACATGATGTCAAAGCAATGAAGCTGTAATCACTTTTATGATTACAGTCAAGGCACTGCTTTTGCCACCATAAGTGGAGTGCAGGGAATCTTAAAAGACGACACTCTAACTGTTGTCCATGCTCACTGAGAAAATAATGCTTTTACAGCAGAGCAGGTCTCACCGCAGCTAAATCATGGCTTCAACTGTACACCGCCTTCAAAAAGCCCACAAAAACACAAATGAAAGGATTTGGAACTCAAGGGAATCTCGGATTGTGACATCAGCTCACTCTGGATTCTTTCCAAATTCTCAATTCCATTTTCTTCCGAGCCAATTTTCCCACCTAACTTGAGATGTAATTTATGGATTTCCAACACATCTATTTACCTTAGAATTAGATTGCCACTAGCCAAAAAGACAGAAACAAGCAGTTAAGTGAAGACTGAAACCATGGTTGTTTAGAACAGCAAAACTTGGGCGAAACTATTCTTAAGAAAACCAAAACTTTTAGGACTTACCCATGTATTTTTGGAGGTGGAAAAAGTTTTACATCGAAAAGTCCCTAGGGAACTCTCTTCAGTGCCTGGAGAGCCGCTGTCGCTCGCCTTTCATTCGTCACAGCAGAGGCAGCAGAGCACAAGATGGCCGACGAGAAGGGGCAGTGTAGAACTCTCTGTCTGTCTGTGTCTCTACTCAGTGTAGAACGTCTCTATCCTGGCACATTTTCGAGTGCGATACTTCCCTCCGGGTCTTCGGTCCTTGCGAAGCTCTATGTACTGTGAGCGCTGCTACTTGCAGCTGAGAAAGACCGTGGAGCTAGCGGCGAATTCGGAGAGCGCTGAGCACGTAGTCAAGAAGCGAGACGTGGCCCTGCAACGCGGTGCTAATAGCAGCTTCCTCGCGGCGGGGGCGAGCTCCGGCCACAAGGCATTCTCGTCCTGGCAACGGATCTCTGTGACGGGCGTAGGCGAAAAGCTTTCGTTTTCCATTCGAACTGCGAGAGAGGCAGACTGTTGCACGGAGCTCTGAGAACAAAGGTGCACGCCCTAGGCGGGCTTGGGCAGAAGCAGCGTTCTCTAGCTCTTGGCTGCCGGCGCACTTGTGGTTGTGTGGCGCCCTTGCAGCGGCTTCTGGCCGCCGGCAAGTGAAAGCGGCTCCACGCTTGGGCGAGGGCGGTGAACGAAGCGGCACTAGTCCCGTGCTTGTGTGCACCACGTTACTAGGAGAGGAAGGTGGTTGACTCTCGCTTGCCTTCCCAAGTGCCCTTAGCAGTCGGAAGGAGCAAGCTGAAGCACTGCTGCTTGTGCTGCTCCTTGGTTCCCTTGCAGCCCGCTGTGAAAGCATTGGCGGTCACTTCTAGGCGCCGAGTTGCACACAGCACCACGGTAAGTGCCTCGGAGAAGGGAAATCCAGAGTGCAGCGAGGAGCTGGACGTGGCTTACGTGCAGTAAGGAGAAGGTGAACCTAGGCACTGCCTCTTCAATCTGGCCGCCTCTGCTCTGGTAGCAACTTTTGCAAGTCGGCAGAGGGAGCCGCGAGTATGTAGAACGGAGGGCAGCGAGATGCCGTGTGTTATGCGCCTTTTCAGGGCTGCTGCCAGGGTGCTACTTTAAGAACGCCTTTTTCTTCCTCGCGTCCTTCTCGCTTCGCTCTAGCTGCATGGAGTACAGCACAGCGAAGGAGTGAGGAAGGGCTCTGCCCCAGCTTTTGTCCCGGCCTGCCTGTGCTGCGCCTTTAGCTGCACACGAGAACAACGGCATTTCTTACCCGCAAGGTAAAAAAGGCTTTAGTGTAGCCTTAGGAATGGCAAGTGCCTAGGCATTAAGTTGAGCGACCACGTATGAGGGAGTCTTTAGAGGTTTCCTCCCCCATGGCGCAGGTGTATTCTCATTCTCGTGCTGAACTGAAAAGTCCGGGCATGGCAAGACTGGCCTGCCTTGTGCAGAGACGAACACAAATGTGGGGCTATGATCCTCTGTGTTCGGAGCTCTGCTTCCGGGTGTGTGGGCCGCCGTGAGCCCGCAGCAGCCGCCGAGGACAGTGTGGATTGTGGATGAGTCTGGGCTGGCCCCCGGCCCCCCCGTTGGTCTGACAGCGGCAGAAGTGGCGTAGGAGCGGCATCGCCTGAGGGCCCCATGGGGGGCGGGAAGAGAGCCGGGAGTGACCCCGAACGACACCGGAAGCGATATCCGTAGGGCCCGGAAGGCCAGCGTTGCCATCGAGTTTGGCCGGTAGGAGGCGTCTAAGGTGCTTTGAAAGGTGGAGCTTCTTTGCTCTAGGACAGTCTGGGAGAGCTGAGGGTGTCCAATCTGGAGAACAGAAGGCTCCAGGGAGATCTTCGAGCCCTTTGCAGTGCCTGCTGGGGCTCCAAGATAGCTGGGGAGGGACTTTGGAAAAGGGTCTGGACTCGCAGGACAAGGGGGAATAGCTTCAAACTGCCAGAGGGCTGGGATAGATGGGATATTGGAAAGGAATTCTTCCTTGGGTGGGTGCTGAGGCACATGTTGTTCAAAGAGGCTGTGTAGGAGCCCCATGGCAGGAAGCGTCCAGGGCCAGGCTGGAGCGGACATGGAGCAACCTGGACTAGTGGAAAAGTGTCCCTGCCCGTGTCAGGATGTGGGAAGAAGATAATTTGTCTCTAAGGTCGCTTCCAGTCCAAACCATTCTGGGATTCTAGGATTCATGGAAGGCCCTTTTCCAAGTGAAGTGTTGTATCTCTTGGCTCCCAGCTTGTAGTTGCCAGTTCTTCTGGAAGCAGGCGTGGCGAAGCAGCTGTGATGAGCCATGGGTTCTCAATAGGACGAGTGTGATATATTTGCAGACAGGAAGGCTGCAGACAGATCTTCAAGGTCCAGGTAAAACAAGCAAAGGATTGAATAGAAGCCAAAGATTGGTTGTGTTAGTCAGTTTGCTGGCTGTTGAAATGGCCCCAGGTAATTTTCAACATTTCTAATTTGGATTTGTTTGAGTAAAAAATGAATGTGTTACCTCCAGCGTAGGCTCTCCAATGCATCTCCATGTGCTCCCATCTCTTTGTTGTATATCGGGTTCTATTAACTGAAGACAGAATCATAACACAGTAGTAAAACATTTAGAGGTGCGAAGCCCTGTGTACTGCGAGCGCTGCTACTCGCAGCTGAGAAGGACCGTGGAGCTAGCGGCGAATTCGGAGAGCTCTTCGCTGCACTGCGCCGCTCGCAAGCGGCTTCGTTCTTCGCCTTCTGCCGTCCGGCGAGAGCTGAACTCCAGCGGTCAGTTGCAGCTCTGCCCAACAGCGTGTTCTCAGTTCTGCGGGCAAGCACGCCCTCTTGCCTTGGCCCCGAGAGCAAAGTCCCGAGCGAGCACTCGACTCAGTGCAATGCACCCGGAAGGACGCTCTCGCTCGCCTTTCAAGGAGCGATTCCTAACAGCAGAAGCAGCAGAGGCACAAACTGCATGACGAGAAGGGACAACGTAGAACACGTCTCTGTCCTGGCGCATTTTCGTGTGCGAAACTTCCCTCCGGGTCTTCGGGCCTTGCGAAGCCCTGTGTACTGCGAGCGCTGCTACTCGCAGCTGAGAAGGACCGTGGAGCTAGCGGCGAATTCGGAGAGCTCTTCGCTGCACTGCGCCGCTCGCAAGCGGCTTCGTTCTTCGCCTTCTGCCGTCCGGCGAGAGCTGAACTCCAGCGGTCAGTTGCAGCTCTGCCCAACAGCGTGTTCTCAGTTCTGCGGGCAAGCACGCCCTCTTGCCTTGGCCCCGAGAGCAAAGTCCCGAGCGAGCACTCGACTCAGTGCAATGCACCCGGAAGGACGCTCTCGCTCGCCTTTCAAGGAGCGATTCCTAACAGCAGAAGCAGCAGAGGCATAAACTGCATGACGAGAAGGGACAACGTAGAACACGTCTCTGTCCTGGCGCATTTTCGTGTGCGAAACTTCCCTCCGGGTCTTCGGGCCTTGCGAAGCTCTGTGTACTGCGAGCGCTGCTACTCGCAGCTGAGAAGGACCGTGGAGCTAGCGGCGAATTCGGAGAGCTCTTCGCTGCACTGCGCCGCTCGCAAGCGGCTTCGTTCTTCGCCTTCTGCCGTCCGGCGAGAGCTGAACTCCAGCGGTCAGTTGCAGCTCTGCCCAACAGCGTGTTCTCAGTTCTGCGGGCAAGCACGCCCTCTTGCCTTGGCCCCGAGAGCAAAGTCCCGAGCGAGCACTCGACTCAGTGCAATGCACCCGGAAGGACGCTCTCGCTCGCCTTTCAAGGAGCGATTCCTAACAGCAGAAGCAGCAGAGGCACAAACTGCATGACGAGAAGGGACAACGTAGAACACGTCTCTGTCCTGGCACATTTTCGTGTGCGATACTTCCCTCCGGGTCTTCGGGCCTTGCGAAGCCCTGTGTACTGCGAGCGCTGCTACTCGCAGCTGAGAAGGACCGTGGAGCTAGCGGCGAATTCGGAGAGCTCTTCGCTGCACTGCGCCGCTCGCAAGCGGCTTCGTTCTTCGCCTTCTGCCGTCCGGCGAGAGCTGAACTCCAGCGGTCAGTTGCAGCTCTGCCCAACAGCGTGTTCTCAGTTCTGCGGGCAAGCACGCCCTCTTGCCTTGGCCCCGAGAGCAAAGCCCCGAGCGAGCACTCGACTCAGTGCAATGCACCCGGAAGGACGCTCTCGCTCGCCTTTCAAGGAGCGATTCCTAACAGCAGAAGCAGCAGAGGCACAAACTGCATGACGAGAAGGGACAACGTAGAACACGTCTCTGTCCTGGTACATTTTCCTGTGCGAAACTTCCCTCCGGGTCTTCGGTCCTTGCGAAGCTCTATGTACTGTGAGCGCTGCTACTCGCAGCTGAGAAAGACCGTGGAGCTAGCGGCGAATTCGGAGAGCGCTGAGCACGTAGTCAAGAAGCGAGACGTGGCCCTGCAACGCGGTGCTAATAGCAGCTTCCTCGCGGCCGGGGCGAGCTCCGGCCACAAGACATTCTCGTCCTGGCAACGGATCTCTGTGAAGGGCGTAGGCGAAAAGCTTTCGTTTTCCATTCGAACTGCGAGAGAGGCAGACTGTTGCACGGAGCTCTGAGAACAAAGGTGCACGCCCTAGGCGGGCTTGGGCAGAAGCAGCGTTCTCTAGCTCTTGGCTGCCGGCGCACTTGTGGTTGTGTGGCGCCCTTGCAGTGGCTTCTGGCCGCCGGCAAGTGAAAGCGGCTCCACGCTTGGGCGAGGGCGGTGAACGAAGCGGCACTAGTCCCGTGCTTGTGTGCACCACGTTACAGGCTACTAGGAGAGGAAGGTGGTTGACTCTCGCTTGCCTTCCCAAGTGCCCTTAGCAGTCGGAAGGAGCAAGCTGAAGCACTGCTGCTTGTGCTGCTCCTTGGTTCCCTTGCAGCCCGCTGTGAAAGCATTGGCGGTCGCTTCTAGGCGCCGAGTTGCACACAGCACCACTGTAAGTGCCGCGGAGAAGGGAAATCCAGAGTGCAGCGAGGAGCTGGACGTGGCTTACGTGCAGTAAGGAGAAGGTGAACCTAGGCACTGCCTCTTCAATCTGGCCGCCTCTGCTCTGGTAGCAACTTTTGCAAGTCGGCAGAGGGAGCTGCGAGTATGTAGAACGGAGGGCAGCGAGACGCCGTGTGTTATGCGCCCTTTCAGGGCTGCTGCCAGGGTGCCACTTTAAGAACGCCTTCTTCTTCCTCGCGTCCTTCCTCCACTATAGTCTCCTGGATTCACCTGAGACTCTTCCTAGGCATCTCCCTGATCCTTTTTGCAATGAGTCTCACATCATTCTCCTGAAGAAACTGTCTGCTTATGGTTTGCATGGGTGGGCTGTTTGCTGGGTGACAAACTGGGTGATGGCCAGGCCCACAGAGTGGTGGGAAATAGAGTTCATCCAGCTGGTCCCCAAGGCTCGGTCTTGGGCCCAGTCCTGTTTAATATCTTGCTCAGTGTTCTGGACAAGGGGATAGAGTACACGCCCAGGAAGTTCACAGATGATGCAAAGTTGGCTGGTAGTGTTTTTTTCTTCTGGAGGACAGCAGGCTCTGCTTCTTCTTCCTCCTGTTCTGAGGTCGCTGCTCCCTCTTCATCCCTCATTAAGTGTGCTGATTTTGTCACTTGGATGAGAAAACAAACAATTTTAGCAACAATACTAGTGGCAGGGTACAAGAAAGGAAGAGTTCACACGAATCCCCCCCCCCCCCGCCCAACAACAGAAAATACCTGATGGCTCCTCTGCCCAGCTTACTGACTACACCGGAACCCATTGTCCCCCAAAGATACTCCCTTCTCCCTGCCCCCAGCCATGATGTGAGATGGAATAGAATAACTAAGATTAAGATTCTCCCTATGGAACTCCATCATACTTCGATTCTGGGAAAAAAAATTTCTTGAAGTTCTATCATTTCAGATCATTTGAATTTGAATTTGCATACTAAAAAGTCTAGCCAGAAACTCATGACAATATTAATAGCCCATTCTAGAATGTCCGAGATGATAGACACTTCTTTCAAGAGAATGTGATACCTCACGTGACTTCTCCAGAATTTAAATGAACAGCGGGAGTAGTCTACAAGATTCTTGCTGCCATCTGGATTTCCTGGTATTTGGCTGGTCTATGTAAACCAACCAGCTATTCAGCAGAGGGAATATTAGTGTGATACTTGATGGTATGTGAGATGGAACACAGTAATTTATGGCTTTTTGCATAGTGATGAAGCTGTAAAGAAAGCTCCGTAATGCTCAGACAAGGAGGCTGCTGGACTTCAAGCAGCAAAGGCCCAAAACGAACCAGTGAAAAGGTGTCATTGAAAAAAAAAAAAAAGCCAGGTGGGGAGCAAAGTGATACTTAAGGGCAGTTTACTGAAAGAGGGAATCTAGTGAAAAAAAAAGTCCAAGAGTGAAGGAATAACAGAGAAAATGAAACTAAGGAAGGAAATCAATCTCAGCTAATCATTTCAGAAGCTAACAAGTTGTCATTGCAATGATGCATAAAGTGAGAAAAAATAAATATGTCTGCGCCAAAATCTGAAATATGAACTTTATTGCATTCTGTCTTCCACGGAATCATACAACAGTCTGTGATTAAAGATCATGTAGTCCAACTTCCTTGCCAGGTAGATCTTACAGTAGATCAAATTGCTCAAGACTAGCCAAACTGATAAGGAGCACTCTCAATGATGGGGCATCCACAACTTCTCTGGAACACCCGTTTGAGTGTCTCACCAGCTTCATTGTAGAAAAGTTTTTCCTTTTAGCCAATCTAAACCTAGTCTCAGTTTGAAAGCATGGCCCCTTATCCTGTCTCTGCAAACTTTCCTAAAAAGTCTTTCTCCATTTGTCTTATACCCTCTTTACATATTCAAAGGCCACAATACTGTCTCTCCAGAAACCTCTCTTCTCCAGGCTAAAAGATCCTACTTTTCACAAGAACCAGGTCATAAACTGAGATGGAAGACATCTCAGGAGATCAGATCATCCAACAGCTCAGCGTAAGAATAGCTCTGAAGTCAGATCAACTAGCTTAGGGCTGTGTCTGTTTGAATTTTGAAAATTAGCAGGACTTGAAATGCTTCAAGGAAGAGAACTCGGGGTGGCTCCAGAAACAGCCTGAGAAACTCGAGCAAACTCGAAACCTCAGAAACTACCACTGCTTTCTCTCCCTCAGCCCAAGCAGTCCCAAAGAAGAAGTGTTCCCAGCAGGCTGGGATAGCACACATATACACTACATATACGTGACAGGCATCGCCAGCAGCCACATCCTGCTCCTTTCTGTGGCTGGCAAGAGTGAGACTGGATGTTTACATGTGGGCAAACTGGGTCCCTCCAGCAGCTCACACACTCAGCCTGCCCAGTGACCCCACTGAATTCCAGTATTAGCAGTGTGCCAAGGCCACAGCACTACTCCGCTTGCTGGCACAGACCATCACACGCCTCCTAAATCAGTCAGGACTCCCCTGGTCCCACAGCCAGCACCCCACTTGCCCTCCGCCAGGCCACTGCCATTGTTCACCAACTTCTCCACTTTGATCTTTGCTGGTGCTCTCAACACTGGCACACCCAGATGTTCTGCAGCTGTTGTCTCCTGGTGGAAAGGACTTGTAAAGCCATGTTTCCTAACAGGACTTCCACAACCTTTCAAAGCAACCTTTACTGGAGTATGAACAATCTCATTCAAATGTCAACATTTCTTTTCCCGTATGTGAAATCAGAATTTCCTTCTTCCGGGCATGCCCAAAACAAGGCACAAACTACATTGTGCCTTCTGTTTCACATGCTGACTCGTTTGTAAACAATGCTAGGAGAATACCTGTTTTGATCCAAGCTAATCTCTGGCCCTTATAGTGCTTTCGGTAGTTAGTTTTGCTTTGTTATTTACTTGATGTCCCATTGAATTGTTGAATCATAAACAGACTACCTGTCTGTATAGCAGCATAGCAGTGATGAATAAATGCAAGAGAAGGAGCAAGGTGATTGTTTGCTAGACTCTTCCTAGAAACTGAGAAATCTGTTACTTAATGCTGACCACAGCAGATGGAGGAAGCATCCTACATGATGTCAAAGCAATGAAGCTGTAATCACTTTTATGATTACAGTCAAGGCACTGCTTTTGCCACCATAAGTGGAGTGCAGGGAATCTTAAAAGACGACACTCTAACTGTTGTCCATGCTCACTGAGAAAATAATGCTTTTACAGCAGAGCAGGTCTCACCGCAGCTAAATCATGGCTTCAACTGTACACCGCCTTCAAAAAGCCCACAAAAACACAAATGAAAGGATTTGGAACTCAAGGGAATCTCGGATTGTGACATCAGCTCACTCTGGATTCTTTCCAAATTCTCAATTCCATTTTCTTCCGAGCCAATTTTCCCACCTAACTTGAGATGTAATTTATGGATTTCCAACACATCTATTTACCTTAGAATTAGATTGCCACTAGCCAAAAAGACAGAAACAAGCAGTTAAGTGAAGACTGAAACCATGGTTGTTTAGAACAGCAAAACTTGGGCGAAACTATTCTTAAGAAAACCAAAACTTTTAGGACTTACCCATGTATTTTTGGAGGTGGAAAAAGTTTTACATCGAAAAGTCCCTAGGGAACTCTCTTCAGTGCCTGGAGAGCCGCTGTCGCTCGCCTTTCATTCGTCACAGCAGAGGCAGCAGAGCACAAGATGGCCGACGAGAAGGGGCAGTGTAGAACTCTCTGTCTGTCTGTGTCTCTACTCAGTGTAGAACGTCTCTATCCTGGCACATTTTCGAGTGCGATACTTCCCTCCGGGTCTTCGGTCCTTGCGAAGCTCTATGTACTGTGAGCGCTGCTACTTGCAGCTGAGAAAGACCGTGGAGCTAGCGGCGAATTCGGAGAGCGCTGAGCACGTAGTCAAGAAGCGAGACGTGGCCCTGCAACGCGGTGCTAATAGCAGCTTCCTCGCGGCGGGGGCGAGCTCCGGCCACAAGGCATTCTCGTCCTGGCAACGGATCTCTGTGACGGGCGTAGGCGAAAAGCTTTCGTTTTCCATTCGAACTGCGAGAGAGGCAGACTGTTGCACGGAGCTCTGAGAACAAAGGTGCACGCCCTAGGCGGGCTTGGGCAGAAGCAGCGTTCTCTAGCTCTTGGCTGCCGGCGCACTTGTGGTTGTGTGGCGCCCTTGCAGCGGCTTCTGGCCGCCGGCAAGTGAAAGCGGCTCCACGCTTGGGCGAGGGCGGTGAACGAAGCGGCACTAGTCCCGTGCTTGTGTGCACCACGTTACTAGGAGAGGAAGGTGGTTGACTCTCGCTTGCCTTCCCAAGTGCCCTTAGCAGTCGGAAGGAGCAAGCTGAAGCACTGCTGCTTGTGCTGCTCCTTGGTTCCCTTGCAGCCCGCTGTGAAAGCATTGGCGGTCACTTCTAGGCGCCGAGTTGCACACAGCACCACGGTAAGTGCCTCGGAGAAGGGAAATCCAGAGTGCAGCGAGGAGCTGGACGTGGCTTACGTGCAGTAAGGAGAAGGTGAACCTAGGCACTGCCTCTTCAATCTGGCCGCCTCTGCTCTGGTAGCAACTTTTGCAAGTCGGCAGAGGGAGCCGCGAGTATGTAGAACGGAGGGCAGCGAGATGCCGTGTGTTATGCGCCTTTTCAGGGCTGCTGCCAGGGTGCTACTTTAAGAACGCCTTTTTCTTCCTCGCGTCCTTCTCGCTTCGCTCTAGCTGCATGGAGTACAGCACAGCGAAGGAGTGAGGAAGGGCTCTGCCCCAGCTTTTGTCCCGGCCTGCCTGTGCTGCGCCTTTAGCTGCACACGAGAACAACGGCATTTCTTACCCGCAAGGTAAAAAAGGCTTTAGTGTAGCCTTAGGAATGGCAAGTGCCTAGGCATTAAGTTGAGCGACCACGTATGAGGGAGTCTTTAGAGGTTTCCTCCCCCATGGCGCAGGTGTATTCTCATTCTCGTGCTGAACTGAAAAGTCCGGGCATGGCAAGACTGGCCTGCCTTGTGCAGAGACGAACACAAATGTGGGGCTATGATCCTCTGTGTTCGGAGCTCTGCTTCCGGGTGTGTGGGCCGCCGTGAGCCCGCAGCAGCCGCCGAGGACAGTGTGGATTGTGGATGAGTCTGGGCTGGCCCCCGGCCCCCCCGTTGGTCTGACAGCGGCAGAAGTGGCGTAGGAGCGGCATCGCCTGAGGGCCCCATGGGGGGCGGGAAGAGAGCCGGGAGTGACCCCGAACGACACCGGAAGCGATATCCGTAGGGCCCGGAAGGCCAGCGTTGCCATCGAGTTTGGCCGGTAGGAGGCGTCTAAGGTGCTTTGAAAGGTGGAGCTTCTTTGCTCTAGGACAGTCTGGGAGAGCTGAGGGTGTCCAATCTGGAGAACAGAAGGCTCCAGGGAGATCTTCGAGCCCTTTGCAGTGCCTGCTGGGGCTCCAAGATAGCTGGGGAGGGACTTTGGAAAAGGGTCTGGACTCGCAGGACAAGGGGGAATAGCTTCAAACTGCCAGAGGGCTGGGATAGATGGGATATTGGAAAGGAATTCTTCCTTGGGTGGGTGCTGAGGCACATGTTGTTCAAAGAGGCTGTGTAGGAGCCCCATGGCAGGAAGCGTCCAGGGCCAGGCTGGAGCGGACATGGAGCAACCTGGACTAGTGGAAAAGTGTCCCTGCCCGTGTCAGGATGTGGGAAGAAGATAATTTGTCTCTAAGGTCGCTTCCAGTCCAAACCATTCTGGGATTCTAGGATTCATGGAAGGCCCTTTTCCAAGTGAAGTGTTGTATCTCTTGGCTCCCAGCTTGTAGTTGCCAGTTCTTCTGGAAGCAGGCGTGGCGAAGCAGCTGTGATGAGCCATGGGTTCTCAATAGGACGAGTGTGATATATTTGCAGACAGGAAGGCTGCAGACAGATCTTCAAGGTCCAGGTAAAACAAGCAAAGGATTGAATAGAAGCCAAAGATTGGTTGTGTTAGTCAGTTTGCTGGCTGTTGAAATGGCCCCAGGTAATTTTCAACATTTCTAATTTGGATTTGTTTGAGTAAAAAATGAATGTGTTACCTCCAGCGTAGGCTCTCCAATGCATCTCCATGTGCTCCCATCTCTTTGTTGTATATCGGGTTCTATTAACTGAAGACAGAATCATAACACAGTAGTAAAACATTTAGAGGTGCGAAGCCCTGTGTACTGCGAGCGCTGCTACTCGCAGCTGAGAAGGACCGTGGAGCTAGCGGCGAATTCGGAGAGCTCTTCGCTGCACTGCGCCGCTCGCAAGCGGCTTCGTTCTTCGCCTTCTGCCGTCCGGCGAGAGCTGAACTCCAGCGGTCAGTTGCAGCTCTGCCCAACAGCGTGTTCTCAGTTCTGCGGGCAAGCACGCCCTCTTGCCTTGGCCCCGAGAGCAAAGTCCCGAGCGAGCACTCGACTCAGTGCAATGCACCCGGAAGGACGCTCTCGCTCGCCTTTCAAGGAGCGATTCCTAACAGCAGAAGCAGCAGAGGCACAAACTGCATGACGAGAAGGGACAACGTAGAACACGTCTCTGTCCTGGCGCATTTTCGTGTGCGAAACTTCCCTCCGGGTCTTCGGGCCTTGCGAAGCCCTGTGTACTGCGAGCGCTGCTACTCGCAGCTGAGAAGGACCGTGGAGCTAGCGGCGAATTCGGAGAGCTCTTCGCTGCACTGCGCCGCTCGCAAGCGGCTTCGTTCTTCGCCTTCTGCCGTCCGGCGAGAGCTGAACTCCAGCGGTCAGTTGCAGCTCTGCCCAACAGCGTGTTCTCAGTTCTGCGGGCAAGCACGCCCTCTTGCCTTGGCCCCGAGAGCAAAGTCCCGAGCGAGCACTCGACTCAGTGCAATGCACCCGGAAGGACGCTCTCGCTCGCCTTTCAAGGAGCGATTCCTAACAGCAGAAGCAGCAGAGGCATAAACTGCATGACGAGAAGGGACAACGTAGAACACGTCTCTGTCCTGGCGCATTTTCGTGTGCGAAACTTCCCTCCGGGTCTTCGGGCCTTGCGAAGCTCTGTGTACTGCGAGCGCTGCTACTCGCAGCTGAGAAGGACCGTGGAGCTAGCGGCGAATTCGGAGAGCTCTTCGCTGCACTGCGCCGCTCGCAAGCGGCTTCGTTCTTCGCCTTCTGCCGTCCGGCGAGAGCTGAACTCCAGCGGTCAGTTGCAGCTCTGCCCAACAGCGTGTTCTCAGTTCTGCGGGCAAGCACGCCCTCTTGCCTTGGCCCCGAGAGCAAAGTCCCGAGCGAGCACTCGACTCAGTGCAATGCACCCGGAAGGACGCTCTCGCTCGCCTTTCAAGGAGCGATTCCTAACAGCAGAAGCAGCAGAGGCACAAACTGCATGACGAGAAGGGACAACGTAGAACACGTCTCTGTCCTGGCGCATTTTCGTGTGCGATACTTCCCTCCGGGTCTTCGGGCCTTGCGAAGCTCTGTGTACTGCGAGCGCTGCTACACGCAGCTGAGAAGGACCGTGGAGCTAGCGGCGAATTCGGAGAGCTCTTCGCTGCACTGCGCCGCTCGCAAGCGGCTTCGTTCTTCGCCTTCTGCCGTCCGGCGAGAGCTGAACTCCAGCGGTCAGTTGCAGCTCTGCCCAACAGCGTGTTCTCAGTTCTGCGGGCAAGCACGCCCTCTTGCCTTGGCCCCGAGTGCAAAGTCCCGAGCGAGCACTCGACTCAGTGCAATGCACCCGGAAGGACGCTCTCGCTCGTCTTTCAAGGAGCGATTACCTACAGCAGAAGCAGCAGAGGCACAAACTGCATGACGAGAAGGGACAACGTAGAACACGTCTCTGTCCTGGCGCATTTTCGTGTGCGAAACTTCCCTCCGGGTCTTCGGGCCTTGCGAAGCTCTGTGTACTGCGAGCGCTGCTACTCGCAGCTGAGAAGGACCGTGGAGCTAGCGGCGAATTCGGAGAGCTCTTCGCTGCACTGCGCCGCTCGCAAGCGGCTTCGTTCTTCGCCTTCTGCCGTCCGGCGAGAGCTGAACTCCAGCGGTCAGTTGCAGCTCTGCCCAACAGCGTGTTCTCAGTTCTGCGGGCAAGCACGCCCTCTTGCCTTGGCCCCGAGTGCAAAGTCCCGAGCGAGCACTCGACTCAGTGCAATGCACCCGGAAGGACGCTCTCGCTCGTCTTTCAAGGAGCGATTACCTACAGCAGAAGCAGCAGAGGCACAAACTGCATGACGAGAAGGGACAACGTAGAACACGTCTCTGTCCTGGCGCATTTTCGTGTGCGATACTTCCCTCCGGGTCTTCGGGCCTTGCGAAGCTCTGTGTACTGCGAGCCCTGCTACTCGCAGCTGAGAAGGACCGTGGAGCTAGCGGCGAATTCGGAGAGCTCTTCGCTGCACTGCGCCGCTCGCAAGCGGCTTCGTTCTTCGCCTTCTGCCGTCCGGCGAGAGCTGAACTCCAGCGGTCAGTTGCAGCTCTGCCCAACAGCGTGTTCTCAGTTCTGCGGGCAAGCACGCCCTCTTGCCTTGGCCCCGAGAGCAAAGTCCCGAGCGAGCACTCGACTCAGTGCAATGCACCCGGAAGGACGCTCTCGCTCGTCTTTCAAGGAGCGATTACCTACAGCAGAAGCAGCAGAGGCACAAACTGCATGACGAGAAGGGACAACGTAGAACACGTCTCTGTCCTGGCGCATTTTCGTGTGCGATACTTCCCTCCGGGTCTTCGGGCCTTGCGAAGCTCTGTGTACTGCGAGCCCTGCTACTCGCAGCTGAGAAGGACCGTGGAGCTAGCGGCGAATTCGGAGAGCTCTTCGCTGCACTGCGCCGCTCGCAAGCGGCTTCGTTCTTCGCCTTCTGCCGTCCGGCGAGAGCTGAACTCCAGCGGTCAGTTGCAGCTCTGCCCAACAGCGTGTTCTCAGTTCTGCGGGCAAGCACGCCCTCTTGCCTTGGCCCCGAGAGCAAAGTCCCGAGCGAGCACTCGACTCAGTGCAATGCACCCGGAAGGACGCTCTCGCTCGCCTTTCAAGGAGCGATTCCTAACAGCAGAAGCAGCAGAGGCACAAACTGCATGACGAGAAGGGACAACGTAGAACACGTCTCTGTCCTGGCGCATTTTCGTGTGCGAAACTTCCCTCCGGGTCTTCGGGCCTTGCGAAGCTCTGTGTACTGCGAGCGCTGCTACTCGCAGCTGAGAAGGACCGTGGAGCTAGCGGCGAATTCGGAGAGCTCTTCGCTGCACTGCGCCGCTCGCAAGCGGCTTCGTTCTTCGCCTTCTGCCGTCCGGCGAGAGCTGAACTCCAGCGGTCAGTTGCAGCTCTGCCCAACAGCGTGTTCTCAGTTCTGCGGGCAAGCACGCCCTCTTGCCTTGGCCCCGAGAGCAAAGCCCCGAGCGAGCACTCGACTCAGTGCAATGCACCCGGAAGGACGCACTCGCTCGCCTTTCAAGGAGCGATTCCTAACAGCAGAAGCAGCAGAGGCACAAACTGCATGACGAGAAGGGACAACGTAGAACACGTCTCTGTCCTGGCGCATTTTCGTGTGCGAAACTTCCCTCCGGGTCTTCGGGCCTTGCGAAGCTCTGTGTACTGCGAGCGCTGCTACTCGCAGCTGAGAAGGACCGTGGAGCTAGCGGCGAATTCGGAGAGCTCTTCGCTGCACTGCGCCGCTCGCAAGCGGCTTCGTTCTTCGCCTTCTGCCGTCCGGCGAGAGCTGAACTCCAGCGGTCAGTTGCAGCTCTGCCCAACAGCGTGTTCTCAGTTCTGCGGGCAAGCACGCCCTCTTGCCTTGGCCCCGAGAGCAAAGTCCCGAGCGAGCACTCGACTCAGTGCAATGCACCCGGAAGGACGCTCTCGCTCGCCTTTCAAGGAGCGATTCCTAACAGCAGAAGCAGCAGAGGCACAAACTGCATGACGAGAAGGGACAACGTAGAACACGTCTCTGTCCTGGCACACTTCCGTGTGCGATACTTCCCTCCGGGTCTTCGGGCCTTGCGAAGCCCTGTGTACTGCGAGAGCTGCTACTCGCAGCTGAGAAGGACCGTGGAGCTAGCGGCGAATTCGGAGAGCTCTTCGCTGCACTGCGCCGCTCGCAAGCGGCTTCGTTCTTCGCCTTCTGCCGTCCGGCGAGAGCTGAACTCCAGCGGTCAGTTGCAGCTCTGCCCAACAGCGTGTTCTCAGTTCTGCGGGCAAGCACGCCCTCTTGCCTTGGCCCCGAGTGCAAAGTCCCGAGCGAGCACTCGACTCAGTGCAATGCACCCGGAAGGACGCTCTCGCTCGTCTTTCAAGGAGCGATTACCTACAGCAGAAGCAGCAGAGGCACAAACTGCATGACGAGAAGGGACAACGTAGAACACGTCTCTGTCCTGGCGCATTTTCGTGTGCGAAACTTCCCTCCGGGTCTTCGGGCCTTGCGAAGCTCTGTGTACTGCGAGCGCTGCTACTCGCAGCTGAGAAGGACCGTGGAGCTAGCGGCGAATTCGGAGAGCTCTTCGCTGCACTGCGCCGCTCGCAAGCGGCTTCGTTCTTCGCCTTCTGCCGTCCGGCGAGAGCTGAACTCCAGCGGTCAGTTGCAGCTCTGCCCAACAGCGTGTTCTCAGTTCTGCGGGCAAGCACGCCCTCTTGCCTTGGCCCCGAGAGCAAAGTCCCGAGCGAGCACTCGACTCAGTGCAATGCACCCGGAAGGACGCTCTCGCTCGCCTTTCAAGGAGCGATTCCTAACAGCAGAAGCAGCAGAGGCACAAACTGCATGACGAGAAGGGACAACGTAGAACACGTCTCTGTCCTGGCACACTTCCGTGTGCGATACTTCCCTCCGGGTCTTCGGGCCTTGCGAAGCCCTGTGTACTGCGAGCGCTGCTACTCGCAGCTGAGAAGGACCGTGGAGCTAGCGGCGAATTCGGAGAGCTCTTCGCTGCACTGCGCCGCTCGCAAGCGGCTTCGTTCTTCGCCTTCTGCCGTCCGGCGAGAGCTGAACTCCAGCGGTCAGTTGCAGCTCTGCCCAACAGCGTGTTCTCAGTTCTGCGGGCAAGCACGCCCTCTTGCCTTGGCCCCGAGTGCAAAGTCCCGAGCGAGCACTCGACTCAGTGCAATGCACCCGGAAGGACGCTCTCGCTCGTCTTTCAAGGAGCGATTACCTACAGCAGAAGCAGCAGAGGCACAAACTGCATGACGAGAAGGGACAACGTAGAACACGTCTCTGTCCTGGCGCATTTTCGTGTGCGATACTTCCCTCCGGGTCTTCGGGCCTTGCGAAGCTCTGTGTACTGCGAGCGCTGCTACACGCAGCTGAGAAGGACCGTGGAGCTAGCGGCGAATTCGGAGAGCGCTTCGCTGCACTGCGCCGCTCGCAAGCGGCTTCGTTCTTCGCCTTCTGCCGTCCGGCGAGAGCTGAACTCCAGCGGTCAGTTGCAGCTCTGCCCAACAGCGTGTTCTCAGTTCTGCGGGCAAGCACGCCCTCTTGCCTTGGCCCCGAGTGCAAAGTCCCGAGCGAGCACTCGACTCAGTGCAATGCACCCGGAAGGACGCTCTCGCTCGTCTTTCAAGGAGCGATTACCTACAGCAGAAGCAGCAGAGGCACAAACTGCATGACGAGAAGGGACAACGTAGAACACGTCTCTGTCCTGGCGCATTTTCGTGTGCGAAACTTCCCTCCGGGTCTTCGGGCCTTGCGAAGCTCTGTGTACTGCGAGCGCTGCTACTCGCAGCTGAGAAGGACCGTGGAGCTAGCGGCGAATTCGGAGAGCTCTTCGCTGCACTGCGCCGCTCGCAAGCGGCTTCGTTCTTCGCCTTCTGCCGTCCGGCGAGAGCTGAACTCCAGCGGTCAGTTGCAGCTCTGCCCAACAGCGTGTTCTCAGTTCTGCGGGCAAGCACGCCCTCTTGCCTTGGCCCCGAGTGCAAAGTCCCGAGCGAGCACTCGACTCAGTGCAATGCACCCGGAAGGACGCTCTCGCTCGTCTTTCAAGGAGCGATTACCTACAGCAGAAGCAGCAGAGGCACAAACTGCATGACGAGAAGGGACAACGTAGAACACGTCTCTGTCCTGGCGCATTTTCGTGTGCGATACTTCCCTCCGGGTCTTCGGGCCTTGCGAAGCTCTGTGTACTGCGAGCGCTGCTACACGCAGCTGAGAAGGACCGTGGAGCTAGCGGCGAATTCGGAGAGCGCTTCGCTGCACTGCGCCGCTCGCAAGCGGCTTCGTTCTTCGCCTTCTGCCGTCCGGCGAGAGCTGAACTCCAGCGGTCAGTTGCAGCTCTGCCCAACAGCGTGTTCTCAGTTCTGCGGGCAAGCACGCCCTCTTGCCTTGGCCCCGAGTGCAAAGTCCCGAGCGAGCACTCGACTCAGTGCAATGCACCCGGAAGGACGCTCTCGCTCGTCTTTCAAGGAGCGATTACCTACAGCAGAAGCAGCAGAGGCACAAACTGCATGACGAGAAGGGACAACGTAGAACACGTCTCTGTCCTGGCGCATTTTCGTGTGCGAAACTTCCCTCCGGGTCTTCGGGCCTTGCGAAGCTCTGTGTACTGCGAGCGCTGCTACTCGCAGCTGAGAAGGACCGTGGAGCTAGCGGCGAATTCGGAGAGCTCTTCGCTGCACTGCGCCGCTCGCAAGCGGCTTCGTTCTTCGCCTTCTGCCGTCCGGCGAGAGCTGAACTCCAGCGGTCAGTTGCAGCTCTGCCCAACAGCGTGTTCTCAGTTCTGCGGGCAAGCACGCCCTCTTGCCTTGGCCCCGAGTGCAAAGTCCCGAGCGAGCACTCGACTCAGTGCAATGCACCCGGAAGGACGCTCTCGCTCGTCTTTCAAGGAGCGATTACCTACAGCAGAAGCAGCAGAGGCACAAACTGCATGACGAGAAGGGACAACGTAGAACACGTCTCTGTCCTGGCGCATTTTCGTGTGCGATACTTCCCTCCGGGTCTTCGGGCCTTGCGAAGCTCTGTGTACTGCGAGCCCTGCTACTCGCAGCTGAGAAGGACCGTGGAGCTAGCGGCGAATTCGGAGAGCTCTTCGCTGCACTGCGCCGCTCGCAAGCGGCTTCGTTCTTCGCCTTCTGCCGTCCGGCGAGAGCTGAACTCCAGCGGTCAGTTGCAGCTCTGCCCAACAGCGTGTTCTCAGTTCTGCGGGCAAGCACGCCCTCTTGCCTTGGCCCCGAGTGCAAAGTCCCGAGCGAGCACTCGACTCAGTGCAATGCACCCGGAAGGACGCTCTCGCTCGCCTTTCAAGGAGCGATTCCTAACAGCAGAAGCAGCAGAGGCACAAACTGCATGACGAGAAGGGACAACGTAGAACACGTCTCTGTCCTGGCGCATTTTCGTGTGCGATACTTCCCTCCGGGTCTTCGGGCCTTGCGAAGCTCTGTGTACTGCGAGCCCTGCTACTCGCAGCTGAGAAGGACCGTGGAGCTAGCGGCGAATTCGGAGAGCTCTTCGCTGCACTGCGCCGCTCGCAAGCGGCTTCGTTCTTCGCCTTCTGCCGTCCGGCGAGAGCTGAACTCCAGCGGTCAGTTGCAGCTCTGCCCAACAGCGTGTTCTCAGTTCTGCGGGCAAGCACGCCCTCTTGCCTTGGCCCCGAGAGCAAAGTCCCGAGCGAGCACTCGACTCAGTGCAATGCACCCGGAAGGACGCTCTCGCTCGTCTTTCAAGGAGCGATTACCTACAGCAGAAGCAGCAGAGGCACAAACTGCATGACGAGAAGGGACAACGTAGAACACGTCTCTGTCCTGGCGCATTTTCGTGTGCGATACTTCCCTCCGGGTCTTCGGGCCTTGCGAAGCTCTGTGTACTGCGAGCGCTGCTACTCGCAGCTGAGAAGGACCGTGGAGCTAGCGGCGAATTCGGAGAGCTCTTCGCTGCACTGCGCCGCTCGCAAGCGGCTTCGTTCTTCGCCTTCTGCCGTCCGGCGAGAGCTGAACTCCAGCGGTCAGTTGCAGCTCTGCCCAACAGCGTGTTCTCAGTTCTGCGGGCAAGCACGCCCTCTTGCCTTGGCCCCGAGTGCAAATTCCCGAGCGAGCACTCGACTCAGTGCAATGCACCCGGAAGGACGCTCTCGCTCGTCTTTCAAGGAGCGATTACCTACAGCAGAAGCAGCAGAGGCACAAACTGCATGACGAGAAGGGACAACGTAGAACACGTCTCTGTCCTGGCGCATTTTCGTGTGCGATACTTCCCTCCGGGTCTTCGGGCCTTGCGAAGCTCTGTGTACTGCGAGCGCTGCTACTCGCAGCTGAGAAGGACCGTGGAGCTAGCGGCGAATTCGGAGAGCTCTTCGCTGCACTGCGCCGCTCGCAAGCGGCTTCGTTCTTCGCCTTCTGCCGTCCGGCGAGAGCTGAACTCCAGCGGTCAGTTGCAGCTCTGCCCAACAGCGTGTTCTCAGTTCTGCGGGCAAGCACGCCCTCTTGCCTTGGCCCCGAGTGCAAAGTCCCGAGCGAGCACTCGACTCAGTGCAATGCACCCGGAAGGACGCTCTCGCTCGTCTTTCAAGGAGCGATTACCTACAGCAGAAGCAGCAGAGGCACAAACTGCATGACGAGAAGGGACAACGTAGAACACGTCTCTGTCCTGGCGCATTTTCGTGTGCGATACTTCCCTCCGGGTCTTCGGGCCTTGCGAAGCTCTGTGTACTGCGAGCGCTGCTACTCGCAGCTGAGAAGGACCGTGGAGCTAGCGGCGAATTCGGAGAGCTCTTCGCTGCACTGCGCCGCTCGCAAGCGGCTTCGTTCTTCGCCTTCTGCCGTCCGGCGAGAGCTGAACTCCAGCGGTCAGTTGCAGCTCTGCCCAACAGCGTGTTCTCAGTTCTGCGGGCAAGCACGCCCTCTTGCCTTGGCCCCGAGAGCAAAGTCCCGAGCGAGCACTCGACTCAGTGCAATGCACCCGGAAGGACGCTCTCGCTCGCCTTTCAAGGAGCGATTCCTAACAGCAGAAGCAGCAGAGGCACAAACTGCATGACGAGAAGGGACAACGTAGAACACGTCTCTGTCCTGGCGCATTTTCGTGTGCGATACTTCCCTCCGGGTCTTCGGGCCTTGCGAAGCCATGTGTACTGCGAGCGCTGCTACTCGCAGCTGAGAAGGACCGTGGAGCTAGCGGCGAATTCGGAGAGCTCTTCGCTGCACTGCGCCGCTCGCAAGCGGCTTCGTTCTTCGCCTTCTGCCGTCCGGCGAGAGCTGAACTCCAGCGGTCAGTTGCAGCTCTGCCCAACAGCGTGTTCTCAGTTCTGCGGGCAAGCACGCCCTCTTGCCTTGGCCCCGAGTGCAAAGTCCCGAGCGAGCACTCGACTCAGTGCAATGCACCC
Organism: Sturnus vulgaris; assembly: GCF_052056855.1. Classification (NCBI taxonomy): domain Eukaryota; kingdom Metazoa; phylum Chordata; class Aves; order Passeriformes; family Sturnidae; genus Sturnus; species Sturnus vulgaris. The sequence continues at coordinate 287,382 of NW_028276399.1, forward strand.
GGAAGGACGCTCTCGCTCGTCTTTCAAGGAGCGATTACCTACAGCAGAAGCAGCAGAGGCACAAACTGCATGACGAGAAGGGACAACGTAGAACACGTCTCTGTCCTGGCGCATTTTCGTGTGCGATACTTCCCTCCGGGTCTTCGGGCCTTGCGAAGCTCTGTGTACTGCGAGCGCTGCTACACGCAGCTGAGAAGGACCGTGGAGCTAGCGGCGAATTCGGAGAGCTCTTCGCTGCACTGCGCCGCTCGCAAGCGGCTTCGTTCTTCGCCTTCTGCCGTCCGGCGAGAGCTGAACTCCAGCGGTCAGTTGCAGCTCTGCCCAACAGCGTGTTCTCAGTTCTGCGGGCAAGCACGCCCTCTTGCCTTGGCCCCGAGTGCAAAGTCCCGAGCGAGCACTCGACTCAGTGCAATGCACCCGGAAGGACGCTCTCGCTCGTCTTTCAAGGAGCGATTACCTACAGCAGAAGCAGCAGAGGCACAAACTGCATGACGAGAAGGGACAACGTAGAACACGTCTCTGTCCTGGCGCATTTTCGTGTGCGAAACTTCCCTCCGGGTCTTCGGGCCTTGCGAAGCTCTGTGTACTGCGAGCCCTGCTACTCGCAGCTGAGAAGGACCGTGGAGCTAGCGGCGAATTCGGAGAGCTCTTCGCTGCACTGCGCCGCTCGCAAGCGGCTTCGTTCTTCGCCTTCTGCCGTCCGGCGAGAGCTGAACTCCAGCGGTCAGTTGCAGCTCTGCCCAACAGCGTGTTCTCAGTTCTGCGGGCAAGCACGCCCTCTTGCCTTGGCCCCGAGTGCAAAGTCCCGAGCGAGCACTCGACTCAGTGCAATGCACCCGGAAGGACGCTCTCGCTCGCCTTTCAAGGAGCGATTCCTAACAGCAGAAGCAGCAGAGGCACAAACTGCATGACGAGAAGGGACAACGTAGAACACGTCTCTGTCCTGGCGCATTTTCGTGTGCGATACTTCCCTCCGGGTCTTCGGGCCTTGCGAAGCTCTGTGTACTGCGAGCGCTGCTACTCGCAGCTGAGAAGGACCGTGGAGCTAGCGGCGAATTCGGAGAGCTCTTCGCTGCACTGCGCCGCTCGCAAGCGGCTTCGTTCTTCGCCTTCTGCCGTCCGGCGAGAGCTGAACTCCAGCGGTCAGTTGCAGCTCTGCCCAACAGCGTGTTCTCAGTTCTGCGGGCAAGCACGCCCTCTTGCCTTGGCCCCGAGAGCAAAGTCCCGAGCGAGCACTCGACTCAGTGCAATGCACCCGGAAGGACGCTCTCGCTCGTCTTTCAAGGAGCGATTACCTACAGCAGAAGCAGCAGAGGCACAAACTGCATGACGAGAAGGGACAACGTAGAACACGTCTCTGTCCTGGCGCATTTTCGTGTGCGATACTTCCCTCCGGGTCTTCGGGCCTTGCGAAGCTCTGTGTACTGCGAGCCCTGCTACTCGCAGCTGAGAAGGACCGTGGAGCTAGCGGCGAATTCGGAGAGCTCTTCGCTGCACTGCGCCGCTCGCAAGCGGCTTCGTTCTTCGCCTTCTGCCGTCCGGCGAGAGCTGAACTCCAGCGGTCAGTTGCAGCTCTGCCCAACAGCGTGTTCTCAGTTCTGCGGGCAAGCACGCCCTCTTGCCTTGGCCCCGAGAGCAAAGTCCCGAGCGAGCACTCGACTCAGTGCAATGCACCCGGAAGGACGCTCTCGCTCGTCTTTCAAGGAGCGATTACCTACAGCAGAAGCAGCAGAGGCACAAACTGCATGACGAGAAGGGACAACGTAGAACACGTCTCTGTCCTGGCGCATTTTCGTGTGCGATACTTCCCTCCGGGTCTTCGGGCCTTGCGAAGCTCTGTGTACTGCGAGCCCTGCTACTCGCAGCTGAGAAGGACCGTGGAGCTAGCGGCGAATTCGGAGAGCTCTTCGCTGCACTGCGCCGCTCGCAAGCGGCTTCGTTCTTCGCCTTCTGCCGTCCGGCGAGAGCTGAACTCCAGCGGTCAGTTGCAGCTCTGCCCAACAGCGTGTTCTCAGTTCTGCGGGCAAGCACGCCCTCTTGCCTTGGCCCCGAGAGCAAAGTCCCGAGCGAGCACTCGACTCAGTGCAATGCACCCGGAAGGACGCTCTCGCTCGTCTTTCAAGGAGCGATTACCTACAGCAGAAGCAGCAGAGGCACAAACTGCATGACGAGAAGGGACAACGTAGAACACGTCTCTGTCCTGGCGCATTTTCGTGTGCGATACTTCCCTCCGGGTCTTCGGGCCTTGCGAAGCTCTGTGTACTGCGAGCGCTGCTACTCGCAGCTGAGAAGGACCGTGGAGCTAGCGGCGAATTCGGAGAGCTCTTCGCTGCACTGCGCCGCTCGCAAGCGGCTTCGTTCTTCGCCTTCTGCCGTCCGGCGAGAGCTGAACTCCAGCGGTCAGTTGCAGCTCTGCCCAACAGCGTGTTCTCAGTTCTGCGGGCAAGCACGCCCTCTTGCCTTGGCCCCGAGTGCAAAGTCCCGAGCGAGCACTCGACTCAGTGCAATGCACCCGGAAGGACGCTCTCGCTCGTCTTTCAAGGAGCGATTCCTAACAGCAGAAGCAGCAGAGGCACAAACTGCATGACGAGAAGGGACAACGTAGAACACGTCTCTGTCCTGGCGCATTTTCGTGTGCGATACTTCCCTCCGGGTCTTCGGGCCTTGCGAAGCTCTGTGTACTGCGAGCGCTGCTACTCGCAGCTGAGAAGGACCGTGGAGCTAGCGGCGAATTCGGAGAGCTCTTCGCTGCACTGCGCCGCTCGCAAGCGGCTTCGTTCTTCGCCTTCTGCCGTCCGGCGAGAGCTGAACTCCAGCGGTCAGTTGCAGCTCTGCCCAGCAGCGTGTTCTCAGTTCTGCGGGCAAGCACGCCCTCTTGCCTTGGCCCCGAGTGCAAAGTCCCGAGCGAGCACTCGACTCAGTGCAATGCACCCGGAAGGACGCTCTCGCTCGCCTTTCAAGGAGCGATTCCTAACAGCAGAAGCAGCAGAGGCACAAACTGCATGACGAGAAGGGACAACGTAGAACACGTCTCTGTCCTGGCGCATTTTCGTGTGCGATACTTCCCTCCGGGTCTTCGGGCCTTGCGAAGCCCTGTGTACTGCGAGCGCTGCTACTCGCAGCTGAGAAGGACCGTGGAGCTAGCGGCGAATTCGGAGAGCTCTTCGCTGCACTGCGCCGCTTGCAAGCGGCTTCGTTCTTCGCCTTCTGCCGTCCGGCGAGAGCTGAACTCCAGCGGTCAGTTGCAGCTCTGCCCAACAGCGTGTTCTCAGTTCTGCGGGCAAGCACGCCCTCTTGCCTTGGCCCCGAGTGCAAATTCCCGAGCGAGCACTCGACTCAGTGCAATGCACCCGGAAGGACGCTCTCGCTCGTCTTTCAAGGAGCGATTACCTACAGCAGAAGCAGCAGAGGCACAAACTGCATGACGAGAAGGGACAACGTAGAACACGTCTCTGTCCTGGCGCATTTTCGTGTGCGATACTTCCCTCCGGGTCTTCGGGCCTTGCGAAGCTCTGTGTACTGCGAGCGCTGCTACTCGCAGCTGAGAAGGACCGTGGAGCTAGCGGCGAATTCGGAGAGCTCTTCGCTGCACTGCGCCGCTCGCAAGCGGCTTCGTTCTTCGCCTTCTGCCGTCCGGCGAGAGCTGAACTCCAGCGGTCAGTTGCAGCTCTGCCCAACAGCGTGTTCTCAGTTCTGCGGGCAAGCACGCCCTCTTGCCTTGGCCCCGAGTGCAAAGTCCCGAGCGAGCACTCGACTCAGTGCAATGCACCCGGAAGGACGCTCTCGCTCGTCTTTCAAGGAGCGATTCCTAACAGCAGAAGCAGCAGAGGCACAAACTGCATGACGAGAAGGGACAACGTAGAACACGTCTCTGTCCTGGCGCATTTTCGTGTGCGATACTTCCCTCCGGGTCTTCGGGCCTTGCGAAGCTCTGTGTACTGCGAGCCCTGCTACTCGCAGCTGAGAAGGACCGTGGAGCTAGCGGCGAATTCGGAGAGCTCTTCGCTGCACTGCGCCGCTCGCAAGCGGCTTCGTTCTTCGCCTTCTGCCGTCCGGCGAGAGCTGAACTCCAGCGGTCAGTTGCAGCTCTGCCCAACAGCGTGTTCTCAGTTCTGCGGGCAAGCACGCCCTCTTGCCTTGGCCCCGAGAGCAAAGTCCCGAGCGAGCACTCGACTCAGTGCAATGCACCCGGAAGGACGCTCTCGCTCGTCTTTCAAGGAGCGATTACCTACAGCAGAAGCAGCAGAGGCACAAACTGCATGACGAGAAGGGACAACGTAGAACACGTCTCTGTCCTGGCGCATTTTCGTGTGCGATACTTCCCTCCGGGTCTTCGGGCCTTGCGAAGCTCTGTGTACTGCGAGCCCTGCTACTCGCAGCTGAGAAGGACCGTGGAGCTAGCGGCGAATTCGGAGAGCTCTTCGCTGCACTGCGCCGCTCGCAAGCGGCTTCGTTCTTCGCCTTCTGCCGTCCGGCGAGAGCTGAACTCCAGCGGTCAGTTGCAGCTCTGCCCAACAGCGTGTTCTCAGTTCTGCGGGCAAGCACGCCCTCTTGCCTTGGCCCCGAGAGCAAAGTCCCGAGCGAGCACTCGACTCAGTGCAATGCACCCGGAAGGACGCTCTCGCTCGTCTTTCAAGGAGCGATTACCTACAGCAGAAGCAGCAGAGGCACAAACTGCATGACGAGAAGGGACAACGTAGAACACGTCTCTGTCCTGGCGCATTTTCGTGTGCGATACTTCCCTCCGGGTCTTCGGGCCTTGCGAAGCTCTGTGTACTGCGAGCGCTGCTACTCGCAGCTGAGAAGGACCGTGGAGCTAGCGGCGAATTCGGAGAGCTCTTCGCTGCACTGCGCCGCTCGCAAGCGGCTTCGTTCTTCGCCTTCTGCCGTCCGGCGAGAGCTGAACTCCAGCGGTCAGTTGCAGCTCTGCCCAACAGCGTGTTCTCAGTTCTGCGGGCAAGCACGCCCTCTTGCCTTGGCCCCGAGTGCAAAGTCCCGAGCGAGCACTCGACTCAGTGCAATGCACCCGGAAGGACGCTCTCGCTCGTCTTTCAAGGAGCGATTCCTAACAGCAGAAGCAGCAGAGGCACAAACTGCATGACGAGAAGGGACAACGTAGAACACGTCTCTGTCCTGGCGCATTTTCGTGTGCGATACTTCCCTCCGGGTCTTCGGGCCTTGCGAAGCTCTGTGTACTGCGAGCGCTGCTACTCGCAGCTGAGAAGGACCGTGGAGCTAGCGGCGAATTCGGAGAGCTCTTCGCTGCACTGCGCCGCTCGCAAGCGGCTTCGTTCTTCGCCTTCTGCCGTCCGGCGAGAGCTGAACTCCAGCGGTCAGTTGCAGCTCTGCCCAGCAGCGTGTTCTCAGTTCTGCGGGCAAGCACGCCCTCTTGCCTTGGCCCCGAGTGCAAAGTCCCGAGCGAGCACTCGACTCAGTGCAATGCACCCGGAAGGACGCTCTCGCTCGCCTTTCAAGGAGCGATTCCTAACAGCAGAAGCAGCAGAGGCACAAACTGCATGACGAGAAGGGACAACGTAGAACACGTCTCTGTCCTGGCGCATTTTCGTGTGCGATACTTCCCTCCGGGTCTTCGGGCCTTGCGAAGCTCTGTGTACTGCGAGCGCTGCTACTCGCAGCTGAGAAGGACCGTGGAGCTAGCGGCGAATTCGGAGAGCTCTTCGCTGCACTGCGCCGCTCGCAAGCGGCTTCGTTCTTCGCCTTCTGCCGTCCGGCGAGAGCTGAACTCCAGCGGTCAGTTGCAGCTCTGCCCAACAGCGTGTTCTCAGTTCTGCGGGCAAGCACGCCCTCTTGCCTTGGCCCCGAGTGCAAAGTCCCGAGCGAGCACTCGACTCAGTGCAATGCACCCGGAAGGACGCTCTCGCTCGTCTTTCAAGGAGCGATTACCTACAGCAGAAGCAGCAGAGGCACAAACTGCATGACGAGAAGGGACAACGTAGAACACGTCTCTGTCCTGGCGCATTTTCGTGTGCGATACTTCCCTCCGGGTCTTCGGGCCTTGCGAAGCTCTGTGTACTGCGAGCGCTGCTACTCGCAGCTGAGAAGGACCGTGGAGCTAGCGGCGAATTCGGAGAGCTCTTCGCTGCACTGCGCCGCTCGCAAGCGGCTTCGTTCTTCGCCTTCTGCCGTCCGGCGAGAGCTGAACTCCAGCGGTCAGTTGCAGCTCTGCCCAACAGCGTGTTCTCAGTTCTGCGGGCAAGCACGCCCTCTTGCCTTGGCCCCGAGTGCAAATTCCCGAGCGAGCACTCGACTCAGTGCAATGCACCCGGAAGGACGCTCTCGCTCGTCTTTCAAGGAGCGATTACCTACAGCAGAAGCAGCAGAGGCACAAACTGCATGACGAGAAGGGACAACGTAGAACACGTCTCTGTCCTGGCGCATTTTCGTGTGCGATACTTCCCTCCGGGTCTTCGGGCCTTGCGAAGCTCTGTGTACTGCGAGCGCTGCTACTCGCAGCTGAGAAGGACCGTGGAGCTAGCGGCGAATTCGGAGAGCTCTTCGCTGCACTGCGCCGCTCGCAAGCGGCTTCGTTCTTCGCCTTCTGCCGTCCGGCGAGAGCTGAACTCCAGCGGTCAGTTGCAGCTCTGCCCAACAGCGTGTTCTCAGTTCTGCGGGCAAGCACGCCCTCTTGCCTTGGCCCCGAGTGCAAAGTCCCGAGCGAGCACTCGACTCAGTGCAATGCACCCGGAAGGACGCTCTCGCTCGTCTTTCAAGGAGCGATTACCTACAGCAGAAGCAGCAGAGGCACAAACTGCATGACGAGAAGGGACAACGTAGAACACGTCTCTGTCCTGGCGCATTTTCGTGTGCGATACTTCCCTCCGGGTCTTCGGGCCTTGCGAAGCTCTGTGTACTGCGAGCGCTGCTACTCGCAGCTGAGAAGGACCGTGGAGCTAGCGGCGAATTCGGAGAGCTCTTCGCTGCACTGCGCCGCTCGCAAGCGGCTTCGTTCTTCGCCTTCTGCCGTCCGGCGAGAGCTGAACTCCAGCGGTCAGTTGCAGCTCTGCCCAACAGCGTGTTCTCAGTTCTGCGGGCAAGCACGCCCTCTTGCCTTGGCCCCGAGTGCAAAGTCCCGAGCGAGCACTCGACTCAGTGCAATGCACCCGGAAGGACGCTCTCGCTCGTCTTTCAAGGAGCGATTACCTACAGCAGAAGCAGCAGAGGCACAAACTGCATGACGAGAAGGGACAACGTAGAACACGTCTCTGTCCTGGCGCATTTTCGTGTGCGATACTTCCCTCCGGGTCTTCGGGCCTTGCGAAGCTCTGTGTACTGCGAGCGCTGCTACTCGCAGCTGAGAAGGACCGTGGAGCTAGCGGCGAATTCGGAGAGCTCTTCGCTGCACTGCGCCGCTCGCAAGCGGCTTCGTTCTTCGCCTTCTGCCGTCCGGCGAGAGCTGAACTCCAGCGGTCAGTTGCAGCTCTGCCCAACAGCGTGTTCTCAGTTCTGCGGGCAAGCACGCCCTCTTGCCTTGGCCCCCCCGAGCGAGCACTCGACTCAGTGCAATGCACCCGGAAGGACGCTCTCGCTCGTCTTTCAAGGAGCGATTACCTACAGCAGAAGCAGCAGAGGCACAAACTGCATGACGAGAAGGGACAACGTAGAACACGTCTCTGTCCTGGCGCATTTTCGTGTGCGATACTTCCCTCCGGGTCTTCGGGCCTTGCGAAGCTCTGTGTACTGCGAGCGCTGCTACTCGCAGCTGAGAAGGACCGTGGAGCTAGCGGCGAATTCGGAGAGCTCTTCGCTGCACTGCGCCGCTCGCAAGCGGCTTCGTTCTTCGCCTTCTGCCGTCCGGCGAGAGCTGAACTCCAGCGGTCAGTTGCAGCTCTGCCCAACAGCGTGTTCTCAGTTCTGCGGGCAAGCACACCCTCTTGCCTTGGCCCCGAGTGCAAAGTCCCGAGCGAGCACTCGACTCAGTGCAATGCACCCGGAAGGACGCTCTCGCTCGTCTTTCAAGGAGCGATTACCTACAGCAGAAGCAGCAGAGGCACAAACTGCATGACGAGAAGGGACAACGTAGAACACGTCTCTGTCCTGGCGCATTTTCGTGTGCGATACTTCCCTCCGGGTCTTCGGGCCTTGCGAAGCTCTGTGTACTGCGAGCGCTGCTACTCGCAGCTGAGAAGGACCGTGGAGCTAGCGGCGAATTCGGAGAGCTCTTCGCTGCACTGCGCCGCTCGCAAGCGGCTTCGTTCTTCGCCTTCTGCCGTCCGGCGAGAGCTGAACTCCAGCGGTCAGTTGCAGCTCTGCCCAACAGCGTGTTCTCAGTTCTGCGGGCAAGCACGCCCTCTTGCCTTGGCCCCCCCGAGCGAGCACTCGACTCAGTGCAATGCACCCGGAAGGACGCTCTCGCTCGTCTTTCAAGGAGCGATTCCTAACAGCAGAAGCAGCAGAGGCACAAACTGCATGACGAGAAGGGACAACGTAGAACACGTCTCTGTCCTGGCGCATTTTCGTGTGCGATACTTCCCTCCGGGTCTTCGGGCCTTGCGAAGCTCTGTGTACTGCGAGCGCTGCTACTCGCAGCTGGGAAGGACCGTGGAGCTAGCGGCGAATTCGGAGAGCTCTTCGCTGCACTGCGCCGCTCGCAAGCGGCTTCGTTCTTCGCCTTCTGCCGTCCGGCGAGAGCTGAACTCCAGCGGTCAGTTGCAGCTCTGCCCAACAGCGTGTTCTCAGTTCTGCGGGCAAGCACGCCCTCTTGCCTTGGCCCCGAGAGCAAAGTCCCGAGCGAGCACTCGACTCAGTGCAATGCACCCGGAAGGACGCTCTCGCTCGCCTTTCAAGGAGCGATTCCTAACAGCAGAAGCAGCAGAGGCACAAACTGCATGACGAGAAGGGACAACGTAGAACACGTCTCTGTCCTGGCGCATTTTCGTGTGCGATACTTCCCTCCGGGTCTTCGGGCCTTGCGAAGCTCTGTGTACTGCGAGCCCTGCTACTCGCAGCTGAGAAGGACCGTGGAGCTAGCGGCGAATTCGGAGAGCTCTTCGCTGCACTGCGCCGCTCGCAAGCGGCTTCGTTCTTCGCCTTCTGCCGTCCGGCGAGAGCTGAACTCCAGCGGTCAGTTGCAGCTCTGCCCAACAGCGTGTTCTCAGTTCTGCGGGCAAGCACGCCCTCTTGCCTTGGCCCCGAGAGCAAAGTCCCGAGCGAGCACTCGACTCAGTGCAATGCACCCGGAAGGACGCTCTCGCTCGTCTTTCAAGGAGCGATTACCTACAGCAGAAGCAGCAGAGGCACAAACTGCATGACGAGAAGGGACAACGTAGAACACGTCTCTGTCCTGGCGCATTTTCGTGTGCGATACTTCCCTCCGGGTCTTCGGGCCTTGCGAAGCTCTGTGTACTGCGAGCCCTGCTACTCGCAGCTGAGAAGGACCGTGGAGCTAGCGGCGAATTCGGAGAGCTCTTCGCTGCACTGCGCCGCTCGCAAGCGGCTTCGTTCTTCGCCTTCTGCCGTCCGGCGAGAGCTGAACTCCAGCGGTCAGTTGCAGCTCTGCCCAACAGCGTGTTCTCAGTTCTGCGGGCAAGCACGCCCTCTTGCCTTGGCCCCGAGAGCAAAGTCCCGAGCGAGCACTCGACTCAGTGCAATGCACCCGGAAGGACGCTCTCGCTCGCCTTTCAAGGAGCGATTACCTACAGCAGAAGCAGCAGAGGCACAAACTGCATGACGAGAAGGGACAACGTAGAACACGTCTCTGTCCTGGCGCATTTTCGTGTGCGATACTTCCCTCCGGGTCTTCGGGCCTTGCGAAGCTCTGTGTACTGCGAGCGCTGCTACTCGCAGCTGAGAACGACCGTGGAGCTAGCGGCGAATTCGGAGAGCTCTTCGCTGCACTGCGCCGCTCGCAAGCGGCTTCGTTCTTCGCCTTCTGCCGTCCGGCGAGAGCTGAACTCCAGCGGTCAGTTGCAGCTCTGCCCAACAGCGTGTTCTCAGTTCTGCGGGCAAGCACGCCCTCTTGCCTTGGCCCCGAGTGCAAAGTCCCGAGCGAGCACTCGACTCAGTGCAATGCACCCGGAAGGACGCTCTCGCTCGCCTTTCAAGGAGCGATTCCTAACAGCAGAAGCAGCAGAGGCACAAACTGCATGACGAGAAGGGACAACGTAGAACACGTCTCTGTCCTGGCGCATTTTCGTGTGCGATACTTCCCTCCGGGTCTTCGGGCCTTGCGAAGCCCTGTGTACTGCGAGCCCTGCTACTCGCAGCTGAGAAGGACCGTGGAGCTAGCGGCGAATTCGGAGAGCTCTTCGCTGCACTGCGCCGCTCGCAAGCGGCTTCGTTCTTCGCCTTCTGCCGTCCGGCGAGAGCTGAACTCCAGCGGTCAGTTGCAGCTCTGCCCAACAGCGTGTTCTCAGTTCTGCGGGCAAGCACGCCCTCTTGCCTTGGCCCCGAGAGCAAAGTCCCGAGCGAGCACTCGACTCAGTGCAATGCACCCGGAAGGACGCTCTCGCTCGTCTTTCAAGGAGCGATTACCTACAGCAGAAGCAGCAGAGGCACAAACTGCATGACGAGAAGGGACAACGTAGAACACGTCTCTGTCCTGGCGCATTTTCGTGTGCGATACTTCCCTCCGGGTCTTCGGGCCTTGCGAAGCTCTGTGTACTGCGAGCGCTGCTACTCGCAGCTGAGAAGGACCGTGGAGCTAGCGGCGAATTCGGAGAGCTCTTCGCTGCACTGCGCCGCTCGCAAGCGGCTTCGTTCTTCGCCTTCTGCCGTCCGGCGAGAGCTGAACTCCAGCGGTCAGTTGCAGCTCTGCCCAACAGCGTGTTCTCAGTTCTGCGGGCAAGCACGCCCTCTTGCCTTGGCCCCGAGTGCAAAGTCCCGAGCGAGCACTCGACTCAGTGCAATGCACCCGGAAGGACGCTCTCGCTCGCCTTTCAAGGAGCGATTCCTAACAGCAGAAGCAGCAGAGGCACAAACTGCATGACGAGAAGGGACAACGTAGAACACGTCTCTGTCCTGGCGCATTTTCGTGTGCGATACTTCCCTCCGGGTCTTCGGGCCTTGCGAAGCTCTGTGTACTGCGAGCCCTGCTACTCGCAGCTGAGAAGGACCGTGGAGCTAGCGGCGAATTCGGAGAGCTCTTCGCTGCACTGCGCCGCTCGCAAGCGGCTTCGTTCTTCGCCTTCTGCCGTCCGGCGAGAGCTGAACTCCAGCGGTCAGTTGCAGCTCTGCCCAACAGCGTGTTCTCAGTTCTGCGGGCAAGCACGCCCTCTTGCCTTGGCCCCGAGAGCAAAGTCCCGAGCGAGCACTCGACTCAGTGCAATGCACCCGGAAGGACGCTCTCGCTCGTCTTTCAAGGAGCGATTACCTACAGCAGAAGCAGCAGAGGCACAAACTGCATGACGAGAAGGGACAACGTAGAACACGTCTCTGTCCTGGCGCATTTTCGTGTGCGATACTTCCCTCCGGGTCTTCGGGCCTTGCGAAGCCCTGTGTACTGCGAGCCCTGCTACTCGCAGCTGAGAAGGACCGTGGAGCTAGCGGCGAATTCGGAGAGCTCTTCGCTGCACTGCGCCGCTCGCAAGCGGCTTCGTTCTTCGCCTTCTGCCGTCCGGCGAGAGCTGAACTCCAGCGGTCAGTTGCAGCTCTGCCCAACAGCGTGTTCTCAGTTCTGCGGGCAAGCACGCCCTCTTGCCTTGGCCCCGAGAGCAAAGTCCCGAGCGAGCACTCGACTCAGTGCAATGCACCCGGAAGGACGCTCTCGCTCGTCTTTCAAGGAGCGATTACCTACAGCAGAAGCAGCAGAGGCACAAACTGCATGACGAGAAGGGACAACGTAGAACACGTCTCTGTCCTGGCGCATTTTCGTGTGCGATACTTCCCTCCGGGTCTTCGGGCCTTGCGAAGCCCTGTGTACTGCGAGCCCTGCTACTCGCAGCTGAGAAGGACCGTGGAGCTAGCGGCGAATTCGGAGAGCTCTTCGCTGCACTGCGCCGCTCGCAAGCGGCTTCGTTCTTCGCCTTCTGCCGTCCGGCGAGAGCTGAACTCCAGCGGTCAGTTGCAGCTCTGCCCAACAGCGTGTTCTCAGTTCTGCGGGCAAGCACGCCCTCTTGCCTTGGCCCCGAGAGCAAAGTCCCGAGCGAGCACTCGACTCAGTGCAATGCACCCGGAAGGACGCTCTCGCTCGTCTTTCAAGGAGCGATTACCTACAGCAGAAGCAGCAGAGGCACAAACTGCATGACGAGAAGGGACAACGTAGAACACGTCTCTGTCCTGGCGCATTTTCGTGTGCGATACTTCCCTCCGGGTCTTCGGGCCTTGCGAAGCTCTGTGTACTGCGAGCGCTGCTACTCGCAGCTGAGAAGGACCGTGGAGCTAGCGGCGAATTCGGAGAGCTCTTCGCTGCACTGCGCCGCTCGCAAGCGGCTTCGTTCTTCGCCTTCTGCCGTCCGGCGAGAGCTGAACTCCAGCGGTCAGTTGCAGCTCTGCCCAACAGCGTGTTCTCAGTTCTGCGGGCAAGCACGCCCTCTTGCCTTGGCCCCGAGTGCAAAGTCCCGAGCGAGCACTCGACTCAGTGCAATGCACCCGGAAGGACGCTCTCGCTCGCCTTTCAAGGAGCGATTCCTAACAGCAGAAGCAGCAGAGGCACAAACTGCATGACGAGAAGGGACAACGTAGAACACGTCTCTGTCCTGGCGCATTTTCGTGTGCGATACTTCCCTCCGGGTCTTCGGGCCTTGCGAAGCTCTGTGTACTGCGAGCCCTGCTACTCGCAGCTGAGAAGGACCGTGGAGCTAGCGGCGAATTCGGAGAGCTCTTCGCTGCACTGCGCCGCTCGCAAGCGGCTTCGTTCTTCGCCTTCTGCCGTCCGGCGAGAGCTGAACTCCAGCGGTCAGTTGCAGCTCTGCCCAACAGCGTGTTCTCAGTTCTGCGGGCAAGCACGCCCTCTTGCCTTGGCCCCGAGAGCAAAGTCCCGAGCGAGCACTCGACTCAGTGCAATGCACCCGGAAGGACGCTCTCGCTCGTCTTTCAAGGAGCGATTACCTACAGCAGAAGCAGCAGAGGCACAAACTGCATGACGAGAAGGGACAACGTAGAACACGTCTCTGTCCTGGCGCATTTTCGTGTGCGAAACGTCCCTCCGGGTCTTCGGGCCTTGCGAAGCTCTGTGTACTGCGAGCCCTGCTACTCGCAGCTGAGAAGGACCGTGGAGCTAGCGGCGAATTCGGAGAGCTCTTCGCTGCACTGCGCCGCTCGCAAGCGGCTTCGTTCTTCGCCTTCTGCCGTCCGGCGAGAGCTGAACTCCAGCGGTCAGTTGCAGCTCTGCCCAACAGCGTGTTCTCAGTTCTGCGGGCAAGCACGCCCTCTTGCCTTGGCCCCGAGAGCAAAGTCCCGAGCGAGCACTCGACTCAGTGCAATGCACCCGGAAGGACGCTCTCGCTCGTCTTTCAAGGAGCGATTACCTACAGCAGAAGCAGCAGAGGCACAAACTGCATGACGAGAAGGGACAACGTAGAACACGTCTCTGTCCTGGCGCATTTTCGTGTGCGATACTTCCCTCCGGGTCTTCGGGCCTTGCGAAGCTCTGTGTACTGCGAGCGCTGCTACTCGCAGCTGAGAAGGACCGTGGAGCTAGCGGCGAATTCGGAGAGCTCTTCGCTGCACTGCGCCGCTCGCAAGCGGCTTCGTTCTTCGCCTTCTGCCGTCCGGCGAGAGCTGAACTCCAGCGGTCAGTTGCAGCTCTGCCCAACAGCGTGTTCTCAGTTCTGCGGGCAAGCACGCCCTCTTGCCTTGGCCCCGAGTGCAAAGTCCCGAGCGAGCACTCGACTCAGTGCAATGCACCCGGAAGGACGCTCTCGCTCGTCTTTCAAGGAGCGATTCCTAACAGCAGAAGCAGCAGAGGCACAAACTGCATGACGAGAAGGGACAACGTAGAACACGTCTCTGTCCTGGCGCATTTTCGTGTGCGATACTTCCCTCCGGGTCTTCGGGCCTTGCGAAGCTCTGTGTACTGCGAGCGCTGCTACTCGCAGCTGAGAAGGACCGTGGAGCTAGCGGCGAATTCGGAGAGCTCTTCGCTGCACTGCGCCGCTCGCAAGCGGCTTCGTTCTTCGCCTTCTGCCGTCCGGCGAGAGCTGAACTCCAGCGGTCAGTTGCAGCTCTGCCCAGCAGCGTGTTCTCAGTTCTGCGGGCAAGCACGCCCTCTTGCCTTGGCCCCGAGTGCAAAGTCCCGAGCGAGCACTCGACTCAGTGCAATGCACCCGGAAGGACGCTCTCGCTCGCCTTTCAAGGAGCGATTCCTAACAGCAGAAGCAGCAGAGGCACAAACTGCATGACGAGAAGGGACAACGTAGAACACGTCTCTGTCCTGGCGCATTTTCGTGTGCGATACTTCCCTCCGGGTCTTCGGGCCTTGCGAAGCCCTGTGTACTGCGAGCGCTGCTACTCGCAGCTGAGAAGGACCGTGGAGCTAGCGGCGAATTCGGAGAGCTCTTCGCTGCACTGCGCCGCTCGCAAGCGGCTTCGTTCTTCGCCTTCTGCCGTCCGGCGAGAGCTGAACTCCAGCGGTCAGTTGCAGCTCTGCCCAACAGCGTGTTCTCAGTTCTGCGGGCAAGCACGCCCTCTTGCCTTGGCCCCGAGTGCAAAGTCCCGAGCGAGCACTCGACTCAGTGCAATGCACCCGGAAGGACGCTCTCGCTCGTCTTTCAAGGAGCGATTCCTAACAGCAGAAGCAGCAGAGGCACAAACTGCATGACGAGAAGGGACAACGTAGAACACGTCTCTGTCCTGGCGCATTTTCGTGTGCGATACTTCCCTCCGGGTCTTCGGGCCTTGCGAAGCTCTGTGTACTGCGAGCGCTGCTACTCGCAGCTGAGAAGGACCGTGGAGCTAGCGGCGAATTCGGAGAGCTCTTCGCTGCACTGCGCCGCTCGCAAGCGGCTTCGTTCTTCGCCTTCTGCCGTCCGGCGAGAGCTGAACTCCAGCGGTCAGTTGCAGCTCTGCCCAGCAGCGTGTTCTCAGTTCTGCGGGCAAGCACGCCCTCTTGCCTTGGCCCCGAGTGCAAAGTCCCGAGCGAGCACTCGACTCAGTGCAATGCACCCGGAAGGACGCTCTCGCTCGCCTTTCAAGGAGCGATTCCTAACAGCAGAAGCAGCAGAGGCACAAACTGCATGACGAGAAGGGACAACGTAGAACACGTCTCTGTCCTGGCGCATTTTCGTGTGCGATACTTCCCTCCGGGTCTTCGGGCCTTGCGAAGCCCTGTGTACTGCGAGCGCTGCTACTCGCAGCTGAGAAGGACCGTGGAGCTAGCGGCGAATTCGGAGAGCTCTTCGCTGCACTGCGCCGCTCGCAAGCGGCTTCGTTCTTCGCCTTCTGCCGTCCGGCGAGAGCTGAACTCCAGCGGTCAGTTGCAGCTCTGCCCAACAGCGTGTTCTCAGTTCTGCGGGCAAGCACGCCCTCTTGCCTTGGCCCCGAGTGCAAATTCCCGAGCGAGCACTCGACTCAGTGCAATGCACCCGGAAGGACGCTCTCGCTCGTCTTTCAAGGAGCGATTACCTACAGCAGAAGCAGCAGAGGCACAAACTGCATGACGAGAAGGGACAACGTAGAACACGTCTCTGTCCTGGCGCATTTTCGTGTGCGATACTTCCCTCCGGGTCTTCGGGCCTTGCGAAGCTCTGTGTACTGCGAGCGCTGCTACTCGCAGCTGAGAAGGACCGTGGAGCTAGCGGCGAATTCGGAGAGCTCTTCGCTGCACTGCGCCGCTCGCAAGCGGCTTCGTTCTTCGCCTTCTGCCGTCCGGCGAGAGCTGAACTCCAGCGGTCAGTTGCAGCTCTGCCCAACAGCGTGTTCTCAGTTCTGCGGGCAAGCACGCCCTCTTGCCTTGGCCCCGAGTGCAAATTCCCGAGCGAGCACTCGACTCAGTGCAATGCACCCGGAAGGACGCTCTCGCTCGTCTTTCAAGGAGCGATTCCTAACAGCAGAAGCAGCAGAGGCACAAACTGCATGACGAGAAGGGACAACGTAGAACACGTCTCTGTCCTGGCGCATTTTCGTGTGCGATACTTCCCTCCGGGTCTTCGGGCCTTGCGAAGCTCTGTGTACTGCGAGCGCTGCTACTCGCAGCTGAGAAGGACCGTGGAGCTAGCGGCGAATTCGGAGAGCTCTTCGCTGCACTGCGCCGCTCGCAAGCGGCTTCGTTCTTCGCCTTCTGCCGTCCGGCGAGAGCTGAACTCCAGCGGTCAGTTGCAGCTCTGCCCAACAGCGTGTTCTCAGTTCTGCGGGCAAGCACGCCCTCTTGCCTTGGCCCCGAGAGCAAAGTCCCGAGCGAGCACTCGACTCAGTGCAATTCACCCGGAAGGACGCTCTCGCTCGTCTTTCAAGGAGCGATTACCTACAGCAGAAGCAGCAGAGGCACAAACTGCATGACGAGAAGGGACAACGTAGAACACGTCTCTGTCCTGGCGCATTTTCGTGTGCGATACTTCCCTCCGGGTCTTCGGGCCTTGCGAAGCTCTGTGTACTGCGAGCCCTGCTACTCGCAGCTGAGAAGGACCGTGGAGCTAGCGGCGAATTCGGAGAGCTCTTCGCTGCACTGCGCCGCTCGCAAGCGGCTTCGTTCTTCGCCTTCTGCCGTCCGGCGAGAGCTGAACTCCAGCGGTCAGTTGCAGCTCTGCCCAACAGCGTGTTCTCAGTTCTGCGGGCAAGCACGCCCTCTTGCCTTGGCCCCGAGAGCAAAGTCCCGAGCGAGCACTCGACTCAGTGCAATGCACCCGGAAGGACGCTCTCGCTCGTCTTTCAAGGAGCGATTACCTACAGCAGAAGCAGCAGAGGCACAAACTGCATGACGAGAAGGGACAACGTAGAACACGTCTCTGTCCTGGCGCATTTTCGTGTGCGATACTTCCCTCCGGGTCTTCGGGCCTTGCGAAGCTCTGTGTACTGCGAGCGCTGCTACTCGCAGCTGAGAAGGACCGTGGAGCTAGCGGCGAATTCGGAGAGCTCTTCGCTGCACTGCGCCGCTCGCAAGCGGCTTCGTTCTTCGCCTTCTGCCGTCCGGCGAGAGCTGAACTCCAGCGGTCAGTTGCAGCTCTGCCCAACAGCGTGTTCTCAGTTCTGCGGGCAAGCACGCCCTCTTGCCTTGGCCCCGAGTGCAAAGTCCCGAGCGAGCACTCGACTCAGTGCAATGCACCCGGAAGGACGCTCTCGCTCGTCTTTCAAGGAGCGATTCCTAACAGCAGAAGCAGCAGAGGCACAAACTGCATGACGAGAAGGGACAACGTAGAACACGTCTCTGTCCTGGCGCATTTTCGTGTGCGATACTTCCCTCCGGGTCTTCGGGCCTTGCGAAGCTCTGTGTACTGCGAGCGCTGCTACTCGCAGCTGAGAAGGACCGTGGAGCTAGCGGCGAATTCGGAGAGCTCTTCGCTGCACTGCGCCGCTCGCAAGCGGCTTCGTTCTTCGCCTTCTGCCGTCCGGCGAGAGCTGAACTCCAGCGGTCAGTTGCAGCTCTGCCCAGCAGCGTGTTCTCAGTTCTGCGGGCAAGCACGCCCTCTTGCCTTGGCCCCGAGTGCAAAGTCCCGAGCGAGCACTCGACTCAGTGCAATGCACCCGGAAGGACGCTCTCGCTCGCCTTTCAAGGAGCGATTCCTAACAGCAGAAGCAGCAGAGGCACAAACTGCATGACGAGAAGGGACAACGTAGAACACGTCTCTGTCCTGGCGCATTTTCGTGTGCGATACTTCCCTCCGGGTCTTCGGGCCTTGCGAAGCCCTGTGTACTGCGAGCGCTGCTACTCGCAGCTGAGAAGGACCGTGGAGCTAGCGGCGAATTCGGAGAGCTCTTCGCTGCACTGCGCCGCTCGCAAGCGGCTTCGTTCTTCGCCTTCTGCCGTCCGGCGAGAGCTGAACTCCAGCGGTCAGTTGCAGCTCTGCCCAACAGCGTGTTCTCAGTTCTGCGGGCAAGCACGCCCTCTTGCCTTGGCCCCGAGTGCAAATTCCCGAGCGAGCACTCGACTCAGTGCAATGCACCCGGAAGGACGCTCTCGCTCGTCTTTCAAGGAGCGATTACCTACAGCAGAAGCAGCAGAGGCACAAACTGCATGACGAGAAGGGACAACGTAGAACACGTCTCTGTCCTGGCGCATTTTCGTGTGCGATACTTCCCTCCGGGTCTTCGGGCCTTGCGAAGCTCTGTGTACTGCGAGCGCTGCTACTCGCAGCTGAGAAGGACCGTGGAGCTAGCGGCGAATTCGGAGAGCTCTTCGCTGCACTGCGCCGCTCGCAAGCGGCTTCGTTCTTCGCCTTCTGCCGTCCGGCGAGAGCTGAACTCCAGCGGTCAGTTGCAGCTCTGCCCAACAGCGTGTTCTCAGTTCTGCGGGCAAGCACGCCCTCTTGCCTTGGCCCCGCCGAGCGAGCACTCGACTCAGTGCAATGCACCCGGAAGGACGCTCTCGCTCGTCTTTCAAGGAGCGATTCCTAACAGCAGAAGCAGCAGAGGCACAAACTGCATGACGAGAAGGGACAACGTAGAACACGTCTCTGTCCTGGCGCATTTTCGTGTGCGATACTTCCCTCCGGGTCTTCGGGCCTTGCGAAGCTCTGTGTACTGCGAGCGCTGCTACTCGCAGCTGGGAAGGACCGTGGAGCTAGCGGCGAATTCGGAGAGCTCTTCGCTGCACTGCGCCGCTCGCAAGCGGCTTCGTTCTTCGCCTTCTGCCGTCCGGCGAGAGCTGAACTCCAGCGGTCAGTTGCAGCTCTGCCCAACAGCGTGTTCTCAGTTCTGCGGGCAAGCACGCCCTCTTGCCTTGGCCCCGAGAGCAAAGTCCCGAGCGAGCACTCGACTCAGTGCAATGCACCCGGAAGGACGCTCTCGCTCGCCTTTCAAGGAGCGATTCCTAACAGCAGAAGCAGCAGAGGCACAAACTGCATGACGAGAAGGGACAACGTAGAACACGTCTCTGTCCTGGCGCATTTTCGTGTGCGATACTTCCCTCCGGGTCTTCGGGCCTTGCGAAGCTCTGTGTACTGCGAGCCCTGCTACTCGCAGCTGAGAAGGACCGTGGAGCTAGCGGCGAATTCGGAGAGCTCTTCGCTGCACTGCGCCGCTCGCAAGCGGCTTCGTTCTTCGCCTTCTGCCGTCCGGCGAGAGCTGAACTCCAGCGGTCAGTTGCAGCTCTGCCCAACAGCGTGTTCTCAGTTCTGCGGGCAAGCACGCCCTCTTGCCTTGGCCCCGAGAGCAAAGTCCCGAGCGAGCACTCGACTCAGTGCAATGCACCCGGAAGGACGCTCTCGCTCGTCTTTCAAGGAGCGATTACCTACAGCAGAAGCAGCAGAGGCACAAACTGCATGACGAGAAGGGACAACGTAGAACACGTCTCTGTCCTGGCGCATTTTCGTGTGCGATACTTCCCTCCGGGTCTTCGGGCCTTGCGAAGCTCTGTGTACTGCGAGCCCTGCTACTCGCAGCTGAGAAGGACCGTGGAGCTAGCGGCGAATTCGGAGAGCTCTTCGCTGCACTGCGCCGCTCGCAAGCGGCTTCGTTCTTCGCCTTCTGCCGTCCGGCGAGAGCTGAACTCCAGCGGTCAGTTGCAGCTCTGCCCAACAGCGTGTTCTCAGTTCTGCGGGCAAGCACGCCCTCTTGCCTTGGCCCCGAGAGCAAAGTCCCGAGCGAGCACTCGACTCAGTGCAATGCACCCGGAAGGACGCTCTCGCTCGCCTTTCAAGGAGCGATTACCTACAGCAGAAGCAGCAGAGGCACAAACTGCATGACGAGAAGGGACAACGTAGAACACGTCTCTGTCCTGGCGCATTTTCGTGTGCGATACTTCCCTCCGGGTCTTCGGGCCTTGCGAAGCCCTGTGTACTGCGAGCCCTGCTACTCGCAGCTGAGAAGGACCGTGGAGCTAGCGGCGAATTCGGAGAGCTCTTCGCTGCACTGCGCCGCTCGCAAGCGGCTTCGTTCTTCGCCTTCTGCCGTCCGGCGAGAGCTGAACTCCAGCGGTCAGTTGCAGCTCTGCCCAACAGCGTGTTCTCAGTTCTGCGGGCAAGCACGCCCTCTTGCCTTGGCCCCGAGTGCAAAGTCCCGAGCGAGCACTCGACTCAGTGCAATGCACCCGGAAGGACGCTCTCGCTCGTCTTTCAAGGAGCGATTACCTACAGCAGAAGCAGCAGAGGCACAAACTGCATGACGAGAAGGGACAACGTAGAACACGTCTCTGTCCTGGCGCATTTTCGTGTGCGATACTTCCCTCCGGGTCTTCGGGCCTTGCGAAGCTCTGTGTACTGCGAGCGCTGCTACTCGCAGCTGAGAAGGACCGTGGAGCTAGCGGCGAATTCGGAGAGCTCTTCGCTGCACTGCGCCGCTCGCAAGCGGCTTCGTTCTTCGCCTTCTGCCGTCCGGCGAGAGCTGAACTCCAGCGGTCAGTTGCAGCTCTGCCCAACAGCGTGTTCTCAGTTCTGCGGGCAAGCACGCCCTCTTGCCTTGGCCCCGAGTGCAAAGTCCCGAGCGAGCACTCGACTCAGTGCAATGCACCCGGAAGGACGCTCTCGCTCGTCTTTCAAGGAGCGATTCCTAACAGCAGAAGCAGCAGAGGCACAAACTGCATGACGAGAAGGGACAACGTAGAACACGTCTCTGTCCTGGCGCATTTTCGTGTGCGATACTTCCCTCCGGGTCTTCGGGCCTTGCGAAGCTCTGTGTACTGCGAGCGCTGCTACTCGCAGCTGAGAAGGACCGTGGAGCTAGCGGCGAATTCGGAGAGCTCTTCGCTGCACTGCGCCGCTCGCAAGCGGCTTCGTTCTTCGCCTTCTGCCGTCCGGCGAGAGCTGAACTCCAGCGGTCAGTTGCAGCTCTGCCCAGCAGCGTGTTCTCAGTTCTGCGGGCAAGCACGCCCTCTTGCCTTGGCCCCGAGTGCAAAGTCCCGAGCGAGCACTCGACTCAGTGCAATGCACCCGGAAGGACGCTCTCGCTCGCCTTTCAAGGAGCGATTCCTAACAGCAGAAGCAGCAGAGGCACAAACTGCATGACGAGAAGGGACAACGTAGAACACGTCTCTGTCCTGGCGCATTTTCGTGTGCGATACTTCCCTCCGGGTCTTCGGGCCTTGCGAAGCCCTGTGTACTGCGAGCGCTGCTACTCGCAGCTGAGAAGGACCGTGGAGCTAGCGGCGAATTCGGAGAGCTCTTCGCTGCACTGCGCCGCTCGCAAGCGGCTTCGTTCTTCGCCTTCTGCCGTCCGGCGAGAGCTGAACTCCAGCGGTCAGTTGCAGCTCTGCCCAACAGCGTGTTCTCAGTTCTGCGGGCAAGCACGCCCTCTTGCCTTGGCCCCGAGTGCAAATTCCCGAGCGAGCACTCGACTCAGTGCAATGCACCCGGAAGGACGCTCTCGCTCGTCTTTCAAGGAGCGATTACCTACAGCAGAAGCAGCAGAGGCACAAACTGCATGACGAGAAGGGACAACGTAGAACACGTCTCTGTCCTGGCGCATTTTCGTGTGCGATACTTCCCTCCGGGTCTTCGGGCCTTGCGAAGCTCTGTGTACTGCGAGCGCTGCTACTCGCAGCTGAGAAGGACCGTGGAGCTAGCGGCGAATTCGGAGAGCTCTTCGCTGCACTGCGCCGCTCGCAAGCGGCTTCGTTCTTCGCCTTCTGCCGTCCGGCGAGAGCTGAACTCCAGCGGTCAGTTGCAGCTCTGCCCAACAGCGTGTTCTCAGTTCTGCGGGCAAGCACGCCCTCTTGCCTTGGCCCCGAGTGCAAATTCCCGAGCGAGCACTCGACTCAGTGCAATGCACCCGGAAGGACGCTCTCGCTCGTCTTTCAAGGAGCGATTCCTAACAGCAGAAGCAGCAGAGGCACAAACTGCATGACGAGAAGGGACAACGTAGAACACGTCTCTGTCCTGGCGCATTTTCGTGTGCGATACTTCCCTCCGGGTCTTCGGGCCTTGCGAAGCTCTGTGTACTGCGAGCGCTGCTACTCGCAGCTGAGAAGGACCGTGGAGCTAGCGGCGAATTCGGAGAGCTCTTCGCTGCACTGCGCCGCTCGCAAGCGGCTTCGTTCTTCGCCTTCTGCCGTCCGGCGAGAGCTGAACTCCAGCGGTCAGTTGCAGCTCTGCCCAACAGCGTGTTCTCAGTTCTGCGGGCAAGCACGCCCTCTTGCCTTGGCCCCGAGAGCAAAGTCCCGAGCGAGCACTCGACTCAGTGCAATTCACCCGGAAGGACGCTCTCGCTCGTCTTTCAAGGAGCGATTACCTACAGCAGAAGCAGCAGAGGCACAAACTGCATGACGAGAAGGGACAACGTAGAACACGTCTCTGTCCTGGCGCATTTTCGTGTGCGATACTTCCCTCCGGGTCTTCGGGCCTTGCGAAGCTCTGTGTACTGCGAGCCCTGCTACTCGCAGCTGAGAAGGACCGTGGAGCTAGCGGCGAATTCGGAGAGCTCTTCGCTGCACTGCGCCGCTCGCAAGCGGCTTCGTTCTTCGCCTTCTGCCGTCCGGCGAGAGCTGAACTCCAGCGGTCAGTTGCAGCTCTGCCCAACAGCGTGTTCTCAGTTCTGCGGGCAAGCACGCCCTCTTGCCTTGGCCCCGAGAGCAAAGTCCCGAGCGAGCACTCGACTCAGTGCAATGCACCCGGAAGGACGCTCTCGCTCGTCTTTCAAGGAGCGATTACCTACAGCAGAAGCAGCAGAGGCACAAACTGCATGACGAGAAGGGACAACGTAGAACACGTCTCTGTCCTGGCGCATTTTCGTGTGCGATACTTCCCTCCGGGTCTTCGGGCCTTGCGAAGCTCTGTGTACTGCGAGCGCTGCTACTCGCAGCTGAGAAGGACCGTGGAGCTAGCGGCGAATTCGGAGAGCTCTTCGCTGCACTGCGCCGCTCGCAAGCGGCTTCGTTCTTCGCCTTCTGCCGTCCGGCGAGAGCTGAACTCCAGCGGTCAGTTGCAGCTCTGCCCAACAGCGTGTTCTCAGTTCTGCGGGCAAGCACGCCCTCTTGCCTTGGCCCCGAGTGCAAAGTCCCGAGCGAGCACTCGACTCAGTGCAATGCACCCGGAAGGACGCTCTCGCTCGTCTTTCAAGGAGCGATTCCTAACAGCAGAAGCAGCAGAGGCACAAACTGCATGACGAGAAGGGACAACGTAGAACACGTCTCTGTCCTGGCGCATTTTCGTGTGCGATACTTCCCTCCGGGTCTTCGGGCCTTGCGAAGCTCTGTGTACTGCGAGCGCTGCTACTCGCAGCTGAGAAGGACCGTGGAGCTAGCGGCGAATTCGGAGAGCTCTTCGCTGCACTGCGCCGCTCGCAAGCGGCTTCGTTCTTCGCCTTCTGCCGTCCGGCGAGAGCTGAACTCCAGCGGTCAGTTGCAGCTCTGCCCAGCAGCGTGTTCTCAGTTCTGCGGGCAAGCACGCCCTCTTGCCTTGGCCCCGAGTGCAAAGTCCCGAGCGAGCACTCGACTCAGTGCAATGCACCCGGAAGGACGCTCTCGCTCGCCTTTCAAGGAGCGATTCCTAACAGCAGAAGCAGCAGAGGCACAAACTGCATGACGAGAAGGGACAACGTAGAACACGTCTCTGTCCTGGCGCATTTTCGTGTGCGATACTTCCCTCCGGGTCTTCGGGCCTTGCGAAGCCCTGTGTACTGCGAGCGCTGCTACTCGCAGCTGAGAAGGACCGTGGAGCTAGCGGCGAATTCGGAGAGCTCTTCGCTGCACTGCGCCGCTCGCAAGCGGCTTCGTTCTTCGCCTTCTGCCGTCCGGCGAGAGCTGAACTCCAGCGGTCAGTTGCAGCTCTGCCCAACAGCGTGTTCTCAGTTCTGCGGGCAAGCACGCCCTCTTGCCTTGGCCCCGAGTGCAAATTCCCGAGCGAGCACTCGACTCAGTGCAATGCACCCGGAAGGACGCTCTCGCTCGTCTTTCAAGGAGCGATTACCTACAGCAGAAGCAGCAGAGGCACAAACTGCATGACGAGAAGGGACAACGTAGAACACGTCTCTGTCCTGGCGCATTTTCGTGTGCGATACTTCCCTCCGGGTCTTCGGGCCTTGCGAAGCTCTGTGTACTGCGAGCGCTGCTACTCGCAGCTGAGAAGGACCGTGGAGCTAGCGGCGAATTCGGAGAGCTCTTCGCTGCACTGCGCCGCTCGCAAGCGGCTTCGTTCTTCGCCTTCTGCCGTCCGGCGAGAGCTGAACTCCAGCGGTCAGTTGCAGCTCTGCCCAACAGCGTGTTCTCAGTTCTGCGGGCAAGCACGCCCTCTTGCCTTGGCCCCGAGTGCAAAGTCCCGAGCGAGCACTCGACTCAGTGCAATGCACCCGGAAGGACGCTCTCGCTCGCCTTTCAAGGAGCGATTACCTACAGCAGAAGCAGCAGAGGCACAAACTGCATGACGAGAAGGGACAACGTAGAACACGTCTCTGTCCTGGCGCATTTTCGTGTGCGATACTTCCCTCCGGGTCTTCGGGCCTTGCGAAGCTCTGTGTACTGCGAGCGCTGCTACTCGCAGCTGAGAACGACCGTGGAGCTAGCGGCGAATTCGGAGAGCTCTTCGCTGCACTGCGCCGCTCGCAAGCGGCTTCGTTCTTCGCCTTCTGCCGTCCGGCGAGAGCTGAACTCCAGCGGTCAGTTGCAGCTCTGCCCAACAGCGTGTTCTCAGTTCTGCGGGCAAGCACGCCCTCTTGCCTTGGCCCCGAGTGCAAAGTCCCGAGCGAGCACTCGACTCAGTGCAATGCACCCGGAAGGACGCTCTCGCTCGTCTTTCAAGGAGCGATTCCTAACAGCAGAAGCAGCAGAGGCACAAACTGCATGACGAGAAGGGACAACGTAGAACACGTCTCTGTCCTGGCGCATTTTCGTGTGCGATACTTCCCTCCGGGTCTTCGGGCCTTGCGAAGCTCTGTGTACTGCGAGCGCTGCTACTCGCAGCTGAGAAGGACCGTGGAGCTAGCGGCGAATTCGGAGAGCTCTTCGCTGCACTGCGCCGCTCGCAAGCGGCTTCGTTCTTCGCCTTCTGCCGTCCGGCGAGAGCTGAACTCCAGCGGTCAGTTGCAGCTCTGCCCAACAGCGTGTTCTCAGTTCTGCGGGCAAGCACGCCCTCTTGCCTTGGCCCCGAGTGCAAAGTCCCGAGCGAGCACTCGACTCAGTGCAATGCACCCGGAAGGACGCTCTCGCTCGTCTTTCAAGGAGCGATTACCTACAGCAGAAGCAGCAGAGGCACAAACTGCATGACGAGAAGGGACAACGTAGAACACGTCTCTGTCCTGGCGCATTTTCGTGTGCGATACTTCCCTCCGGGTCTTCGGGCCTTGCGAAGCTCTGTGTACTGCGAGCGCTGCTACTCGCAGCTGAGAAGGACCGTGGAGCTAGCGGCGAATTCGGAGAGCTCTTCGCTGCACTGCGCCGCTCGCAAGCGGCTTCGTTCTTCGCCTTCTGCCGTCCGGCGAGAGCTGAACTCCAGCGGTCAGTTGCAGCTCTGCCCAACAGCGTGTTCTCAGTTCTGCGGGCAAGCACGCCCTCTTGCCTTGGCCCCGAGTGCAAATTCCCGAGCGAGCACTCGACTCAGTGCAATGCACCCGGAAGGACGCTCTCGCTCGTCTTTCAAGGAGCGATTACCTACAGCAGAAGCAGCAGAGGCACAAACTGCATGACGAGAAGGGACAACGTAGAACACGTCTCTGTCCTGGCGCATTTTCGTGTGCGATACTTCCCTCCGGGTCTTCGGGCCTTGCGAAGCTCTGTGTACTGCGAGCGCTGCTACTCGCAGCTGAGAAGGACCGTGGAGCTAGCGGCGAATTCGGAGAGCTCTTCGCTGCACTGCGCCGCTCGCAAGCGGCTTCGTTCTTCGCCTTCTGCCGTCCGGCGAGAGCTGAACTTCAGCGGTCAGTTGCAGCTCTGCCCAACAGCGTGTTCTCAGTTCTGCGGGCAAGCACGCCCTCTTGCCTTGGCCCCGAGTGCAAAGTCCCGAGCGAGCACTCGACTCAGTGCAATGCACCCGGAAGGACGCTCTCGCTCGCCTTTCAAGGAGCGATTACCTACAGCAGAAGCAGCAGAGGCACAAACTGCATGACGAGAAGGGACAACGTAGAACACGTCTCTGTCCTGGCGCATTTTCGTGTGCGATACTTCCCTCCGGGTCTTCGGGCCTTGCGAAGCTCTGTGTACTGCGAGCGCTGCTACTCGCAGCTGAGAAGGACCGTGGAGCTAGCGGCGAATTCGGAGAGCTCTTCGCTGCACTGCGCCGCTCGCAAGCGGCTTCGTTCTTCGCCTTCTGCCGTCCGGCGAGAGCTGAACTCCAGCGGTCAGTTGCAGCTCTGCCCAACAGCGTGTTCTCAGTTCTGCGGGCAAGCACGCCCTCTTGCCTTGGCCCCGAGTGCAAATTCCCGAGCGAGCACTCGACTCAGTGCAATGCACCCGGAAGGACGCTCTCGCTCGTCTTTCAAGGAGCG
The DNA here is from genome assembly GCF_052056855.1 of Sturnus vulgaris. Classification (NCBI taxonomy): domain Eukaryota; kingdom Metazoa; phylum Chordata; class Aves; order Passeriformes; family Sturnidae; genus Sturnus; species Sturnus vulgaris. The sequence goes on from NW_028276399.1 coordinate 313,779, forward strand.
ATTACCTACAGCAGAAGCAGCAGAGGCACAAACTGCATGACGAGAAGGGACAACGTAGAACACGTCTCTGTCCTGGCGCATTTTCGTGTGCGATACTTCCCTCCGGGTCTTCGGGCCTTGCGAAGCTCTGTGTACTGCGAGCGCTGCTACTCGCAGCTGAGAAGGACCGTGGAGCTAGCGGCGAATTCGGAGAGCTCTTCGCTGCACTGCGCCGCTCGCAAGCGGCTTCGTTCTTCGCCTTCTGCCGTCCGGCGAGAGCTGAACTCCAGCGGTCAGTTGCAGCTCTGCCCAGCAGCGTGTTCTCAGTTCTGCGGGCAAGCACGCCCTCTTGCCTTGGCCCCGAGTGCAAAGTCCCGAGCGAGCACTCGACTCAGTGCAATGCACCCGGAAGGACGCTCTCGCTCGCCTTTCAAGGAGCGATTCCTAACAGCAGAAGCAGCAGAGGCACAAACTGCATGACGAGAAGGGACAACGTAGAACACGTCTCTGTCCTGGCGCATTTTCGTGTGCGATACTTCCCTCCGGGTCTTCGGGCCTTGCGAAGCCCTGTGTACTGCGAGCGCTGCTACTCGCAGCTGAGAAGGACCGTGGAGCTAGCGGCGAATTCGGAGAGCTCTTCGCTGCACTGCGCCGCTCGCAAGCGGCTTCGTTCTTCGCCTTCTGCCGTCCGGCGAGAGCTGAACTCCAGCGGTCAGTTGCAGCTCTGCCCAACAGCGTGTTCTCAGTTCTGCGGGCAAGCACGCCCTCTTGCCTTGGCCCCGAGTGCAAATTCCCGAGCGAGCACTCGACTCAGTGCAATGCACCCGGAAGGACGCTCTCGCTCGTCTTTCAAGGAGCGATTACCTACAGCAGAAGCAGCAGAGGCACAAACTGCATGACGAGAAGGGACAACGTAGAACACGTCTCTGTCCTGGCGCATTTTCGTGTGCGATACTTCCCTCCGGGTCTTCGGGCCTTGCGAAGCTCTGTGTACTGCGAGCGCTGCTACTCGCAGCTGAGAAGGACCGTGGAGCTAGCGGCGAATTCGGAGAGCTCTTCGCTGCACTGCGCCGCTCGCAAGCGGCTTCGTTCTTCGCCTTCTGCCGTCCGGCGAGAGCTGAACTCCAGCGGTCAGTTGCAGCTCTGCCCAACAGCGTGTTCTCAGTTCTGCGGGCAAGCACGCCCTCTTGCCTTGGCCCCGAGTGCAAATTCCCGAGCGAGCACTCGACTCAGTGCAATGCACCCGGAAGGACGCTCTCGCTCGTCTTTCAAGGAGCGATTCCTAACAGCAGAAGCAGCAGAGGCACAAACTGCATGACGAGAAGGGACAACGTAGAACACGTCTCTGTCCTGGCGCATTTTCGTGTGCGATACTTCCCTCCGGGTCTTCGGGCCTTGCGAAGCTCTGTGTACTGCGAGCGCTGCTACTCGCAGCTGAGAAGGACCGTGGAGCTAGCGGCGAATTCGGAGAGCTCTTCGCTGCACTGCGCCGCTCGCAAGCGGCTTCGTTCTTCGCCTTCTGCCGTCCGGCGAGAGCTGAACTCCAGCGGTCAGTTGCAGCTCTGCCCAACAGCGTGTTCTCAGTTCTGCGGGCAAGCACGCCCTCTTGCCTTGGCCCCGAGAGCAAAGTCCCGAGCGAGCACTCGACTCAGTGCAATTCACCCGGAAGGACGCTCTCGCTCGTCTTTCAAGGAGCGATTACCTACAGCAGAAGCAGCAGAGGCACAAACTGCATGACGAGAAGGGACAACGTAGAACACGTCTCTGTCCTGGCGCATTTTCGTGTGCGATACTTCCCTCCGGGTCTTCGGGCCTTGCGAAGCTCTGTGTACTGCGAGCCCTGCTACTCGCAGCTGAGAAGGACCGTGGAGCTAGCGGCGAATTCGGAGAGCTCTTCGCTGCACTGCGCCGCTCGCAAGCGGCTTCGTTCTTCGCCTTCTGCCGTCCGGCGAGAGCTGAACTCCAGCGGTCAGTTGCAGCTCTGCCCAACAGCGTGTTCTCAGTTCTGCGGGCAAGCACGCCCTCTTGCCTTGGCCCCGAGAGCAAAGTCCCGAGCGAGCACTCGACTCAGTGCAATGCACCCGGAAGGACGCTCTCGCTCGTCTTTCAAGGAGCGATTACCTACAGCAGAAGCAGCAGAGGCACAAACTGCATGACGAGAAGGGACAACGTAGAACACGTCTCTGTCCTGGCGCATTTTCGTGTGCGATACTTCCCTCCGGGTCTTCGGGCCTTGCGAAGCTCTGTGTACTGCGAGCGCTGCTACTCGCAGCTGAGAAGGACCGTGGAGCTAGCGGCGAATTCGGAGAGCTCTTCGCTGCACTGCGCCGCTCGCAAGCGGCTTCGTTCTTCGCCTTCTGCCGTCCGGCGAGAGCTGAACTCCAGCGGTCAGTTGCAGCTCTGCCCAACAGCGTGTTCTCAGTTCTGCGGGCAAGCACGCCCTCTTGCCTTGGCCCCGAGTGCAAAGTCCCGAGCGAGCACTCGACTCAGTGCAATGCACCCGGAAGGACGCTCTCGCTCGTCTTTCAAGGAGCGATTCCTAACAGCAGAAGCAGCAGAGGCACAAACTGCATGACGAGAAGGGACAACGTAGAACACGTCTCTGTCCTGGCGCATTTTCGTGTGCGATACTTCCCTCCGGGTCTTCGGGCCTTGCGAAGCTCTGTGTACTGCGAGCGCTGCTACTCGCAGCTGAGAAGGACCGTGGAGCTAGCGGCGAATTCGGAGAGCTCTTCGCTGCACTGCGCCGCTCGCAAGCGGCTTCGTTCTTCGCCTTCTGCCGTCCGGCGAGAGCTGAACTCCAGCGGTCAGTTGCAGCTCTGCCCAGCAGCGTGTTCTCAGTTCTGCGGGCAAGCACGCCCTCTTGCCTTGGCCCCGAGTGCAAAGTCCCGAGCGAGCACTCGACTCAGTGCAATGCACCCGGAAGGACGCTCTCGCTCGCCTTTCAAGGAGCGATTCCTAACAGCAGAAGCAGCAGAGGCACAAACTGCATGACGAGAAGGGACAACGTAGAACACGTCTCTGTCCTGGCGCATTTTCGTGTGCGATACTTCCCTCCGGGTCTTCGGGCCTTGCGAAGCCCTGTGTACTGCGAGCGCTGCTACTCGCAGCTGAGAAGGACCGTGGAGCTAGCGGCGAATTCGGAGAGCTCTTCGCTGCACTGCGCCGCTCGCAAGCGGCTTCGTTCTTCGCCTTCTGCCGTCCGGCGAGAGCTGAACTCCAGCGGTCAGTTGCAGCTCTGCCCAACAGCGTGTTCTCAGTTCTGCGGGCAAGCACGCCCTCTTGCCTTGGCCCCGAGTGCAAATTCCCGAGCGAGCACTCGACTCAGTGCAATGCACCCGGAAGGACGCTCTCGCTCGTCTTTCAAGGAGCGATTACCTACAGCAGAAGCAGCAGAGGCACAAACTGCATGACGAGAAGGGACAACGTAGAACACGTCTCTGTCCTGGCGCATTTTCGTGTGCGATACTTCCCTCCGGGTCTTCGGGCCTTGCGAAGCTCTGTGTACTGCGAGCGCTGCTACTCGCAGCTGAGAAGGACCGTGGAGCTAGCGGCGAATTCGGAGAGCTCTTCGCTGCACTGCGCCGCTCGCAAGCGGCTTCGTTCTTCGCCTTCTGCCGTCCGGCGAGAGCTGAACTCCAGCGGTCAGTTGCAGCTCTGCCCAACAGCGTGTTCTCAGTTCTGCGGGCAAGCACGCCCTCTTGCCTTGGCCCCGAGTGCAAAGTCCCGAGCGAGCACTCGACTCAGTGCAATGCACCCGGAAGGACGCTCTCGCTCGCCTTTCAAGGAGCGATTACCTACAGCAGAAGCAGCAGAGGCACAAACTGCATGACGAGAAGGGACAACGTAGAACACGTCTCTGTCCTGGCGCATTTTCGTGTGCGATACTTCCCTCCGGGTCTTCGGGCCTTGCGAAGCTCTGTGTACTGCGAGCGCTGCTACTCGCAGCTGAGAACGACCGTGGAGCTAGCGGCGAATTCGGAGAGCTCTTCGCTGCACTGCGCCGCTCGCAAGCGGCTTCGTTCTTCGCCTTCTGCCGTCCGGCGAGAGCTGAACTCCAGCGGTCAGTTGCAGCTCTGCCCAACAGCGTGTTCTCAGTTCTGCGGGCAAGCACGCCCTCTTGCCTTGGCCCCGAGTGCAAAGTCCCGAGCGAGCACTCGACTCAGTGCAATGCACCCGGAAGGACGCTCTCGCTCGTCTTTCAAGGAGCGATTCCTAACAGCAGAAGCAGCAGAGGCACAAACTGCATGACGAGAAGGGACAACGTAGAACACGTCTCTGTCCTGGCGCATTTTCGTGTGCGATACTTCCCTCCGGGTCTTCGGGCCTTGCGAAGCTCTGTGTACTGCGAGCGCTGCTACTCGCAGCTGAGAAGGACCGTGGAGCTAGCGGCGAATTCGGAGAGCTCTTCGCTGCACTGCGCCGCTCGCAAGCGGCTTCGTTCTTCGCCTTCTGCCGTCCGGCGAGAGCTGAACTCCAGCGGTCAGTTGCAGCTCTGCCCAACAGCGTGTTCTCAGTTCTGCGGGCAAGCACGCCCTCTTGCCTTGGCCCCGAGTGCAAAGTCCCGAGCGAGCACTCGACTCAGTGCAATGCACCCGGAAGGACGCTCTCGCTCGTCTTTCAAGGAGCGATTACCTACAGCAGAAGCAGCAGAGGCACAAACTGCATGACGAGAAGGGACAACGTAGAACACGTCTCTGTCCTGGCGCATTTTCGTGTGCGATACTTCCCTCCGGGTCTTCGGGCCTTGCGAAGCTCTGTGTACTGCGAGCGCTGCTACTCGCAGCTGAGAAGGACCGTGGAGCTAGCGGCGAATTCGGAGAGCTCTTCGCTGCACTGCGCCGCTCGCAAGCGGCTTCGTTCTTCGCCTTCTGCCGTCCGGCGAGAGCTGAACTCCAGCGGTCAGTTGCAGCTCTGCCCAACAGCGTGTTCTCAGTTCTGCGGGCAAGCACGCCCTCTTGCCTTGGCCCCGAGTGCAAATTCCCGAGCGAGCACTCGACTCAGTGCAATGCACCCGGAAGGACGCTCTCGCTCGTCTTTCAAGGAGCGATTACCTACAGCAGAAGCAGCAGAGGCACAAACTGCATGACGAGAAGGGACAACGTAGAACACGTCTCTGTCCTGGCGCATTTTCGTGTGCGATACTTCCCTCCGGGTCTTCGGGCCTTGCGAAGCTCTGTGTACTGCGAGCGCTGCTACTCGCAGCTGAGAAGGACCGTGGAGCTAGCGGCGAATTCGGAGAGCTCTTCGCTGCACTGCGCCGCTCGCAAGCGGCTTCGTTCTTCGCCTTCTGCCGTCCGGCGAGAGCTGAACTTCAGCGGTCAGTTGCAGCTCTGCCCAACAGCGTGTTCTCAGTTCTGCGGGCAAGCACGCCCTCTTGCCTTGGCCCCGAGTGCAAAGTCCCGAGCGAGCACTCGACTCAGTGCAATGCACCCGGAAGGACGCTCTCGCTCGCCTTTCAAGGAGCGATTACCTACAGCAGAAGCAGCAGAGGCACAAACTGCATGACGAGAAGGGACAACGTAGAACACGTCTCTGTCCTGGCGCATTTTCGTGTGCGATACTTCCCTCCGGGTCTTCGGGCCTTGCGAAGCTCTGTGTACTGCGAGCGCTGCTACTCGCAGCTGAGAAGGACCGTGGAGCTAGCGGCGAATTCGGAGAGCTCTTCGCTGCACTGCGCCGCTCGCAAGCGGCTTCGTTCTTCGCCTTCTGCCGTCCGGCGAGAGCTGAACTCCAGCGGTCAGTTGCAGCTCTGCCCAACAGCGTGTTCTCAGTTCTGCGGGCAAGCACGCCCTCTTGCCTTGGCCCCGAGTGCAAATTCCCGAGCGAGCACTCGACTCAGTGCAATGCACCCGGAAGGACGCTCTCGCTCGTCTTTCAAGGAGCGATTACCTACAGCAGAAGCAGCAGAGGCACAAACTGCATGACGAGAAGGGACAACGTAGAACACGTCTCTGTCCTGGCGCATTTTCGTGTGCGATACTTCCCTCCGGGTCTTCGGGCCTTGCGAAGCTCTGTGTACTGCGAGCGCTGCTACTCGCAGCTGAGAAGGACCGTGGAGCTAGCGGCGAATTCGGAGAGCTCTTCGCTGCACTGCGCCGCTCGCAAGCGGCTTCGTTCTTCGCCTTCTGCCGTCCGGCGAGAGCTGAACTCCAGCGGTCAGTTGCAGCTCTGCCCAACAGCGTGTTCTCAGTTCTGCGGGCAAGCACGCCCTCTTGCCTTGGCCCCCCGAGCGAGCACTCGACTCAGTGCAATGCACCCAGAAGGACGCTCTCGCTCGTCTTTCAAGGAGCGATTCCTAACAGCAGAAGCAGCAGAGGCACAAACTGCATGACGAGAAGGGACAACGTAGAACACGTCTCTGTCCTGGCGCATTTTCGTGTGCGATACTTCCCTCCGGGTCTTCGGGCCTTGCGAAGCTCTGTGTACTGCGAGCGCTGCTACTCGCAGCTGGGAAGGACCGTGGAGCTAGCGGCGAATTCGGAGAGCTCTTCGCTGCACTGCGCCGCTCGCAAGCGGCTTCGTTCTTCGCCTTCTGCCGTCCGGCGAGAGCTGAACTCCAGCGGTCAGTTGCAGCTCTGCCCAACAGCGTGTTCTCAGTTCTGCGGGCAAGCACGCCCTCTTGCCTTGGCCCCGAGTGCAAAGTCCCGAGCGAGCACTCGACTCAGTGCAATGCACCCGGAAGGACGCTCTCGCTCGTCTTTCAAGGAGCGATTCCTAACAGCAGAAGCAGCAGAGGCACAAACTGCATGACGAGAAGGGACAACGTAGAACACGTCTCTGTCCTGGCGCATTTTCGTGTGCGATACTTCCCTCCGGGTCTTCGGGCCTTGCGAAGCTCTGTGTACTGCGAGCGCTGCTACTCGCAGCTGAGAAGGACCGTGGAGCTAGCGGCGAATTCGGAGAGCTCTTCGCTGCACTGCGCCGCTCGCAAGCGGCTTCGTTCTTCGCCTTCTGCCGTCCGGCGAGAGCTGAACTCCAGCGGTCAGTTGCAGCTCTGCCCAACAGCGTGTTCTCAGTTCTGCGGGCAAGCACGCCCTCTTGCCTTGGCCCCGAGTGCAAAGTCCCGAGCGAGCACTCGACTCAGTGCAATGCACCCGGAAGGACGCTCTCGCTCGTCTTTCAAGGAGCGATTACCTACAGCAGAAGCAGCAGAGGCACAAACTGCATGACGAGAAGGGACAACGTAGAACACGTCTCTGTCCTGGCGCATTTTCGTGTGCGATACTTCCCTCCGGGTCTTCGGGCCTTGCGAAGCTCTGTGTACTGCGAGCGCTGCTACTCGCAGCTGAGAAGGACCGTGGAGCTAGCGGCGAATTCGGAGAGCTCTTCGCTGCACTGCGCCGCTCGCAAGCGGCTTCGTTCTTCGCCTTCTGCCGTCCGGCGAGAGCTGAACTCCAGCGGTCAGTTGCAGCTCTGCCCAACAGCGTGTTCTCAGTTCTGCGGGCAAGCACGCCCTCTTGCCTTGGCCCCGAGTGCAAAGTCCCGAGCGAGCACTCGACTCAGTGCAATGCACCCGGAAGGACGCTCTCGCTCGCCTTTCAAGGAGCGATTACCTACAGCAGAAGCAGCAGAGGCACAAACTGCATGACGAGAAGGGACAACGTAGAACACGTCTCTGTCCTGGCGCATTTTCGTGTGCGATACTTCCCTCCGGGTCTTCGGGCCTTGCGAAGCTCTGTGTACTGCGAGCGCTGCTACTCGCAGCTGAGAAGGACCGTGGAGCTAGCGGCGAATTCGGAGAGCTCTTCGCTGCACTGCGCCGCTCGCAAGCGGCTTCGTTCTTCGCCTTCTGCCGTCCGGCGAGAGCTGAACTCCAGCGGTCAGTTGCAGCTCTGCCCAACAGCGTGTTCTCAGTTCTGCGGGCAAGCACGCCCTCTTGCCTTGGCCCCGAGTGCAAAGTCCCGAGCGAGCACTCGACTCAGTGCAATGCACCCGGAAGGACGCTCTCGCTCGTCTTTCAAGGAGCGATTACCTACAGCAGAAGCAGCAGAGGCACAAACTGCATGACGAGAAGGGACAACGTAGAACACGTCTCTGTCCTGGCGCATTTTCGTGTGCGATACTTCCCTCCGGGTCTTCGGGCCTTGCGAAGCTCTGTGTACTGCGAGCGCTGCTACTCGCAGCTGAGAAGGACCGTGGAGCTAGCGGCGAATTCGGAGAGCTCTTCGCTGCACTGCGCCGCTCGCAAGCGGCTTCGTTCTTCGCCTTCTGCCGTCCGGCGAGAGCTGAACTCCAGCGGTCAGTTGCAGCTCTGCCCAACAGCGTGTTCTCAGTTCTGCGGGCAAGCACGCCCTCTTGCCTTGGCCCCGAGCAAGCCCGAGCGAGCACTCGACTCAGTGCAATGCACCCGGAAGGACGCTCTCGCTCGTCTTTCAAGGAGCGATTACCTACAGCAGAAGCAGCAGAGGCACAAACTGCATGACGAGAAGGGACAACGTAGAACACGTCTCTGTCCTGGCGCATTTTCGTGTGCGATACTTCCCTCCGGGTCTTCGGGCCTTGCGAAGCTCTGTGTACTGCGAGCGCTGCTACTCGCAGCTGAGAAGGACCGTGGAGCTAGCGGCGAATTCGGAGAGCTCTTCGCTGCACTGCGCCGCTCGCAAGCGGCTTCGTTCTTCGCCTTCTGCCGTCCGGCGAGAGCTGAACTCCAGCGGTCAGTTGCAGCTCTGCCCAACAGCGTGTTCTCAGTTCTGCGGGCAAGCACGCCCTCTTGCCTTGGCCCCGAGAGCAAAGTCCCGAGCGAGCACTCGACTCAGTGCAATGCACCCGGAAGGACGCTCTCGCTCGCCTTTCAAGGAGCGATTCCTAACAGCAGAAGCAGCAGAGGCACAAACTGCATGACGAGAAGGGACAACGTAGAACACGTCTCTGTCCTGGCGCATTTTCGTGTGCGAAACTTCCCTCCGGGTCTTCGGGCCTTGCGAAGCTCTGTGTACTGCGAGCGCTGCTACTCGCAGCTGAGAAGGACCGTGGAGCTAGCGGCGAATTCGGAGAGCTCTTCGCTGCACTGCGCCGCTCGCAAGCGGCTTCGTTCTTCGCCTTCTGCCGTCCGGCGAGAGCTGAACTCCAGCGGTCAGTTGCAGCTCTGCCCAACAGCGTGTTCTCAGTTCTGCGGGCAAGCACGCCCTCTTGCCTTGGCCCCGAGAGCAAAGTCCCGAGCGAGCACTCGACTCAGTGCAATGCACCCGGAAGGACGCTCTCGCTCGCCTTTCAAGGAGCGATTCCTAACAGCAGAAGCAGCAGAGGCACAAACTGCATGACGAGAAGGGACAACGTAGAACACGTCTCTGTCCTGGCGCATTTTCGTGTGCGAAACTTCCCTCCGGGTCTTCGGGCCTTGCGAAGCTCTGTGTACTGCGAGCGCTGCTACTCGCAGCTGAGAAGGACCGTGGAGCTAGCGGCGAATTCGGAGAGCTCTTCGCTGCACTGCGCCGCTCGCAAGCGGCTTCGTTCTTCGCCTTCTGCCGTCCGGCGAGAGCTGAACTCCAGCGGTCAGTTGCAGCTCTGCCCAACAGCGTGTTCTCAGTTCTGCGGGCAAGCACGCCCTCTTGCCTTGGCCCCGAGAGCAAAGTCCCGAGCGAGCACTCGACTCAGTGCAATGCACCCGGAAGGACGCTCTCGCTCGTCTTTCAAGGAGCGATTACCTACAGCAGAAGCAGCAGAGGCACAAACTGCATGACGAGAAGGGACAACGTAGAACACGTCTCTGTCCTGGCGCATTTTCGTGTGCGATACTTCCCTCCGGGTCTTCGGGCCTTGCGAAGCTCTGTGTACTGCGAGCGCTGCTACTCGCAGCTGAGAAGGACCGTGGAGCTAGCGGCGAATTCGGAGAGCTCTTCGCTGCACTGCGCCGCTCGCAAGCGGCTTCGTTCTTCGCCTTCTGCGTCCGGCGAGAGCTGAACTCCAGCGGTCAGTTGCAGCTCTGCCCAACAGCGTGTTCTCAGTTCTGCGGGCAAGCACGCCCTCTTGCCTTGGCCCCGAGTGCAAAGTCCCGAGCGAGCACTCGACTCAGTGCAATGCACCCGGAAGGACGCTCTCGCTCGTCTTTCAAGGAGCGATTACCTACAGCAGAAGCAGCAGAGGCACAAACTGCATGACGAGAAGGGACAACGTAGAACACGTCTCTGTCCTGGCGCATTTTCGTGTGCGAAACTTCCCTCCGGGTCTTCGGGCCTTGCGAAGCTCTGTGTACTGCGAGCGCTGCTACTCGCAGCTGAGAAGGACCGTGGAGCTAGCGGCGAATTCGGAGAGCTCTTCGCTGCACTGCGCCGCTCGCAAGCGGCTTCGTTCTTCGCCTTCTGCCGTCCGGCGAGAGCTGAACTCCAGCGGTCAGTTGCAGCTCTGCCCAACAGCGTGTTCTCAGTTCTGCGGGCAAGCACGCCCTCTTGCCTTGGCCCCGAGTGCAAAGTCCCGAGCGAGCACTCGACTCAGTGCAATGCACCCGGAAGGACGCTCTCGCTCGTCTTTCAAGGAGCGATTACCTACAGCAGAAGCAGCAGAGGCACAAACTGCATGACGAGAAGGGACAACGTAGAACACGTCTCTGTCCTGGCGCATTTTCGTGTGCGATACTTCCCTCCGGGTCTTCGGGCCTTGCGAAGCTCTGTGTACTGCGAGCGCTGCTACTCGCAGCTGAGAAGGACCGTGGAGCTAGCGGCGAATTCGGAGAGCTCTTCGCTGCACTGCGCCGCTCGCAAGCGGCTTCGTTCTTCGCCTTCTGCCGTCCGGCGAGAGCTGAACTCCAGCGGTCAGTTGCAGCTCTGCCCAACAGCGTGTTCTCAGTTCTGCGGGCAAGCACGCCCTCTTGCCTTGGCCCCGAGAGCAAAGTCCCGAGCGAGCACTCGACTCAGTGCAATGCACCCGGAAGGACGCTCTCGCTCGTCTTTCAAGGAGCGATTACCTACAGCAGAAGCAGCAGAGGCACAAACTGCATGACGAGAAGGGACAACGTAGAACACGTCTCTGTCCTGGCGCATTTTCGTGTGCGATACTTCCCTCCGGGTCTTCGGGCCTTGCGAAGCTCTGTGTACTGCGAGCCCTGCTACTCGCAGCTGAGAAGGACCGTGGAGCTAGCGGCGAATTCGGAGAGCTCTTCGCTGCACTGCGCCGCTCGCAAGCGGCTTCGTTCTTCGCCTTCTGCCGTCCGGCGAGAGCTGAACTCCAGCGGTCAGTTGCAGCTCTGCCCAACAGCGTGTTCTCAGTTCTGCGGGCAAGCACGCCCTCTTGCCTTGGCCCCGAGAGCAAAGTCCCGAGCGAGCACTCGACTCAGTGCAATGCACCCGGAAGGACGCTCTCGCTCGCCTTTCAAGGAGCGATTACCTACAGCAGAAGCAGCAGAGGCACAAACTGCATGACGAGAAGGGACAACGTAGAACACGTCTCTGTCCTGGCGCATTTTCGTGTGCGAAACTTCCCTCCGGGTCTTCGGGCCTTGCGAAGCTCTGTGTACTGCGAGCGCTGCTACTCGCAGCTGAGAAGGACCGTGGAGCTAGCGGCGAATTCGGAGAGCTCTTCGCTGCACTGCGCCGCTCGCAAGCGGCTTCGTTCTTCGCCTTCTGCCGTCCGGCGAGAGCTGAACTCCAGCGGTCAGTTGCAGCTCTGCCCAACAGCGTGTTCTCAGTTCTGCGGGCAAGCACGCCCTCTTGCCTTGGCCCCGAGAGCAAAGCCCGAGCGAGCACTCGACTCAGTGCAATGCACCCGGAAGGACGCACTCGCTCGCCTTTCAAGGAGCGATTCCTAACAGCAGAAGCAGCAGAGGCACAAACTGCATGACGAGAAGGGACAACGTAGAACACGTCTCTGTCCTGGCGCATTTTCGTGTGCGAAACTTCCCTCCGGGTCTTCGGGCCTTGCGAAGCTCTGTGTACTGCGAGCGCTGCTACTCGCAGCTGAGAAGGACCGTGGAGCTAGCGGCGAATTCGGAGAGCTCTTCGCTGCACTGCGCCGCTCGCAAGCGGCTTCGTTCTTCGCCTTCTGCCGTCCGGCGAGAGCTGAACTCCAGCGGTCAGTTGCAGCTCTGCCCAACAGCGTGTTCTCAGTTCTGCGGGCAAGCACGCCCTCTTGCCTTGGCCCCGAGAGCAAAGTCCCGAGCGAGCACTCGACTCAGTGCAATGCACCCGGAAGGACGCTCTCGCTCGTCTTTCAAGGAGCGATTACCTACAGCAGAAGCAGCAGAGGCACAAACTGCATGACGAGAAGGGACAACGTAGAACACGTCTCTGTCCTGGCGCATTTTCGTGTGCGATACTTCCCTCCGGGTCTTCGGGCCTTGCGAAGCTCTGTGTACTGCGAGCGCTGCTACTCGCAGCTGAGAAGGACCGTGGAGCTAGCGGCGAATTCGGAGAGCTCTTCGCTGCACTGCGCCGCTCGCAAGCGGCTTCGTTCTTCGCCTTCTGCCGTCCGGCGAGAGCTGAACTCCAGCGGTCAGTTGCAGCTCTGCCCAACAGCGTGTTCTCAGTTCTGCGGGCAAGCACGCCCTCTTGCCTTGGCCCCGAGAGCAAAGTCCCGAGCGAGCACTCGACTCAGTGCAATGCACCCGGAAGGACGCTCTCGCTCGCCTTTCAAGGAGCGATTACCTACAGCAGAAGCAGCAGAGGCACAAACTGCATGACGAGAAGGGACAACGTAGAACACGTCTCTGTCCTGGCGCATTTTCGTGTGCGATACTTCCCTCCGGGTCTTCGGGCCTTGCGAAGCTCTGTGTACTGCGAGCGCTGCTACTCGCAGCTGAGAAGGACCGTGGAGCTAGCGGCGAATTCGGAGAGCTCTTCGCTGCACTGCGCCGCTCGCAAGCGGCTTCGTTCTTCGCCTTCTGCCGTCCGGCGAGAGCTGAACTCCAGCGGTCAGTTGCAGCTCTGCCCAACAGCGTGTTCTCAGTTCTGCGGGCAAGCACGCCCTCTTGCCTTGGCCCCGAGAGCAAAGTCCCGAGCGAGCACTCGACTCAGTGCAATGCACCCGGAAGGACGCTCTCGCTCGCCTTTCAAGGAGCGATTCCTAACAGCAGAAGCAGCAGAGGCACAAACTGCATGACGAGAAGGGACAACGTAGAACACGTCTCTGTCCTGGCGCATTTTCGTGTGCGAAACTTCCCTCCGGGTCTTCGGGCCTTGCGAAGCTCTGTGTACTGCGAGCGCTGCTACTCGCAGCTGAGAAGGACCGTGGAGCTAGCGGCGAATTCGGAGAGCTCTTCGCTGCACTGCGCCGCTCGCAAGCGGCTTCGTTCTTCGCCTTCTGCCGTCCGGCGAGAGCTGAACTCCAGCGGTCAGTTGCAGCTCTGCCCAACAGCGTGTTCTCAGTTCTGCGGGCAAGCACGCCCTCTTGCCTTGGCCCCGAGAGCAAAGCCCGAGCGAGCACTCGACTCAGTGCAATGCACCCGGAAGGACGCTCTCGCTCGCCTTTCAAGGAGCGATTCCTAACAGCAGAAGCAGCAGAGGCACAAACTGCATGACGAGAAGGGACAACGTAGAACACGTCTCTGTCCTGGCGCATTTTCGTGTGCGATACTTCCCTCCGGGTCTTCGGGCCTTGCGAAGCTCTGTGTACTGCGAGCGCTGCTACTCGCAGCTGAGAAGGACCGTGGAGCTAGCGGCGAATTCGGAGAGCTCTTCGCTGCACTGCGCCGCTCGCAAGCGGCTTCGTTCTTCGCCTTCTGCCGTCCGGCGAGAGCTGAACTCCAGCGGTCAGTTGCAGCTCTGCCCAACAGCGTGTTCTCAGTTCTGCGGGCAAGCACGCCCTCTTGCCTTGGCCCCGAGTGCAAAGTCCCGAGCGAGCACTCGACTCAGTGCAATGCACCCGGAAGGACGCTCTCGCTCGCCTTTCAAGGAGCGATTACCTACAGCAGAAGCAGCAGAGGCACAAACTGCATGACGAGAAGGGACAACGTAGAACACGTCTCTGTCCTGGCGCATTTTCGTGTGCGATACTTCCCTCCGGGTCTTCGGGCCTTGCGAAGCTCTGTGTACTGCGAGCCCTGCTACTCGCAGCTGAGAAGGACCGTGGAGCTAGCGGCGAATTCGGAGAGCTCTTCGCTGCACTGCGCCGCTCGCAAGCGGCTTCGTTCTTCGCCTTCTGCCGTCCGGCGAGAGCTGAACTCCAGCGGTCAGTTGCAGCTCTGCCCAACAGCGTGTTCTCAGTTCTGCGGGCAAGCACGCCCTCTTGCCTTGGCCCCGAGAGCAAAGTCCCGAGCGAGCACTCGACTCAGTGCAATGCACCCGGAAGGACGCTCTCGCTCGTCTTTCAAGGAGCGATTACCTACAGCAGAAGCAGCAGAGGCACAAACTGCATGACGAGAAGGGACAACGTAGAACACGTCTCTGTCCTGGCGCATTTTCGTGTGCGATACTTCCCTCCGGGTCTTCGGGCCTTGCGAAGCTCTGTGTACTGCGAGCGCTGCTACACGCAGCTGAGAAGGACCGTGGAGCTAGCGGCGAATTCGGAGAGCGCTTCGCTGCACTGCGCCGCTCGCAAGCGGCTTCGTTCTTCGCCTTCTGCCGTCCGGCGAGAGCTGAACTCCAGCGGTCAGTTGCA